>NC_091154.1:42949965-42952951 GCF_040958095.1 Procambarus clarkii | reverse complement strand
GAGAGAGAGAGAGAGGAGAGAGAGAGAGAGAGAGAGAGGAGAATCGTTATAGGTAAGTCCGAGATGGGTGCAGAAATCTAAATGACGAGATTCAAGAACAGGTTTATGAAGAAGGAAAGATTGAGGAAGATGAGAACCAGAGCTAACAGAAGAAAAGTGGGAATCCATTTTGGTCGCGACCTACGACGGGTCTGCCACAAGAGTACCACGGAGGTGAAGGACCGATAAGACATCGGGAACCCGCTTACCCGCTATCTTGCGGATACGCTTCCAAATCTGTGACAAAAGGAATTACGCTTAGCTGTATGGATGGCTCTACAGGCCATCACACTCACCTTCCGAAACAAAAGAATCGCAGCCGTCTGCCGGCGGCGTTGTCTCTTCCAAGCTGCACGCTTACAGCGAACAGCCCGAGCACAGTCCACATTCCACCAGGGAATGCACTTCCGTGGTCCCCGAGAGGAAGAGCGAGGAATAGAGTGGAGGGCAGCGTTGAAGACAGTGTCACGAAAAAGGAGGAGGGCGTGAGGAAAAGGGAGAGTGGAGTGGTCGGAGAGCAGCACGGAGGGTGAATAGGTTCCAATCAGCCTTAGCAAACTATCACCTTGGGAAGGAGAGGGGAGAGTGAAAAGAGAAAAAGGAAACAAGGATGGGGAAATGGTCACTGTTATGGAGGTCATCAAGAACCCGCCACGTGAGATCTAAGTAAAGAGACGACGAACAAAAAGAAAGCTCAAGACAGGAATGGGTACGAGTGTGGGTCTACATGAGTGGGTTCATCATAATTCAGAAGAGACAGGGAAGAAGAGAGGACGAACGGTTCGAGAAAGTGGCCTCAGGTTTTTGTCAGAACGTCACCCCAGAGGGCATGTCGACAGTTCAAATCATTTAACAGGAACACCAGCTCTGACAAGGAGTCCAGGTGGTGCTTAAGATCAGGAATGGCAAGAGGGACATTTGGGGGGGGGGGGGGGAATGGAACAGACTGTATACCATTTACTCACAAAAACACGGGCAGCAGAACAATGGATAGGCGATGGAAACAGTAGGGGGACGAAGGGAATATAAGGGCAAATCAAGAGAGCAGTAAAGTTATAGGCCCCAGCAAGAACTGGGGGGGGGGGGAAGAGAGAAAGAAATAACCACAAAAGTGACCAGGACGAACACCAAGCATCGGCTCCCGGAGACAAATACATAGTGGGGAAAACTGCGTAAACAGAAGTTAGAGTTCATGGAAGTTGGCATAAAATACACTAATATTCCTTTGAAAAATAGACATTATCAAAAAGAGAGAGGACAGCAAAAGTGAACAATGAAGAAACAAAGGTAGAGAGGAACACAGTACATTAAATAAGCTCAGGATCAGGGTCAGCCAAATCAGGGTTAGGGAGGCATGCGTAAACTTAGTAAGGATGGAGGGAAGGGAGCGGGAGGACGAACCAGAGGCGGACTGACGGGGTCCGGAGGAGGAAGACACAACTGAGAGGGGCTCTCAAGGTCAGTAGGAGGAAGGGGGGGGGGGTGAAACCCAGGAGCGCACCTCAGCAAAGGCAGCAACCGAGAAGGAATTGGGGCTAAAGAAACCTCCATAGCTGGGACAGGGAGCTAAACCACCAAAATGGGAGGGGACATAGTGATAGAGTCAGAGATGGGGGCAAGGAAGAAAGGATGCCTTCTTACCCACTGGGGAGGAGGAAGGATAGGAGCCAGGCTTACGTTTCCAACTCAAAGAGACAGATGTTCCAGCAACAATGTACGGAGCGACAGACTCAATGGTCTCAACAGGAGAAGAACAGGAGTGAACATGAAGATTGCTGGGAGGATGATGGACAATAGCCCTGACAAACAGGCAGCATGGAGGGCCAAGAGACGGGGGAGGGGAAGATGGGAAAGAAGACACAGGACTGGGTAGGAGGGGGAGAAACTCCAGATGGAGAACCAGGAGACCCATCGAGACAGAACGTAGATAAAAAGGGGAGGAGGCAGTGGGCGTGTTTAGGTCCAAAGCCTGGAAACGGCTGTGTGACTGAGGAAGGTGGGAAGGACGAGGAGGGGTAGAACGCAACATGCAAGCATAAGATACACCAGTGAAAGGGTGGAGACGGCGGACTTGGTGTCTCGCGTCAGGAAAAGTAAAACGATCCCAGTGTTTTCAAGTTGAGGACGGCTTCCTCAAGCTTGTAGTGCATACATGTGGAGAAGGTAGGGTGGGCCTCACCACAATTGGTGCAGCGAGCCTGGTGTGATGAGCACTCTGTCTTAGAGTGGCCATCACCCTACAAATGGGGCATTGAGAGACAAGACTTGAGCATTTGAGGGCACCGTGCCCAAACTTCCAGAACTTGTTATAAAGTCTAGAAGAGGGTATGTACTCCTCAACGCGAGGAGCACCTGGCACCACCAAGAATAATAGAAGACGGAAGGGTCCTACTATGGAAGGTGATTTTCACAACACGAAGAGACTGATGGTGATGACCACAAGGGGGTCGGAATGAACGTGTCCACCTGGAGGACAGGATGGCCTTGGGCTTCAGGGATATGTTTAATATCCTCGTGGCAGTCTTTTAAGTCCATTGCACCAGTTGCAACATGGTGCAGGATGAGAACAGTACCAACACTGGCATTTAACCGAGCGTTTTTAGAGACCTGAATAGGGGTCTCCCCAATGCAGGACAATGTGGCCAAGTGAGTAGCTGCATCCTGAGAAGGAGCAGCGACGACACGTGTACCGAGGCGGGTGGGGTTAAAAGTAACAAGAGGCATCTACCGAATCAACAAGGTGTTTATGGAGCGAGAAATCGTCAGGTGTAGAGCACAGATGGTGGAGATCAAAGTATTTAGCCTACAAAGAAGGACCAAATAAGGCATGGTACGTATTAGTTTGGGAAGGGTTCGTGAGAGTGCAGACGTGGTGGGGACAGTGTTGAAAACCCTCAGAGAGAGAGGGGTTAAAAGGCATAGTAGTCACAATGAGAGACTGATCAGT
>NC_091154.1:42794965-42944965 GCF_040958095.1 Procambarus clarkii | reverse complement strand
ACAGTCTGGACACTCATGAGGTTTGACACCTGAATGCACTAACATGTGATGTATAATAGTTTCACGGTCTCTAAATTTTTTGCCACACTCAGCACATTCAAAAGGTCTTTCTCCCGTATGCACCAGCCTGTGTTTCTTCAGATGTTGAAGCAGACCGAATCTCTTCTCACACTCTGGACACTCGTGAGGCTTTACACCTGAATGCACCAACATGTGGCGTATTATAGTTCGACGTTCTTTAAATTTTTTGCCACACTCAGCACATTCAAAATATGTTTTATCTGAATGCATCATCCTGTGTCTCTCTTTATTTGCAAACTGAGTGAATCTCTTCCCACACTCTGGACACTCATGGGGTTTGTGACCTGAATGCACTAACATGTGTTTCTTCACATTTTCAAGCAGTTTGAATCTCTTCCCACACTCTGGACACTCATGAGGTTTATGACCTGAATGCACTGACATGTGCTTCTTCACATGTTCAAGACGACTGAATTTCTTCCCACACTCGAGACACTCATGTGGTTTCTCACCTGAATGCACTAACAAGTGCTTCCTCATATTTCCACGATGAGTGAATACCTTCTCACACTGTGTACACTGGTAAGTCTTCATCTTCTTTATGATAGTTGCGGTTTGTGTAAAGGTTTATGCTCCTTTTTTGTAGTTGCTGTGGTGAAGTGGTTACACACTCGTCTGGCTTTTCGCGTGGGGTGTGTCCTGGGTTCTTATTCTGGCTGGGGAGGATTTACTGGGCGTCAATCCTTTCCTGTAGCCTCCGTTTACCAAACAATAAAATGGGTATCTGATTGTTAAACGATTTGGCGGGTCGTATTCCGGGGAATATAGGATTAAGGACTTGCCCGAAACGCTATGCGTGCTAGTGGCTGTACACGAATGCAAGAACTCTTCTTCTTTCTTGGCAATACGTGCAGTTTGCATGAAGGTTTTCCTCCCGATGACTGCACGAGTGGTAATGTAGAAAGATGCGGCACATCAATGGACACGACGTAACAGAGGGCAAGAACTGCTGCTCCTCACAAAATGGTGCCCAACGCTTGTACAAGCGTTCCAATGTTTTTTTTTTCTAGTTCCTTATCTTATTTTTCATATTTCTTATGTTTTGTTTATAACTGCTTTTCTACAGTTACCATCTATATTTTCATCATCTTTTCCAATTAACGAATATATTTGAAATTCTTTCTTTATACATAATACCATACGATTATATACTTTTTGAAGGAATCAGATCTCTCCTGGTGGATGGGATACAAATAATATCGTAAGCAAGGCGATTCGCCCGCGGATTTTGGAACCTACGTTATTTGTTTATTTATTTATTTATTTATTTATTTATTTATTTATTATTTATTTATTTATTTATTTATTTATTTATTTATTTATTTATTATTTATTTATTTATAAACAAAAAGGTTCATTGGGTTTATGAGCGTACATAGCATTGATGTTTTTAACATTCTTGTAAGGCCACTAACATGCATAGCGTTTCGGGCAGGTCCTTAGTCTAACAGATAATTTTAAGTAGGCAATTTCTAGTAAAACTGAAAAAATGTTTAACAGGTACATTGTAAGAAAATTCAACAAAGTTCAGTAGGTACATCAAAGTAAAATTTGAGGGTTATCAACAGGTGCATTGCAGCATAATTTGAGGATTATAATGCAGAAAATATGCTTTTAATATAAGCCAGAATTTCTTTATTGAAGATCAGCATTGTTCCAAATGGATAACAAAAACTGGAACTCAACTCAGAATGTATCAGGTTCATGATTTGTACAAAGAGAAACAACAACGGCACTTTCCTGCACCGTGGGAGGTTACACCCTTTCCAGTTTTAATCCCTCACTTTCCACCCAAGAAGCAAATTAGAGATCAGCCCAAGCTTCGTCTTGAGGCAAAGCTTGCCTTAAGCCATATTGATGCTCTGTCCACAGAGCATTCTCTCTCTCAAATCATATACACTGATGGTTCCCTACACCGTACCACGGGTGCAGCTGGAAGTGCAGTTGTCCTGACAATGGGCGATGGCTTGTACTTTGAGTGGGGAGTCCGTATAAACAATTGGGCCTCTACCCTTCAGACCGAATTATTTGCCTTGATCCTTGCACTGAAATGTGTACAAGTCTCCAAACTTGATACATTAATTGTAAGTGACTCCTTATCATCCTTAAATGCTCTCAACTCTTTAAGACATAACTGTAACGTGCTCGTGTCCGAAGCTAGACACAAATACAACAAAATTATTAAGGATGGTAACAGAGTCCATTTCATGTGGTCTCCATCTCATGTTGGCCTCCGAATGCATGATAGAGCTGATAAATTAGCCAAAGAATCTGCCTTTAAAGGAGCCGTTGAGTGTAACCTTGGATTGTCAATGAGCAATCTGAGAGCAGCAGTACACCGAGAACTTCAACAAGATCTTGTAGATCTGAGGCAAAGTGAAATTGACACCAGTAATTCCATCTATCATCATACTATCATGCAAGAGGAGCCACACATCTATGGATCATCCAATAAAATCAGCAGACTTCTAGATGTTACTACTGCTCGGCTTAGACTCGGTTACAAGTATCTCTGGGAATTCTCATTATCTGCTGATGTAGATCTGACCAAATGTAAACTGTGTCAACAAAATTATTCGCACACCCTCCGTCACTATGTGATGGAGTGCGAAAAGATACATGAATTTAGAGACAATTCTATAACCAATGTTCCAGCGATGTGTCAATATTTCATTCAAAATGATCTGCTACCAGAAATTTTAGCCAAATATCCCCAGTTTGCTAACTGTAGGTAGTAACTAAGTGATTGTAACCTATCCACCGCTGCCCACTGGATGGGGGGCGGTGTGCAGGACAAACATATAAATTTTGACACTAGCTCTCCACATATGTCAGTTGCTTAATTTAGAACCTGTACTTGAGGTCGATCTCGAACCCATTGTTGATGTGACAACTTATATTGAATTTTGTAACTAGCTCATCAAGATTGTAACTTGCTTAGCTAAATGAATTGTGGGGTTCGGTCCCTGAGCCCATTATGTGCCTCTGTAACCCTTTCCACTACCGCCCACAAGATGGGTATGGGGTGCATAATAAATGAACTAAACTAAACTAATATAACAATAATGATATAAGGTGATAGCAATGATTACAAGGATGAGGTTGTATGGCTTAGGTACATATATTGGGGATTGGATAGCACTAGATACAGTGCGAGTTTATTTATTTATGCATATACAAGAATGTACATAAGGAATGTGAGGATACAAATATGGTAATTACAGTCTTGTAAAGCCACTAGCACGCGCAGCGTTTCGGGCAGGTCCTTAATCTAAGAAAATTTTAAGGAGGTAAATACTTGCAAAATTTATAGACAAAAAAATGATAACAGATTACATGGAATGAAAAAAAAAGATGAGAGAAAATTATAGGTACAGTATATTAAAGCACATAGGTAGCTATGATTGATTGCAATGACAGCTTAAAATGGTAGTTGACAACAAATTGGTAGGCATAATACAGCAGAAACAATATAAGATTGATTGCAATGACAGCTTGAATGGTAGTTGACAAAAATTGGTAGTCACAATACAGCATATGGCTAGCACATAAAAGAAGACAGCAATGAACACAATGATAAGGTTGTTTGATATTACATAAAAATTAGGAGATTGGGTAACACTAGGTACAGAGCAAATTTAAAGCTCAGTGTAGGAAACTAAATAGATGAAGTTAGGTACTTTTTGGTTTTGCTTTTAAATAAGGCAAAAGTTTTACAGTTTTTCAATTCACTAGGGAGTGAGTTCCATAGACTAGGTCCCTTAATTTGCATAGAGTGTTTACACAGATTAAGTTTGACCCTGGGGATATCAAAGAGATATTTATTTCTGGTGTGGTGATAATGGGTCCTATTACATCTGTCCAGGGAGAGTTTCAGAGCATGGTTTACATTTAAGAACAGGGTTTTGTAAATGTAGTTGACACAAGAGAATGCGTGGAGGGAGTTAATATTTAGCAAGTTTAGGGATTTAAACAAGGGAGCTGAGTGTTGTCTGAAAGCAGAGTTAGTTATTATTCTGATAGCAGATTTTTGCTGTGTGATGATGGGCTTAAGGTGGTTTGCAGTGGTAGACCCCCATGCACAGATACCATAATTAAGATAGGGGTAGATTAGTGCATAATATAGTGAGAGGAGAGCAGAGTTAGGAACATAATATCTGATTTTGGAGAGTATACCAACTGTCTTAGAGACTTTCTTAGTTATGTGTTGAATGTGGGTGCTGAAGTTGAGTCTCTTGTCTAGGAATAGGCCAAGAAACTTGCCATCATTTTTATAACTGATGTTAATGTTGTCTATCTGTAGCTGAATTGCATTTGATGATTTGCTTCCAAATAAGATGTAGTAAGTCTTTTCGATGTTTAATGTTAGTTTGTTCGTTGACATCCATAAGTGGACTTTTTTAAATTCATTATTCACAACATTATTTAGTGTATGTTGGTTGAGGTTTGAGTAGATAAGGGTAGTATCGTCAGCAAACAATATAGGTTTGAGAATATTAGAGACATTAGGCAGATCGTTTATATATATAAGAAATAGAAGAGGTCCTAAGATGCTGCCCTGTGGCACTCCAACGGTAATTGGTAGAGTGGAAGAAGTTGTATCATTGATGGTTACATATTGGTGTCTGTCACTAAGATAGGATCGGATGTAGTCAAGGGCAAGGCCTCGGATTCCATAATGCTGGAGTTTAAGTAAGAGGTAGTTGTGATTAACAGTATCAAAGGCTTTTCTTAGGTCAATGAAGAGTCCAATCGGAAACTCATTTTTGTCAAGGGCTGAGTAGATAATGTCAAGGAGACTAATGATTGCATCATTGGTGCTCTTTTGGGACCGGAAGCCAAACTGGCAGGGGCTGAGTATGTCGAATTTTACGAGGTAGGAATAGAGCTGTTTGTAAATAATTTTTTCAAATGTTTTTGATAGAATGGGTAGATTTGATATTGGTCTATAATTGTTTATGTCCGCCGGATTGCCTCCTTTATGGACTGGCGTTACTCTTGCTTTTTTGAGGATATCAGGGAAGGTGTGATACTCTATAGATTTGTTGAACAGTAGTGCTATGGGTGGGGCAAGGGCATGGGAGGCTCTCTTGTACACAATGGACGGAATTTCACTGGTGTTCCCTGCCTTGGTTTTTAGAGAATGTATGATGGACACAACATCTGCCGGGCTGATTGGTGAAAGGAGAAGAGAGTTTGGATAGCTGCCTGAGAGATATGTGTTAATATGTGTCTGAGTCTGTGGGATTTTACTGGCAAGATTAGCACCAACCGATGAAAAGAAACTGTTAAATTCATTTGCCATTTCTAAGTCAGTTGACGGTATACCCCCATCCTTGTAGAGTTTTATTTGGTTATGTGAGTGTTGTTTAGTTCCTAGGATACTAGAGATAGTTTTCCAAGTGCTTTTCATGTTGCCTTTTGCTTCATTGAATCTATTCACATAATATACAAGTTTTGCCTTTCTTATGATACTGGTAAGCATTGATGAGTACCTTTTAGCTACTTCCTTTGAAACTAGGCCAATCCTAACTTTCTTTTCATATTCATGTTTCTTGTTGATTGAGTTGAGAATGCCACTTGTGAGCCATGGATTGTTTAATCTTTTGTCAGTTACTTGCTTGGTAAGAAGGGGACAATGAATGTTGTAGAGGCTTAGAGTTTTGGAGATGAAGAGGTTAGCTAATGAATTTATATCATGGGTATTATTGAATTCAGAATCCCAGTTAATATTGTAAAGTGCCTCTGTAAGATTGTCTAAAGCTGATTCACTGTGTAGCCTAAATGAAAGTTTCTTGCTTTTCGGTGGTGTTATGTCCATGTTCGCTATGAGAAAGGTAGGATAGTGGTCAGTTGTTCTGTCGTAGATTATACCAGATACAAGGGGAGCTGTTATGTTTGTCCATATGTGGTCCAAGGTAGTGGCTGATGTTTGAGTGACTCGGGTAGGTTTGGTGATTGTGGGGATTAGCATACAGGAGTTCATGCTGTTAAGGAAATAGTTAACTTGAGAGCAATTTTGTTGACCCAGGTCAATATTAAAGTCTCCTCCCAGAATGATGTGGTTTTTGTTGAGATTGTTGTTTATAATAAGATTCCTTAGGTTGTCTGAGAAAGAAGCTATGTTAGTATTGGGAAATCTATAGATGGCTCCAATAGTCAAAGAAGATTTAAGGGATTTAATTCAAAACTGAGCAAAAGTATATTCACAGTAGTCATCTCTGTCACTAATAACACTGTTGCAGATAAATGTATCTCGGTAATATATAGCTGTGCCACCACCTTTTTTATTAGGCCTACAGTTATGAATGGCTTTATAACCAGCTAAGTTGTAGAGTTGGGTATAGTCTTTATTTAGCCAAGTTTCTGTTAAAATAATGAACGATAGGTTAGTACCTATTGCTGTGAGTAATGCATTTAAATCGTCAAAATGTTTGCCAAGTGATCTAACATTTTGGTTATAAACTGATAGACAGGTGCTATTTTGAAGTTTGTGTTTAGCCTGGTGTGCTGTGAAATACTTGCAATAATGATGATCAATGTGCTGGTTGGTGTAGATATGAGACAGAAGATTTTGATCAGGATCAATATCAGTGTGCATAGGATGCAGAGGGATCACGATACAAGATACACGATAAAGCAAAACACAAGAATAAAAGCAAATACAATAAAATAGTAACAATTTAGAAGTAAAATAAAGATCCAATAGTTAGCCAGGAAGGACACAGAAGTTACATAAAATAAAAAAAACAAAAAATCAGTAGAGACTGACAATATAAATGTAAAATAAAAAATAATAAGAAAAATGATAATCATAAAAAAAAAAATGATCTTGAAGATAATTAGCTTAGTAATGGTTAATTAACAGGGTAATAAAAAGCCCTAGGTTTAGTGACAAGGGGATTAACTAAGAACAAATAATTAAGAGTATAAAACAGGCAAAGATGACAAACAAAAAAAATAAAAAAATAAAAATATAAATAAACACCTTTGGAAAGGAAAGGCAGAGCTTAAGTACACTTTGGTTGTATGTGAGACTACAAATTATGTTCTGGTTATTCAGCTATAATCAGTTATTCAGTTATAAGTTTAAAGCATTTATATATTTACAAACAACAAAAACTAAATTTATTTATACGTTATCTATATGTGTGTGTTCTCTGTAAACTGTAGCATTGCAATAAAAAAAACATACAAAAAAATAATGGGGGTGGTAGGAGAAGAAAAGATTAAAGTGTTCAGTGAGAATCCACAAGGTCTTCTCTGAATGCTCTTTGTTGAAACTACGAAGATGAAATTAGGTACTTTTTAGTTTTGTTTTTAAAAGAGGCAAAAGTTTGACAGCTTTTCAATTCACTAGGGAGTGAGTTCCGTAGACTAGGTCCCTTAATTTACATAGACTGTTTACACAGATTAAGTTTGACCCTGGGGATATCAAAGATATATTTATTTCAGATGTGGTGATAAAGGGTCCTATTACATCTGTCCAGGGAGAGTTTCAGAGCATGGTTTGCATATAAGAACAGGGTTTTGTAAATGTAGTTGACACAAGAGAATATGTGGAGTTAATATTTAGCAAGTTAAGGGATTTAAACAGGGGAGCTGAGTGTTGTCTGCAAGGAGAGTTTGTTATTATTCTGATAGTAGGTTTTTGCTGGGTGATGATGGGTATACCAACACCCATAATGTTCTGACATGTGTGCAATATGAACCAAAATGTTCATATTGCACACATGTCAGGAACTAGGCTTGGTCATCTCAGTAGAGAAAACAAATATCCTGAACCGACGTCCACCCAGACGAGGTGGGGCCATTCGCAAAATACAGTTGCATGATGGCTCTCTGCTCGACTATGTAACCAGATACAAATACCTTGGTCGTGAGGTTCTACTGTACCGCAACGTTGTAGCCAGACTGGGTCGCCAATGTAGAGAGAGGCTCCGTGCTCTCAAGGCTGTGGCAGGCTACCATCTAAGCTATGGTGCAAATGTGAGAATTGTCAAAATGATGCATCTTTCATATATTAGGTCTCTGATTGATTATGCTGCACCCATGCTTGCCCTAGTGACTGAGAGAATGCTTGGAGGGCTGGAAAAGATGCAAAACGAAGCCATGAGGATAATCCTCGGATGTCCCCGTACAACTAAATTACTAAACATGAGGAAGGAACTGAATATTTCATGTGTAAGTGATCGTATCACTGAAATTAATGCTTTAATTGGTATCAAGATGCTTAGGCTAACCCACCCTAACCCCTGCACTGAAGCCCTCCAAACCTTCTTCCTTGAAGATCAGCATCCCTCCAAATGGATTGCCGTAACTGCCAATGTGCTCAGAATGTATAACTTTCATCACCCTTACCAAGAGAGACAACAACAACACTTTCCTTCCCCATGGGAGATCACTCCTTTCCAAATTATTGTCCCCCCTTTCCCACCCAAGAAGCTGATTAAAGAAAAAGCCTTGCTTCGACAAGAAGCAAAGTACAATGCCTTAAGCCAAATTGATACTTTAGTTAGCGAGCGCTCCCTTTGCCAGATTATTTACACTGATGGATCCTTGCATGAGTCCTATAGTGCAGCTGGAAGTGCAGTTGTTGTGACAGGGAGAGATGGTTCCTTCTTCCATGAGTGTGGAGCACGTCTAAGTAACTGGGCCTCCACTCTTCAAACAGAATTGGTTGCCATAATCCTTGCACTCGAGCGCGTATATGAATCCAAAGTTGACACTCTAATTGTAAGTGACTCCTTGTCATCCTTGACTGCCCTCAGCTCCCTAAGGCATAACTGTGACGTGTTTATCTCTGAAGCTAGACACAGATATAATGAAATAATCAATGATGGAGTCAGAGTTTGTTTCCTGTGGATTCCTTCCCATATTGGTCTCAGAATGCATGATAGAACTAATGAGTTGGCCAAGACTTTTGCTCGTAAAGAGGGAATTGATTACCAACTTGGACTGCCTTTGAGCAGCCTGAGGGCAGCAATATACCAGGAACATCAACTAAATTTCGGAGACTTGAGGCAAAGTGAAATTCACACCAGTTACTCCATCTATCATCATTCTATTATGCAGGAAGAACCGCACGTCTGTGGGTCATCCAATAATGTTAGCAGACTTCTAGATGTTACCACTGCTAGGCTTAGGCTCGGCTACAAGTACCTCTGGGAATTTGTAACATCTGCTGATGTAGATTTGACTAAATGTAAACTCTGTCAGCAGAACTATTCGCATACTTTGCGTCATTATATAATGGAATGTGAAAAAATCGCGGAATTTAGAGATAACACCATCAATAGTGTCCAAGAAATGTGTAAGTACTTCATTCATAAAGATGTGCTGCTCGAAATCTTAGCGAAGTATCCAAAATTTGCTTACTGTAAGTAATGCATGCACATGACTGTTAAGCTGCCGCCCAGTTGGGTGGGTGTGCAGCAAGACTAGTAACTATGTGACTCACCATAGACGTAAAGTGCCTTGTAAAGTCAAATCAAATCAAATGTTTATTTAGGTAAGGTACATACATACAAGAGATTTTACAAAGAGTGATGGATTTATAGATAGGGCTAGTACATACAATGCCTAAAGCCACTATTACGCAAAGCGTTTCGGGCATGAAAAACTTAAATGACTAAAGCTTAATACTAATTGAGCATAAAGAATAAAATGAGTTGAGAACAAATAAAAAAAGAGATAAAAAAGGGGGGAACATGGCTGAAAAAGCAGAACAAATACAATTCTGTCGACAAACAGCACCATTTAAAAAAAAAACAGGCATTGGTTGACAATAGAGGGGTAAGGTAGGTTACAGGGAATTTATTAGGTATAGCTTCGTCTTTATCTTAAACTGGTTGAGAGAGGTACAGTCTTTAACATGGTTAGGAAGATCATCCCACATGCTGGGTCCCTTGATTTGTAGAGCATTTCTAGTTTGATTAAGTCGTACTCTAGGAATATCAAAACTGTATTTATTTCTGGTATGGTGCTCATGGGTTCTGTTACAACCTTCTATGAACCTTTTGAGGTCAGGATTGGCATTGCAGTTCAGCGTTTTATATATGTATAATACACATGAGAGAATGTGCAGTGACTTAATATCTAACATATTCAGAGATTTGAGTAGGGGTACCGAGTGATGTCTGGGGCCAGAGTTGGATATTGTCCTAATAGCAGCTTTGTGTTGAGTAATTAGAGGACGTAAATGATTTTGGGTAGTAGAACCCCAAGCACAAATACCATAGTTTAGATATGGATAGATGAGGGAGTAATAGAGAGTCACCAGGGCAGGGCGGAGTACATAATATCTGATCTTAGAAAGAATGCCAACAGTTTTTGAAACTTTTTTTTATATATTTAGAATGTGTCCATGGAAATTCAGCTTGTGGTCAATGAGAATGCCAAGGAATTTGCCATCTAATTTGTTACAAATTTGGGTATTGTTTATTTTGAGATTTATTTGATTAGAGGATTTATTGCCAAACAGAATATAGAAAGTTTTGTCAATGTTAAGGGTGAGTTTGTTGGCAGTTAGCCAAAGATGGACTTTATTTAGCTCAGTATTTACTGTGGCCTTTAGAGCAAGGGGGTCAGGACTGGAGTAAATGAAGGTTGTGTCGTCAGCAAATAGAATTGGTTTGAGGTGTTGGGAGGCATTTGGAAGGTCATTAATGTAGATGAGAAAGAGGAGAGGGCCAAGTATGCTGCCCTGAGGAACACCAATGTTGATGGGTAGGGTGGGAGAAATTGAATTATTCACAGAAACATACTGGAACCTGTCAGTAAGGTAGGATTTGAGGTATTGCAGGGAGTGTCCTCTGACTCCATAATGGTGTAATTTAAGAAGAAGGTTTTGGTAGTTGACAGTGTCAAAAGCCTTACGCAGGTCCACAAATAACCCAACAGGGAACTCATTTTTATCAAGAGCTGTATGAATCAAGTTAAGCATACTAATAAGTGCATCGTTAGTGCTTTTTTGGGGTCTGAAGCCATATTGGCAAGAGCTAAGTATATTGTGTTTGGCTAGATACAAGTACAACTGCTTGTAGATTAGTTTTTTAAAAGTTTTTGACAAGTTAGGCAGGATTGATATAGGTCTGTAGTTGTTAACATCTGTGAGAACACCACATTTGTGAACAGGGGTAACTCTCGCTTTTTTTAGGATATCTGGAAAGGTTTGGAGTTCAAGTGACTTGTTGAAGAGCAATGCAATAGCAGGGGCTAAAGTTCTGGAGGCTTTTTTGTAAATTAAAGTTGGTATCTCCTCAAGGGCACTAGACTTGGTTTTAAGGGAAAGGATTATCTCATTGACGTCAGTGAAATTGACTCACTGACGTCACGTCAGTGACGAGACAATCGGAATGATAGCCGACAGAGTGTATCGTGATCCAGCCTGTACTCCTCTTGACATACCAGAAAATATTCTGAGGAAACTACTCCAAGCTTGTACTAAAGAGGCACCCTTCTTGAGCCCGGATGGGCACATGTATAAGCAAGTAGATGGGGTCGCCATGGGTTCTCCCCTAGGTGTCCTGTTTGCAAACTTCTACATGGGTACCATCGAGCAAAAAGTCTTAGTCGACATGAACTTGAAACCGGCCATATACTGCAGGTATGTTGACGACATTTTTACACAGGTACCTGATGTCAGACATCTGCAGGAGCTGAAGGAGGCATTTGAGCAGAGTTCCGTGCTGCGTTTCACTTACGAGATGGAAAAGGATGGGAAGCTGCCCTTTCTAGATGTAACAGTCATGGAAAAGGGCGGAGGTTTCCACACTGCAGTCTACACTAAGGAAACAAACATAGGAATGTGCCTAAATGCCAACAGCGACTGCCCAGACAGGTACAAGAGGAGTGTTGTTAACGCATATGTCGACCGTGCTCTCAGCCACAGCTCAGAATGGAAGCAAGTCGACGAAGAACTCTGTAGGGTAAGGCAGGTCCTAGTCAATAACGGCTTCTCCAATGGTTTCGTCGAAGACATCATAAGAAGGAAAGTGAAAAGCCATGCAACCTCTGAAGAGACAACTAACACAACACCTATACCCCCTATTAGACTATTTTACAGGAACTTCTTTTCCACAGCTCATAAAACGGAGGAAAGGGTCCTGAAAGATATTGTTAATAGAAACGTTATCCCTACAGACAAAAATCAGAGGATACAACTGACGATTTACTATAAAACCAGAAAAACGGCCAGCCTACTCATGAGAAACTCTCCAGACACAAAACAGAACGCTTTAAAAGAGACTAACGTCGTCTATGCCTTCAAATGCCCACTTGGGGACTGTAAGCTCCAAAAAACCCAGTATATAGGCAAGACAACAACATCTCTTTCTAGGCGTTTAACGATGCATAAGCAACAGGGCTCCATTAAGGAACATATAATCTCTTCCCACAACCAAACCATCGCCAGAGAAATCCTAGTAAACAACACAGAAATCATCGATAGATACAGCGATAGCAGACGGCTTGACGTTTGCGAGGCACTACACATCAAGAAGTCAACACCAGCAATCAACAGCCAATTATTGCACAACTATATTCTACCCACCTCAAGACTCCGCTCCAATATAGAAGCATCAAGAAATATGGACCAATAGGCTTTTTACAAACACTTCTATTCAATATCCATTGCTTCGTGTTCTGTCTTGTGTTGATGAAATAAATACCCTATTAATACTCTTGTTCTGTCTTGTGTTGATGAAATTAATACCCTATTAATACCACATTTTGTTCTGTCTTGTGTTAATGCCACATCACCCCTTCCACCTCACTCAAATGTAGATATAAAATCGGAGATACGTAAGTTCTATTCAGTTGTGTATTTGTGAACTAAAGTCTTTGAAAATGTAATAAGTTTTACGAAACGCGCCCGTGTCGTGTCAGACTAGAAATAAAAATGAATTTTGGAGAATTGATTTTTGATTTACCTCCAACAGTGAAGCGTAATGTACGAAAGATTGAGAAAATTCGTGTTAGAATTATTAATCTTACTTTTTCGGTCATATTTAATAATATATGTCTACAGGAAAGACTGCTACCAAAATATATATATATATATATATATATATATATATATATATATATATATATATATATATATATATATATATATATATATATATATATATATATATATATACCAGAAAAGTTTGAAAGTTTTGCTGAACAAGTTACGTTGTCAGCGATAATTGGCGCAACATATCTATCATATTGTGAGTACATCACACGTGCAGTGAGTCAGATTACAAGTGTGTGATTCATTCATTATTGTGCAGTGATATACGGGGAAATTATACCAGTGTTAGTGTCGCCCTGACCCCCGCCCCCACCCAGCGCCCAGGCCGGGAAGTACCTGCTCTTCCCCCTCCTACCCACCCCACCACGTCGCCTCCCCACCCACGAGGCCACCTTAAATTGCCACCCGCCCATAGAAGCCGGGAGGCTCCCATGTGTGTCTACGCTACCCACCCACCCAATGTATACCCACATATTGTGTAGTGGGTGTATACCCACACTTTGTATAGAGGTGGTATATGTATTACCACTCACCTGAGTAGTAAGTGCCACGGCCAGATGATCACCCCCCCAGCCTCCAACCGCCGCCCACCCTCCAGTCTCCACCCGCCGTCCACCTTCCCGCCCAGCGCCCGCCCATGTCGCAGCTCCCAACAGATAGCCAGGCTTCTCCAAGCCAAGATGAGCCATCAAACAGGGGTAGACAAGGTAGATGTCAGACGTGTGACCGGGTATGCTATATCCGGTTGAGTGACGATAATGTGCGCATTCATTACCACAACGGAGCCAGGTGTTTGGGTTCTGGGCGCCCTCCCAGGGAGAACACCAATCAACAGCCCACACCGCCCGTAAGGCAAAACACCTCCCAGACCTTCATTCCCACAGAAAATTTATTAGAAGCTATCAAAGCAACATCGGCCAGAACCTTGCAACACATCCCTAAAGCAGCCCGCCCCCATGCAGCAGCCAAATTATCTGCCCTCCTGAGAAAGGTCAACGACTCTCCTGGAACGACCCAAGCATGGCACAACCTCCTAATGTTTGGCAACATATGTCTAGCCACCCCTGCAAGGAGAGACAAAACCTTAGCTGCCTCAGTCATCAAAGCTATAAATGATTTTCCCAGGGAGGACAACCAGGTGCGCCTTTCCACTCGCGCGAGAAACACCCACGGCAGGAAGAGCAACAGTGGCATATCCGAGACATCAAAAATCAGGACATCAGTCACCAAGAAAATAGAAGAAGGAAACACTATTGGCGCAATACGAGTCATCACCAGTGAGGACTCAATTGCCGACAGAGATGCCGCAACAGCTCAAGCCCTAAGGGAGAAACACCCACCCCAGGGCTCCGCGTGAGGACGACATTGTACAAGTGGGGGCTACCGGAGCAGAACCTCTCTGGGTGGCTGAATCTGTGGTCCATAAAGCAGCCATGTCCTTCCCTACAGGATCAGCAGGTGGGTTCACAGGACTAAAACCCAACCACCTCAAGCAAATGCTCAACCCTGCACTGGGTGACATTGCAAAGAACCTCTTGGTGGAACTAACCAGATTCACCAACACATGTCTAGCTGGCAACATACCAGCGTCCATAAGACCTATCTTTTTTGGAGCATCTCTCTGTGCTCTAAAGAAAAAGGATGGAGGGATCAGGCCAATAGCTGTGGGCAATTCTCTCCGGCGTCTCGTCGCAAAGGCAGCTGCAAGAACAGTTAGTGATGCAGCGGCCAACATGCTGAAGCCAAAACAGCTCGGGTTTGGCATTCCACAAGGGTGTGAGGCGGCAGCCCATGCAGCTCGAGCCTTCATCGCCAACATCACAGACGAAAAGGCCCTTATCAAGCTAGATTTCAAAAATGCCTTCAATTTGGTGCGGAGGGATGCTGTACTCCGTGCGGTTCATAGTCATTTCCCTTCCCTCTACCCTTTTGTACATTCATGCTACAGTATGGATCTTAAGCTACTTTTTGGCGAACATGAAATTGACTCGCGAGAAGGCGTCCAACAGGGTGACCCCCTCGCTCCTCTCCTTTTCTGCTTAGTCATCAAACAAGTCACAGAGGTCCTGTCCAGTGAGCTTAACATCTGGTTCTTGGATGATGGTACCCTAGCTGGTTCCCAAGACTCCCTCCTGGAGGACATCAGAAAAATCCAGGAGCAAGGTGCAGTTTTAGGCCTCACCCTGAACCCTTCTAAATGTGAAATAATATGTTCCAACCAGGGCATCGTAGAGAGAATAGAGGGTCTTCTGCCAAATATCCATAAAACTAAACCTGAAGACAGCACACTCCTAGGAGCTCCCCTGGGGTTGAAAGCCATCGATGAGGTCCTTGATAAGAAAATCGCCGACCTTAAGAGGATGGATGGGAGGATTGAGGATATTGATGCTCATGATGCACTCTACCTCATCACCAGATGTCTGTCCCTCCCCAGGTTAACCTACTTTCTGAGGTGTTCACCATCTTACAGTAGCCAAAAACTAAGTGAGTATGACCGGTTACTGAAATCAATGCTAGAAAAAGCCCTTAACCTCTCTCTCGATGACCTACAGTGGAAACAAGCCTCTCTTCCCGTAAGACTTGGGGGCCTCGGAGTTCGAACAGCAACGCAAATCGCTGTTCCAGCCTTCCTGCCCTCCTTATCAGCATCCGACGACCTTGTGAAGGAAATTCTACCTGCCCACTTACATCAGCTGGCAGGTGTACATGATCCCAATTTTACACGCTGTGCCACAGAGTGGGCCTCTCGTGCAGGCCAATCACCTCAACCACCATCCCCAAAATCCCACAAGCAATCCAGCTGGGATGGTCCCATTGTAGACCAAGTTGCTGCAGAGTGCCTGGGTGCTGCAACAACACAACACGACATTGCTCGCCTCACAGCAGTAGCAGCACCACATGCAGGGGATTTCCTGTTAGCAACCCCAATGTCGGCAACTGGCACGCGTCTCACACCACATGCCCTCCGAATTGCTGTGGCCCTCCGCCTTGCTGCCCCAATCCACACCAGATATAGGTGTATTTGCGGCGAGGTGGTGGCTGACAGGTACGGTCACCATGGCCTACTCTGCCAAAGCACAGGGGGATGGCACTCGAGGCACAGTGAAGTTAACGACACCATCAAGAGGAGCCTCACCACAGCTGGATGCCCAGCTGAAAGAGAGCCCCGTTACCTAACGCCCCGTAACTCTGATGCTCTTATTGGTCGCCCTGATGGTATCACAGTGAACCCCTGGAAGAATGGCAAGCAGTTGGTATGGGACTACACGTGCGTATCAACCCTGGCTAACACCTACATTAACCTCAGTGTTGCACAACCAGGTGGCGCTGCCACCCACAGGGAAGCAGCCAAATCCCGTAAGTATAGAGAACTGGATCACCACTACAATTTTGTCCCCATTGCTTCTGAGACGCTCGGCGCCTGGGGTAAAAGTGCTACCAGTTTTTTGAAGGAACTGGGTTCTAGGCTCATTGAAACAACAAGGGACCCGAGAGCTGCAAGCTTTCTTTTCCAGCGCCTCAGTGTGGCGATACAGAGGGGAAATGCGCACTGCATCCAGGGTTCCTGCCCGCCATCTGAGGAGCTGGAGGAACTCGACAACCTATGACAACCATCTTTGTAACCCATATGTAACTCCTTTTTTTGTAACAAAGTTCAAATAAAGTAAATATATATGTGTACATACAAAAGAATGGGGGTGGTAGGAGAAGATAATATTAGTGTTCAGTGAGAAACCACAAGGTCTCCTCTGAATACTTTTTATTTTCTTCTCCGAGGCTATGGGTCCCCACATTGGCACCAGAGGTGGTACCCTCACAAAATTTAAAAAAAAAAAAAATATATATATATATATATATATATATATGCAATTGACGATCACAAAACACTGATCATTTTGTGCGGAAAATCCACAGAGAAATATGAAATGAGGTGAACGTTTCGGCTTTGTTAAAGCCTTTGTCAACACCAGACTGACTAAGGAGAAGGGAGAAGGGGAAGGATATATAGGCCGACACCTGACCAACCCATCCCTAGGGTTGGTCAGGTGTAATTAACCAAAATCAGGTATAGCTTAGCTTAAAATGGTCAAAGAGGATTAAGCGGTCAGAGAATAAGGATGAAAGATTAAAGAAAAGCCTCATGAACACACAATATATGAATATACAATTATAATGAGACATTGTAAGCCTCTCTATCAGAGTTGTTTCTAAACTGTTGTGCAATATTATAACTTAAAAATGGATCAAGTTTGTACATTCCAGTACTAACATTAAGAAGATTTGGACACTGACTGATTAGAGCAGACTCAATCAAATTCCGTTCCACGAAATCCCCACAATTGGTAATGCTTTTTGCCCCATTCCAGTTAATATTGTACATACGAGTTTATGCGATCACAATATTAACTTTTCTCTCCTTATTCCCTTTTCTCTCCTAATTTACCCAGATATTACTCTAATTGTGCGGAATTTAAATGTACAACAAGACAGGGAGGAGGAGGAGGATCTATTGGATCCTATAAATAACGATGGCTTTCCCATACGGTGTGAGGGGCGAAGAATAACTCTCGAGGAGGTTGACACCCTTATTGATTTTTGGGCTGACGAATTGACAGGGAAAATATCCCAGTACCTTGAAGAGAGGGAAGGGGTCCAATGTCTTGGTTGAGCGGCTCACCGGGTTTTACATTAACTGTGGTCAGATTGAACACCCGATAAGATTAGGCTCGCATGTAGACTATCCTGAAGGCTTGCGCGGAAAGCAGTTGGTTTTCAATCCAGAGGGAGAGGCTGATATTTGCCTTATGCAGTGTGTTGCTGCTTATAAATGTTTAGCTAATGGGATGCATCTAGATAATATTCGTAAATGGTGTGGAGAAGCGAGATGGTGTCTCAGACACATTAATTGGCCAGCAGATGTCAATTCTGCAGTAACATTCGAGGATATTCACAAGGTAGAGAAAATGAATAAAGTCAGCATATTCATCTATTCACTAGAAAGAGATGAAAATGCTAGACGACAACGACACTACATTACACTAGCTAGGAAGGGAAGAGGGGGATATACAGATGTCATACCATTGCTGATGTTGGAAGCTCCACACTTAGTATTAATTAAGGATTTTAACCAATATGTACGTAATATGCAAGATCATGGAGATCGCATCCCAAGTCATCAGAGCTTTTGTCATTGTTGTATGATATCACTCCCAGCAGATCGCATGCAGAGTCATGAAAGTACATGCAAAGTACATCAGACTCTCAAATTTTACCCGCCAGAGAGGAAGATTACTTTCCGTAACTATGGACGGGGATATGGTCCTAGTCACATGTGCTTTTATGACTTTGAGTGCATGTTAGACCGCTCGAACCCGAAGGGAATGATAGAAACACGTCACAACGCAGTGGCGTATGCGTACATTATCATTGACAGACAGATGAATATTGTTGAGAAAGACACTTATTTGGGTAAAGATGCGGCCAATCACTTTGTAACCACGCTAGAAGTATCATGGGCTAGAATCAAGAAGGGGATAGTATCCTATGAACTTCACATGTCGCAGCAACAACAGGCAATATTTGAGACAAAAACGGCCTGTGAACTCTGTGATGAACCTTTTAACGGAGAAGATGTAATCAAAGTCCGTCATCACGACCACACAGTAAGATTCCACAATTATCAAGCAGCTTACTGTGATAGATGTAATTTGCAGTGTGTAAATTCATACAAGTTCCTATACACTTTTTCCCACAACGCTTCCTATGATTTAGGAGTAATCCTAAACGAGATGAGAGACAGACCAGGAAGTGAAATAGATATATTAGCTAAGGATGGATTTAAATTTATGAAAGTTGATGTGAACAACTTAAGATTTTTGGATAGCTTAGCCCTTCTCAACGGCCCGCTAGGAAGAATAGCCAAGGATCATATTGATAGTGGGAAACCTACCACATTCACTTTGGCTATGTTAAAAGGTGTAAATAAAGCGGCCATCCCAAAACTTCTCAAGGGTAAACAATCATTCTGCTATGATTATTTATCCTCTATGTCTGTGTTAGATGAACCGCACCTTCCTTCTCGTGATAAGTTTTACAATACACTAAAAGACGAAGAGTTGTCAGAAAAAGATTATAAACAAGCCTTAGAAATTTTTGATTTGGCTAAATGTCGCAACATAGGGGAGTATCTGCTCCTTTACCTCAAAGTGGACACAGGATTGCTAGCTGATGTGTTCACAGTCTGGCGAGATACCATGCTTGCTCTCTACAAATTAGACATTTCCCACTACATTTCTTTACCCTCATTTGCTTGGGATGCATTCTTGCTTAAATCGAAAGTTGAACTTGATGTTGTGTCAGACCCATTGTTATATGATTTACTTCGTCGGAATCTCCGAGGTGGGTTCACCAGTGTGACGAGGCAGTACACGAATGTGGAGAACCAGCACACAGGCTTAGATCTAGGGGAAGATAGTAGCTACATCATTTACCTGTATTTTAACAGTCTTTACGGGGCGTGTATGACTGAACTGCTCCCTCGTGGCGGGATTCGGAAACTGACACACAATGAGCGTGACGTGCTGCTGGAGCAAGGCTTGGAGAATATCCCTTGTGATGGGTCCAAGGGATATTGGGTGTTGTGTGATACACTGCAGGTCCGACCTGAGGTAGCTAGGTATACAGATGAACTGCCCCTTGTTCTTTCACATACTTGCATTACCGAGGAACACATTTCACCCTACAGTAAGAATATTCTTACAGAAGAAAGTCGCGGTGTGCCTAAAAACAACACTAAATTAATTGCTTCTCACCTTCCTCAGAAAGACTACCTCGTTAGTCTGGACTTGCTACAGTTGCTCATGCGCATTGGATTAGAAATAGCTAAAGTTCATGACATCTACGAATTCGAGCAGGAGAGCTACCTTAAAGACTTCATTGAAACCAACGTTCGTGAACGTGCCAGTACCAAATGCGCGATAAAAAAAAGCTTTCAAACTCGTATCAAACTCTATATACGGAAAGAGTCTCACAGATGTATCTAAATATGGGAACAAACACTATTTGGTCACAGATCGTAGACATTTCCTGAAACATGCTCGAAACCCGTTCTTCAAGCGGAGTCTTTTGTTAAGTAAGGATCGTGTGATATGTACTATCAAGCAGAAGTCTCTCCTAGTCAACACTCCTACGTATCTGGGTTATCATATACTTCAAATTGCTAAGAGGCGTCTCTATGAGTTCTGGTATGATGTTGTCAAACCTGCGTATGGAGATAAAGCGAGTCTGTTATATACAGACACAGACTCTTTCATCATTAAACTTGACTGTCAGGATGTGTTTGAAGAGTTGAATAAGTCTCCTCTTTTCGACTGTATGGATTTTAGTAATTTTAATGACACACATCCATCCTACTCTAAAGCGCGAGAAGGTGAACTAGGATTACTCAAGTCTGAAATAGGCTCTAAGATTATTAACCAGTTAATTGCTCTCAGACCTAAAACATACTCTTTTACCACACATGATGGGGAGCACACTTGTAAGTGTAAGGGTGTACCATACCACCTACAAGAGAAACTCTCACACGACTCGTTTCAGCACACTCTTAAAACAAACACTTCAATCAGGTTTGTGTCGAGATCTATACGTAACGTGCAAGGAAAGATTTGTACATGTCGCAGCACCTGCAGAGGTTTGTCAGCATTTGACGATAAACGCTACATTTTAAGCCCCACACAGTCCCTAGCGTATGGTCATCCTGATATTCCCAATAACAATGATGATGAGATGGATGTAGAAGTGGGAGAGGAGGAGATGGAAGAAGTGTTTATGGAGGAGGAAGTAGAGCAAGCACAGAGACTCTACCCAATATTCCGCCCCTGGAGCAAACGCGATGGTACAGCTCAGAAACTATTCAACCCTCACTAGATTTTATGTTGTACAATTGTTAGTTAGTATTAAGATGGATGCCCCATATGACTAGAACTATTTATACTAAATGATTAGGATGATTAATATTATTGTTTGTGAACTGTAAGAACTATGATTAGTTTTAAAAAAATGTTATTGCTGTACATAAAATATGTGAATAAACACCTATAAATGACTATGTTTGTATAAATACCACCTCAGTTCCTTAGTTTTAGCAGTCTTAACGAAGCATTAATCATGGACAGTTCCTATTATATAATCCATGAGGAACATCTAGATATTTTCAGAGAACCATCTCGTGTTATTATTGCTGGTTATTCAAACAGCGGAAAATCCTACTTGTGCAGTAAACTCGTACGGAAGTATCAGCACAAGTTCTCCTCAATAATTATATGCGGTGGAGGTTACTCTGAATTACGATCAGATCCACAAATTAAAGGGAAACTGATCGAGCATTCAACCATTATTGATCCTGTGGAAGAGCGAGTAGATAATGACTCGCATATCTTAGTAATCTATGATGACCTTTTTACAGAGTCTGCGAATTCAAAAATCGTATCAGACATGTTTACTAGGGGCCGACATTTCATGGTTTCCGTCATATTGATTACTCAAAATATATTTTTTCCTGGTAAATATTCGAGGAATATTAGTTTAAATGCTTCTCATTTCATATTGGTTAAATCCCGAGACCTGTCACAAATTGAAACACTCGGACGACAAATATTTGGGAAAGTGGATTCAAAGAAATTTGTAGAGTTATATAAGCAAGCTATTAGCCAACCCTACGGCTATTTGCTAGTAGATCTGGGCTCGAACACTCCATCTACGATAACATTACGCGGTAATATTGTTCACGAACCGCCCTATGAGATAGTTTACCAATGGTGAGCAAGAAAGATGTATTGGAACGCGTATATAACGACCCCTCATCTAGCGGGGGGCTTGGAGGGGTACAGAGGTTGTATAAGGCCGCCAAACAACCACACCTTCTTCTTGCCCTTCTTCACCAACTTCGAGGTCATCCCCGGAACTCACAGTTCCTGCGACGGCGCTGGAACCAATCGTATTGGTGTATGCCTTTCCATTGGAGCCTTTCAGCGCCGTGGAAAGGGGGGACCTGCTGCCTGGGTAACAGCTTCTCCCCCGAATGAACCTACCCTGGCTTTGCGCCCTGGTGAGACCACTCCAGACCAGGCCGACACCAGAGTGCAACTCCATAGTCTCCTGAGACTGATGGATGCCTACTACTACTACTATAAGGCCGCCAAATTAATTAACTCTAGTATAACTCTAGCCGATGTAAAGGACTATCTGAAAAGCTCTGACTCCTATACGTTGCATTATTTACAACCACATAAATTCCCTCGGCGTCGGGTGTTAAGCCCTAAACCACGACTATTTCAAGCTATAGACTTGGACGAGATGAGTTTATTGGACAAACAAAATGACGGAGTGAAATATTTACTCGTATGTGTAGATATTTTCTCCAGGTATGCCCAAGTAGTACCCTTACGCGCCAAGGACGGGAAAAGTACCAGTAAAGCTCTGGCTTTAATTCTAGATTCACCTCATTCTCAGGGAGTGCGCAAAATTAATTCTGATCGAGGTGGAGAATTTTATAACGCCACTATGAAAAAAATGCTGGCAGCAAGGAAAGTACAGTTATATAGTGTATTTTCTCAGTAGATTAAAGCTTTAATCGCTGATCGGTTCATACGTACTTTAAAAGGCAAATTTTACAAGTTTATGACGGCGCACAACACTTTAAAATACATGCAGGCTCTACCAGATATTGTGAAAACATATAATTTAACCCCACACAGAGGATTGAAGGGGGAAAACTCCCACGGAGGTACACGCTCTATCCTCGCCCAGCGAACACGCCAAACAATTTGATTTAATGTATAAAAGCCCGAGCAAATAAAAGAGAACTGTCATTCCTCGATTGAGTGTTGGTGATACAGTACGCATCACTCTATCTGATCGCATTTCCAAGTTTAAGAAAGGGTTTAAGCAGCAGAACACCCGAGAGATATTTACAGTTACACGTATTGATCGGAGACAACACATCCCTTTATACTTTCTAAAAGATCTGAATGGGGAAGAAATTGATGGTGGCTTCTATAAACAAGAATTAACACCAACACATTTACCTCAAACCTTTAATATTGAGAAGGTATTGGGACAACGCAGAGTCTCTGGCAAGCTTCAGTATAAAGTTAGGTACGCAGGTTATGATCGGTCATGCGATCAGTGGATTGATGCTGCTGGGATATTACATTTATAATGAAGACGCCCTTAGTTTATAAATACAAGGAATTGATCCAACTATTATCAAAACTTCAGTATTCCTCGAGAAAACAGTTGATTGAAAAATTGAAAAAACCACATATAAATTGTTTATCAGAAATTTTTATTAACTTTTAAAAAAAAATTGCCTGTGCCTAACAAGGTCGTTAAAAAGTTGAAAAAATATAAATTGCTTATTCGGTCACTAGCCTGTAAGAGACCTTCTGTGTCAACTAAGAAACAGATATTAACCAGCAAACGAGGAGGTAGTATTTTATCCATTATTTTGCCGATTGCAGCTAGTTTAATTACACGGTTGTTCAGTAAGTAAAGTAAAATGAAAGCCTTTTATCTCGTACCGCGTAAAATAGTGGACAACTGGAAAGCTGCTCACAGCCCTGCTTACCCCACTGTGAAAGCTGGTGCTCAACATCTTACTGTAAAACCTCCCCCTCCTCAGTTGCTTACCAACCCTTCCATAAAACATTTAATAGATTTGAAATTGAAAGTGCGAGATCATCCTTGCTAAACCATTATGATGGCAGTGGAATCGTTCGTTGGGATCTGAATGGAAATGTATTAGCTCCAGTATCTGGCAAACATATAATTAATGACATTTTACATAAAATGACTGTGCTTAAATCTGTTTTTTTTACCTGATAAATTGCCTATTGCTCAACTGTTTTCACACTAAATTCCTATTGTTGTCCCCTAACTCCCTTTGCCACTTCAGGGGGGGGGGGGTATAGGGTGTTTATGTAGCTTCAGGGCACCAATCCCCCCAGCCACAGGGCATGGCGAGAAGGCACCCCTAAGCATACCTAATTCCCTATCAAACACAAACTAAAATACACATAAATGGCAGATCTCATCACAACCCACAAGGAGTTAAGATTATACTAATAACACACAATAATAACCTGAAAAAGACATACATGAAATGGAAAATTCTTTTGTATTTGGTTTTTCTTATATGGGACACAGCACAAAGGGAGAGGTGCACAGTATATTCATTAAAAAAGAACTAACGCTGAAGGCCAAAACAGCAGGCTGCCTAAGCGGCAGGATTGATGACTTGACATCGGCATACATGGAAAACTATTCATATTGGAAGCTCCTAACAAGGCCCCGGAGCGGGAGGGATATCACGTATGCGCATGGGGGTCCCTCCAGCCGCCGCCTTACCCACTTGTGGGCTCCGGCCAGGTCATCCACCCTCTTTTGAGACACCATTTGGAGAAGTGGTACTCCAGATGACGACTCTGCTTAGATAGTTGGCTACCAGCTATCCTGGCTGCGGTTCACCTAAGCGAGATTATATTAACCCTTATGCACCCTGTGCACGGTGATCCTGGGACTAAGGTGGTCTGCCCCTAGATGTGGTCATGAACCATATTCTGTAGATGGAATATGTCCAGGTCAGGGGTTTCACAGAGCAAATCTCAAGGTCGCTCTTGGTGAGTCCCATATCCTGTAGACCACCCACCCTCTCCTTGCACCATGCTCCCCTCCAATTAAGGGTTATTGAAGAGGCAGATGCTGTGTGCTTCCCGGTATATTCCCTGATCTTTTGAAGGATCTCTGGGGTGCCGTACTTGTCGCACTTGCTCTGATGTGGACGGGAGAGTGGGAAGTTATCAGCAGAGACCTGGGAGTCTAATATAAAGGCCTCATCACCATTGCAAGCTATGATGTCGAGGCTTACAGAAGGTCCGTCCATCCGGTATACGGACTTCACGTTCCATCTCAAGGCCTCTTTGTCGCAGGCGGCCGGCTACGAACCGGGTGATATCGTCATGACGTTTCACCCGAGCCCCATGTGTCTTGTCGCATGCCTGGGATATGTGGCCCAGGGTCCCTGGTTTCTGGCAAGCATCGCAGAGACCAGATGCCTCGGGTCTACCCCTAACTGCTCTAGACGGCGTGGCTACAGTTTTTGCCCTGATCTGGATGGCGTGAGCAAAATCTCCTCCGCTTAGCAGACGGGTACCGGATGCGACCCACTTGTGGCAAGATGGAACCTCACAAGAGGATGCAAGGCCGGCACCGTCGACCATGTTATACAGTTTTGCTTTCCACTTCCTAGAGCGCTCAGTCGTTCTGTTAGAAGGGATTCCGGTGGCCGTGGTTGGGTCTGCCCTTCGACGCATTCGCGCTTGGAATGCGGGTAGGAGAGCCGCTGCCACTACCACCGGATCCTCCGACTCTACTAACGCCCCGAGCCACTTGTTCTTCTGTAGGCGGATTGATGTGGCAAAAGTCGGGTATTCCTAGTCCACCGTCCTTCACGTCTGCATGAAAATAGGCATTAGGGGTATCATGCGGCAGCCTCAGCCAGCCACGAATGGCATGCCGCAGCCGCCGGTCAAGCCTCGCTAATTCCGTCTTAAACACGCGTCCGAGAACAAGCCGGTGGTTAATCTTGGGGATTAGGTGGTATTTTAGTAGGTATAGCCTCTGTTGGGGTTTGAGTGGCGCCTTAGTGATGTTCGTCAGGCCGTCCTCAAACAGGGAACCATAGGATAAGTTTCTGCCCCCGGCCCTGATAAGTATTCCTAAGTACTTATACTCGTCCGCCACACTCATAGTACCGATTTCATCATCCCCGACGTAGTATGCCTTCCTGGTGGGGACATGCCACGTCTTGCGATGTGCATCGATCGCTATGCTTAGTGTATGGCATTTCGAAGCATTTACTTTATACTTGTTTACTTTATATACTGGGCAAATACTTGTTATGAGTGTTTGTAGTCCAGCAGCGGTTTCTGCTGCCACAACCAGATCGTCAGAGAACGCTAATGCTGCTATCGTTTCGCCCCCCCAGTCCAACCCCTAGCCCCAAGTCCTTAGTCCTAGTAATTGCCTCATCAATTATTAGGTTGAAGAGAAATGGAGACAGAGGGTCACTCTGTTTCACCCCCCCCCCTAGTGATCAGGATGTCCTTCGACTTCTCCCCTTGACTGGTTATTACGGTTGAGGACCGATCATAGCCCGACATTATGTACGTCCTTAAAGGCTTTGGAATGCCTTTACGTTTCATGGCCGATGGATGGCAGGGTGGGAGACGCTATCGAAAGCCTTCTCCATATCCAGAAACGCTAGGTGCGTGTTGTGCTTGAGCGCACGAGCCTTAGCTAGGAGGGCATCCAGGATCACCATGTTTTCAGGGCATTTGTCCACAGGGACGAAGGCCTTTTGCCGCCTGTAGATCCTGACTGCCTCGGAGAGTCTGCCTGCTCAGAATCTTATGGAACAGCCTCCCTATCGTAGATGACATGGTTATAGGGGCGATAATGGGAAGGAGAGTCTGGGTTAGGTTTCTTAGGTAACAGCACTGTCTTATTCTTGCAAAAAGATTGTGGCAGGGATTCGTTTACCAACCACAGATTAAACAGTTTTGCAAACACCCTGATTGGTATAGCTTTAAGTAAACGTATAGTGATACCGTCTGGGCCGGGAGCAGCATTGCTACTTGCCTTGAGAGCAACAAGGATTTCCTCTGGTTTTATTGGGTCCCCTAGTTGCTGATAACTGGATCACGGTCACGAATTGGGCGGCGGTCCGGTGATGTGGGTCTAGAGAATAGTGCCTCCCGGAATGGAAAGAGACGAGCTGGCTCCACCTCAGTGGGGGGTTACTTTCCAGTCTCCGGAAAGGACGCGCGCAGTGGCTTTTGAATGCTTCTACACCGCGAGATTTATTCTGCAATACTACAGGCAAGCAGTCAAGTGTATGAGGGCTCCTTCAGTTAAGAGAAAGGCAACTGCAAAGATTGATCCTCACAGTAAAAGGAATGCTTCCTGGATCGTATATTAACAGGTGAGTGTATATATGTGTATGTAATGTGTAACTAGCTTTACTCGGCAAAAAGCAGTCTAAGGAGATAGAGCGATGGACACTCACGTGATATACGCCACCAGCGTATCAGATACGCATTTATTCCCAAATAACATCCCCGCGTCGTTCCAAAATCGATTGTTTAATCAGCTATAATTAGATCCTAGGAGGAGTTATGAAATGTGTCTACAAAAATTACTCCTCCCCACTTCCCATTACGTTATTAAGCGTGATAATCCTGAGTCCTATATACGTGTAGGCGTTACGTATGAGAAAGTGGGCGAGGGGAGATACATGTATTCAAAGCATTTATTATCATCTGATGTTTTGGCCGGAACTATAAAAGAAATTAATACCGCAATTAATACAGAAATAGAGACCATATTTTTAAGTAATGATAAACTGAGTTTTTTAGGAAAGGCATTAAAACAATTTTCACCTAAATACGGAACGCATTTTATTAAATATGATTCTTCCTCCAATCGAAACAAGTTCACTACTGTGATTAGTGAATGAGAATATTAGCTCTGCAACGGGGCATAAAAACATCAGTAGAGCTTACATTATCATTTGGGACAGCTTTTGGGAAAGTGCTGCGCGTAGTTCCAGAAAGTGAATATGACATATTCGCAAAACGTCAGTATGCCTCGAGTGTAGTTAACACATGTCTATTCTCGCCAATGCCTAGAGGAGGAGTTGATATTCTGTGTGTTTATTGCGATAAAATCTCTTCTACTAGATATGGGAACCAGTCTGTAAATATTTTGGATGTAATCTTCCTAAGTGGAAGTGATAAAAGCAACAATAAAAAACTATATGTGCGTCTTAACACCAACATGATAGACAGCGTCAGCATCACTATTAGGGATCAAGATGGTAACCCAATACATTTTGATGAACGTGGGAGTACCATAGCAGTCTTGCATGTACGTCCTGTAGCAGGAGGTATATAACACCAACGCTTTCCCGCCACTCTCATTCGTCTGAAACAAGCGGAGAAATGCGTGTCCACTTTATTCCCCCCACTGTTGAGGAATTAAACATTCTGTTAACCCCTCCTAGAGGTGGGGGGACTGATGATATACGGATTTTCAACAGCAGTAGACGTTATACGCGCGGAGGAGGAATATTTTCCTTTTTTTAAGCGGAATAGCGCGTCGAACGGCGCCCTTTATCATGAGAACACTGGCTCCGGCTGCGCTTAGCTTGGGGCAGAACGTACTAGACGACATCAATAATGACAAACAAACTTTCAAACAATCTCTTAAGAAACACGGAGTTGAAACATTGAAAGGAGTGGGGGAGCAAATGATAGGCGGAAGACTGCAGAAAAAGAATAAACAAACAAAAAAATTAGTAAACATCAAACGTTTTACTAAAGCGAAATATAATGATGTGTTGTCATAAATTCTTCTCACTCGGCTGGTGTTGTCTAAAGCGCGAACATGGCCGGATATAACGCTCTTGGCCCCCAGGTGCCATTAGAACACTATACAGCTGCTGTTATTGAAGCCTTTCCTAAAGTATTTTCCCCTCGATTGGTAGAATCAACAATTGCAAGTAGACAAACGGTGGATGTATTACCTGTGAATTCTGGGGTCAATAATAAGTTTACAGACACCTATCTGGAATTCATCATCAAGGGAGTGAATGGTCAACTGGTGGATTTATCATCTATAGCTTTGGAGTTGTCTATTGATCTAACTGAAGAAGATGGAATAACGCCTTTAGGAGACGCTAAAAACGTCTCGTTAGTGAATGGATTATCGCAAACTATTCAAATCCACTATTGTGTATTTAAACGAAACAGTAGTTGAAACCAGCTCATTATTCTCATTCTGGTCGTATGTAAAGTTACGATCTACAATTTCTGGGTGTAAGGTTAACCGCTATGATAAACTGTCACAGTTTTTTAACCGTGTCGATCCTGGTAAAATTGAAGCTGGTTATTTCACTAACGCCTCGGCTGGGGAGAAGCAGAGGATGACTGATATGAAAACGAGTGGGGTGAATACTTGTTTTAAACTAATGCTGGATGTCACATCAGTTAGTGGATACGTTTTGGATAATGTGGACATTAGGGTGCGCCTCGAACTTCAACCTGATAAATGGCTTATACTCAGCGATAATGAACACGCTAATTTTAAAAACAATATCAAGTCTACACGTCTATGGGTGGATCGGGTATTGCCGTACCCTGAAGGACTAATAGCCGTTAATAAAGCCATGGTGCAGAACAACTCTTCTATTACGTATACTTTTAAAAAAAATTATACAAAACATATATATATGGTACAGGTCAGCGCTCGATAACAATGGACCAGCCATGGGGGACTGTTATACCAGAACATTTATATATGATCATCCTTGATATGGAGGCAGTGTCTGGTGCATATAATCGCAACCCGCTTTATTTGGAAAACTGTGAGCTTAGTAAAGTATTAATATCCCAGAATAGCACTAATATTGTCAATATTGGGTGCGACTTCCCTCATAACTGCGCCAAGTTGTATTACACTGCATTGCAAGCCTTAGGCTTCGATAAAGACAATATATTGTCTTATGATACATATGTGAATGGTGGAACCATACTGGCCTTTAATTTACAACCTGAGGATATAGATGACACCATCCCGATTGAAAAAATTGGTAATCTGCGGATCGCTTTGGAATTTAAACGCGGTGTGGCTAGAAATAAAGTCATTCTAGTTTACGGGTCTACAACAGTGTGATCAGCATTAACGCAGATCGTCGCGTTATTTGTGATACGCGAGGATAAATATTAATATGAATTGTTTGAAAATTAATAAGGCGATCAGAAGTAATTTAGGTGATAAGGTAAACTATCTAGGATGTTTCCTAGCTGATGACGTAAGGAAAATAGCGACAAAAATACATAAAAAAAGACCTGTGGTGTTCATAATCAACACTGGAGTCTGGTTCTCGTAATAAAATAAGGCATTGGATAACATTCTATGTAAATAAGGATGAAGGTAGAAGCGAGATAGTTATACTAGACAGGGGATTGGATCAGTCCATCCAGTCCATCGGTTTCGATGGACAGGATGAAAGCCTCTCCCCATCTGTCTGCTGGTTAAACCACCAAGAAGAAGTCTTATTATTATTATTATTATTATTATTATTATTATTATTACTATTATCGTTGTAAATCGCTTAAGTGTTTAATAAAAGAAATAAATTTATATAATGTGTTTACTTTTCCCTCGTTTATTGTGGACTGAGGTAATTTGAAGTGTGGGTGTGTGTGTACTCACCTATTTGTGCTGGCGGGGGGGGTGAGCTTTGGCTCTTTGGTCCCGCCTCTCAACTGTCAATCAACTGATGTACAGATTCCTGAGCCTACTGGGCTCTATCATATCTACATTTAAAACTGTGTATGGAGTCAGCCTCCACCACATCACTGCCTAATGCATTCCATCCGTTAACTACTCTGACACTGAAAAAGTTCCTTCTAACGTCTCTGTGGCTCATGTGGGTACTTAGTTTCCACCTGTGTCCCCTCGTTCGCGTCCCACCAGTGTTGAATAGTTTATCCTTGTTTACCCGGTCGATTCCTCTGAGGATTTTGTAGGTTGTGATCATGTCTCCCCTTACTCTTCTGTCTTCCAGTGTCGTAAGGTGCATTTCCCGCAGCCTTTCCTCGTAACTCTTGCCTCATAGTTCTGGGACTAGTCTAGTGCCATACCTTTGGACTTTTTCCAGCTTCGTCTTGTGTTTGACAAGATACGGGCTCCATGCAGGGGCCGCATACTCCAGGATTGGTCTTACATATGTGGTGTACAAGATTCTGAATGATTCCTTACACAGGTTCCTGAACGCTGTTCTGATGTTAGCCAGCCTCGCATATGCCGCAGACGTTATTCTTTTTATGTGTGCTTCAGGAGACAGGTTTGGTGTGATATCAACTCCTAGATCTTTCTCTCTGTCCGTTTCATTAAGTACTTCATCCCCTATTCTGTATCCTGTGTCTGGCCTCCTGTTTCCACTGCCTAGTTTCATTACTTTGCATTTACTCGGGTTGAACTTCAACAGCCATTTGTTAGACCATTCACACAGTCTGTCTAGGTCATCTTGTAGCCTCCTACTATCGTTCTCAGTTTCAATCCTCCTCATAATTTTTGCATCATCGGCAAACATTGAGAGAAACGATTCTATACCTTCTGGGAGATCATTTACATATATCAGAAACAGTATAGGTCCAAGGACTGATCCCTGCGGGACTCCACTCGTAACGTCTCGCCAATCTGAGACCTCACCCCTCACACTGACTCGTTGTCTCCTGTTGCTTAGGTACTCCAGTATCCAACGGAGTACCTTCCCTTTCACTCCAGCCTGCGTCTCCAGCTTTTTCACTAGCCTCTTGTATGGCACTGTATCAAAGGCTTTCTGACAATCCAAAAATATGCAGTCTGCCCATCCTTCTCTTTCTTGCCTTATTTATGTTGCCTGGTCTTAGAATTCAAGTAACCCTGTGAGGCAGGACCTGCCATCCCTGAATCCATGTTGGTGCTGTGTTACAAAGTTCTTTCACTCCAGGTGCTCCACTAGCTTTCTTCGCACAATCTTCTCCATCAGCTTGCATGGTATGCAGGTTAGGGACACTGGCCTGTAATTCAGTGCCTCCTGTCTATCCCCTTTCTTGTATATCGGGACTATGTTAGCTGCTTTCCAAATAAATTTCTGGCAGTTCCCCTGTTGCCAGAGATTTGTTATACACTATTGAGAGTGGTAGGCACAGTTCTTCTACTCCTTCCTTTAGTATCCAAGGGGAGATTCCATCTGGGCCTATTGCCTTTGTCACATCCAACTCTAGTAAACACTTCCTTACTTCCCCGCTGGTAATCTCAAAGTCTTCCAGTGGTTCCTGGTTAGCTATTCCCTCTCTTATCTCTGGGATTTCTCCTTGCTCTAAGGTGAAGACCTCTTGGAATTTCTTATTTAGTTCCTCACACACTTCTTTGTCGTTTGCAGTGAATCCTTCCGCCCCTATCCTTAATTTCATAACCTGTTCCTTTACTGTTGATTTTCTCCTGATGTGGCTATGCAGCAATTTAGGTTGAGTCTTTGCCTTGCTTGCGATGTCGTTTTCGTATTGTCTTTCTGCCTCTCTTCTCATCCTGACACACTCATTCCTGGCATTCTAGTATCTTTCTCTGCCCTCCAGTATCCTGTTATTCCTATAGTTTCTCCACGCCCTTTTACTTTGCTGCTTAGCTAGCCTACATCTTTGATTAAACCATGCGTTTCTCATCTTCATTTCACTGTTTTCCTTTTGGGCTGGGACAAACTTGTTTGCTGCGTCCTTGCACTTTTGCGTGATGTAGTCCATCATATCTTGGGCCGTCTTTTCCCTGAGCTCTGTTTCCCATGCTATATCTTTTAGGAATTTTCTTATCTCCTCATAGTTTCCCTTTCGGTATGCTAACCTTTTGGTTTTGGTATCCCTCCTCGAGTTCAATAACCCTTCTTCAACCAGGCACTCAAACACCAATACACCAAAGCACAATGTGTGTATTCACTTAATTGTACTCACCTAATTGTGCTTGCGGGGGTTGAGCTTTGGCTCTTTGGTCCCGCCTCTCAACTGTCAATCAACTGGTGTACAGATTCTTGAGCCTACTGGGCTCCATCATATCTACATTTGAAACTGTGTATGGAGTCAGCCTCCACCACATCACTTCCTAGTGCATTCCATTTATTAACTACTCTGACACTGAAAAAATTCTTTCTAACGTCTCTGTGGCTCATCTGGGTACTAAGTTCCCACCTGTGTCCCCTTGTTCGTGTCCCACCCGTGCTGAAGAGTTTGTCTTTGTCCACCCTGTCAATTCCCCTGAGAATTTTGTAGGTGGTTATCATGTCTCCCCTTACTCTTCTGTTTTCCAGGGATGTAAGGTTCAGCTCCTTTAGCCTTTCTTCGTAGCTCAATCCTCTCAGTTCCGGGACGAGCCTGGTGGCATACCGCTGAATCTTCTCTAACTTTGTCTTGTGTTTAACTAGGTATGGACTACAGGCTGGAGCGGCATACTCCAGGATTGGTCTTACATAAGTGGTATACAGGGTTCTGAAAGATTCCTTACACAAGTTTCTAAAGGAAGTTCTTATGTTGGCCAGTCTAGCATATGCCGCTGATGATATTCTTTTGATGTGGGCCTCTGGGGACAGGTTCGGTGTGATATCAACCCCCAGGTCTTTCTCTCTATTTGATTCTTGCAGGATTTCACCTCCCAGATGATACCTTGTGTTCAGCCTCCTGCTCCCTTCGCCTAATTTCATCACCTTACACTTCCCGGGTTGAACTTTAGCAGCCATTTTGTACACCATTCCTCCAGTTTATCCAGGTCATCCTGTAGTCTCTGTCTATCTTCATCCGTCTTGATTCTTCGCATCATTTTTGCATCATCAGCAAACATTGAGAGGAATGAGACTATACCCTCCGGAATATCGTTCACATATATTAGAAACAGGATGGGTCCAAGTACTGAGCCCTGTGGGACTCCGCTGGTGACGTCTCGCCACTCTGATGTCTCCCCCCTCCCCCCCCCTGTGTGTGTGTGTGTGTGTGTGTGTGTGTGTGTGTGTGTGTGTGTGTGTGTGTGTGTGTGTGTGTGTTTGTGTGTGTAATCACCCACCTATTTGTACTCACCTATTTGTGCTTGCGGGGGTTGAGCTTTGGCTCTTTGGTCCCGCCTCTCAACTGTCAATCAACTGGTGTACAGATTCCTGAGCCTACTGGGCTCTATCATATCTTCATTTGAAACTGTGTATGGAGTCAGCCTCCACCACATCACTGCCTAATGCATTCCATCCGTTAGCTACTCTGACACTGAAAAAGTTCCTTCTAACGTCTCTGTGGCTTATGTGGGTACTTAGTTTCTACCTGTGTCCCCTTGTTCGCGTCCCTCCAGTGTTGAATAATTCATCCTTGTTTACCCGGTCGATTCCTCTGAGGATTTTGTAGGTTGTGATCATGTCTCCCCTTACTCTTCTGTCTTTCAGTGTCGTAAGGTGCATTTCCCGCTCCCTTTCCTCGTAACTCATGCCTCTTAGTACTGGGACTAGTCTAGTGGCATACCTTTGGATTTTTTCCTGCTTCGTCTTGTGCTTGACAAGGTACAGGCTCCATGCTGGGGGCCGCATACTCCAGAATTGGTCTTACATATGTGGTGTACAAGATTTCTAAATGATTCCTTACACAGGTTCCTGAACGCTGTTCTGATGTTAGCCAGCCTCGCATATGCCGCAGACGTTATTCTTTGTATGTGGGCTTCAGGAGACAGGTTTGGTGTGATATCAACTCCTAGATCTTTCTCTCTGTCCGTTTCATTAAGTACTTCATCCCCTATTCTGTATCCTGTGTCTGGCCTCCTGTTTCCACTGCCTAGTTTCATTACTTTGCATTTAGTCGGGTTGAACTTCAACAGCCATTTGTTGGACCATTCACTCAGTCTGTCTAGGTCATCTTGTAGCCTCCTACTATCGTCCTCAGTTTCAATCCTCCTCATAATTTTTGCATCATCGGCAAACATTGAGAGAAACGATTCTATACCCTCTGGGAGATCATTTACATATATCAGAAACAGTATAGGTCCAAGGACTGACCCCTGCGGGACTCCACTTGTAACGTCTCGGCAATCTGAGACCTCACCCCTCACACTGGCTCGTTGTCTCCTCTTGCTTAGGTACTCCTTTATACAATGGAGTACCTTCCCTTTCACTCCAGTCTGCATCTCCAGCTTTTTCACTAGCCTCTTGTGTGGCACTGTATCAAAGGCTTTCTGACAATCCAAAAATATGCAGTCTGCCCACCCTTCTCTTTCTTGCTTTATTTTTGTTGCCTGGTCTTAGAATTCAAGTAACCCTGTGAGGCAGGACCTGCCATCCCTGAACCCATGTTGATGCTCTGTTACAAAGTTCTTTCGCTCCAGGTGCTCCACTAGCTTTCTTCGCACAATCTTCTCCATCAGCGTGCATGGTATGCAAGTTAAGGACACTGGCCTGTAATTCAGTGCCTCCTGTCTATCCCCTTTCTTGTATATCGGGACTACGTTAGCTGCTTTCCAAAATTTCTGGCAGTTTCCCTGTTGCCAGTGATTTGTTATACACTATGGAGAGCGGTAGGCACAGTTCTTCTGCTCCTTCCTCTAGTATCCAAGGGGAGATTCCATCTGGGCCTATAGCCTTTGTCACATCTAACTCTAGTAAACACTTCCTTACTTCCCCGCTGGTAATCTCAAAGTCTTCCAGTGGTTCCTGGTTAGCTATTCCCTCTCTTATCTCTGGGATTTCTCCTTGTTCTAAGGTGAAGACGACCTAGAATTTCTTATTCAGTTCCTCAAACACTTCCTTGTCGTTTGTAGTGAATCCTTCTGCCCCTATCCTTAATTTCATAACCTGTTCCTTTACTGTTGCTTTTCTCCTGATGTGGTTATGCAGCGATTTAGGCTGAGTCTTTGCCTTGCTTGCGATGTCATTTTCGTATTGTCTTTCTGCCTCTCTTCTCATCCTGACACACTCATTCCTGGCATTCTGGTATCTTTCTCTGCTCTCCAGTGTCCTGTTATTCCTATAGTTTCTCCTATACCCTTTTACTTTGTTGCTTAGCTAGCCTACATATCTGATTAAAACATGGGTTTCTCATCTTCATTTCACTGTTTTCCTTTTGGGCTGGGACAAACTTGTTTGCTGCGTCCTTGCACTTTTGCGTGATCTAGTCCATCATATCTTGGGCCGTCTTTTCCCTGAGCTCTGTTTCCCATGCTATATCTGTTAGGAATTTTCTTATCTCCTCATAGTTTCCCTTTCGGTATGCTAACCTTTTTGTTTCGGTATCCCATCCTCGAGTTCAATAACCCTTCTTCAATCAGGTACTCAAACACCATACACTGTGGTCGCTAATTCCTACTGGGGCCTCAAAACCTATTTCTCTTATGTCAGAGTCGTTCAGGGTGAAGACCAGGTCGAGTCTCGCTGGTTCGTCATTTCCTCTCATCCTTGTGGGTTCTCTGACATGCTGGGTTAAAAAGTTTATAGTCACCACCTCCAGTAGTTTGGCTCCCCATGTATCCTCGCCTCCATGCGGTTCCTCGTTCTCCCAGTCAATCCTTCTATGATTGAAGTCCCCCATGATGAGCAGGTGAGATCTATTTCTACAGGCAGCAGAGGCTGCCCTCTCAATTATAGTGTTAACTGCCATGTTGTTGTTTTCATACTCTTGACTGGGTCTTCTGTCATTTGGTGGAGGGTTATATATTACTGCTACTACTATTCTTGGTCCTCCCATTGTCATGGTGCCTGCTATGTAGTCTCTGAAACCCTCACAGCCCGGGATAGCCATCTCCTTAAAACTCCATTCTTTTCTCAAGAGTAGGTCCACTCTGCCTCCTCCCCTACCTTCCCTCTCTTTCCTTATTACTGTGTGCTCCTGAGGAAACACGGCATTCGTTATGATTCCAGAGAGTTTTGTTTCAGTGAGTCCGATTACATCTGGGTTCACTTTTTGTGCTCTTTCCCTTAGTTCACTTGCCTTGCTTGTGATCCCATCTATGTTCGAGTACATTACCCTGAAACTGACTCTCTTCCCTGGAAACACAAACCGAAACTGTCTCTATTTTCCGCTTGTTACAACTTGTAATAAAGTTGTTACATCTTGGCTTAACGTGTTTATGACGTATTAGAACGTTGTTACAACTTGCTATATTGGTTGTTATAACTGGTTAGGAGGTGGTAAAACTTGTTCGAACGTTGTACCAACGTCGTAGTTTCGGTGTGTGTTTGGCGGGTTCTGCTTCTCCTCTGGGGGGGACCTGTGGGGTCTGGGGTGAGCAGGAGCTGGGAGGATCTGGTACGAGGAGACTGGTGGAGGAGGAAGGGCTTGGGGGTGATGGGGGGGGGGAGGGTAGGGTGGGTGGGTGAGAGGAGGAGGGTTGGGGGGATGAGAGGGGGAGGTTTGGGGGAGTGAGAGGGGGAGGTTTGTGGGGGGGGGTGAGAGGGGGATTGTTGGGGAGATGAAGAGAAGAGAAGGGGGGGTTTGGGTTGGCAGTAAAGGGGGGAGGGCGTGTGGGAAAGGGAAGGCTGAGGTGGGTAAGGAAGAGGGGAGGGTTTTGGGGAGTGGTGGAGAGGGGAAGGCTTAGGTGGAGTGGGGGAAAGTGGGGGGCAGGGAGAGAGTGGGGGACGGGGGAGAACAGGAGGGCTTGTGGGTGGGAGAGACAGGAGGGCATGTGGGAGAAGGGAGGGCTTGGGGGATGGGGGAGAAGGGAGGTCCTTGGGGGGTGGGGGAGTGGGAGGAGGGGGTGGGTGGGGAGGGGGAGTGGGAGGAGGGGGTGGGTGGGGGGAGGGGGGAGTGGGAGGAGGGGGGTGGGTGGGGGGATGGTGCCTTAGGTGGATATTTAGTGGGGGTCTGACAGGGGTTGGGGTAGGTAGGGTGTCTATTGGGTAGAATGTGGGGGTGGTGACGCTCTCCCTGTGGTTATTGCACTGTTTGAGGAGGGTTCCCCACTCCCCTCTGGGATTGTAGGGATCGAGGTTGTGGCTCCCTGATTCCTTTCTCTCTCCCTGCACTCCTTCCTTGCATCTGCTGCCTGCTTTCTCTCTTCCCTTGTCATATCCCTCCACAGGAAGACTTTTTTTTAATCTTTTCTACATTTGCTAGACCGCTCTTCCTTGCTAACAGTTCCTCTTTGGTGATTTCGCTCATGAATACCACCTTTATCATTCGGTCTCTGTCCTTGTTGTACTTTCCAAGCCTGAAAACCTTTTCAACATTTTGTTCAGTTCCCTCCATCCTTACCTCTTTAAGGATCTCGGTAACTATGTTTTTGTCCTTGTCTCTCCGCTCCTTTGGTCTGGTCCCTGTTTGCTCTTTAATGCCTGCTACTACTACTGCTCTTTTTCTCTCTATCAGCCGGCTAGTACATCTAGCTGCTTCCTGAGAGGAAGTCACCTCCATGGCAACTTCCTTAACTGCAGATCTAGCTTCAGGGCTCTTTTTAAGCATTTCAGCAAATGAGAGCTGAGGTGTGGAGGTCCCCTCCACAGTAGCATTCCTATCTCCCTGAGGCACGGTTTGTGTCTCGGTATTGTGGAGAAGTCTCCTTCAGGCATCTTATCTCCTCCTTTGCTGCCCTTAGTTCATCCTGCAGGTTGGCAACTGTCTCCCTCATTACCCTCAGTCCTTCACTGAATTCATCCCACATTTGCTGGAATACTCCCTTCATCCAGGCTTCCTGTTCCACCCCATCCTCTGAATTTGTTCCAGCCACGATTGTCATCCTGCGTTTGTCACCTCGAGTTCGTGTCCCTTCCATGTTTTCCCTATGAGAGAGAGAGAGAGAGAGAGAGAGAGAGAGAGAGAGAGAGAGAGAGAGAGAGAGAGAGAGAGAGAGAGAGAGAGAGAGAGAGAGAGAGAGAGAGAGAGAGAGAGAGAGAGAGAGAGAGAGAGAGAGAGAGAGAGAGAGAGAGAGAGAGAGAGAGAGAGAGAGAGAAAGAGAGAGAGAGAGAGAGAGAGAGAGAGAGAGAGAGAGAGAGAGAGAGAGAGAGAGAGAGAGAGAGAGAGAGAGAGAGAGAGAGAGAGAGAGAGAGAGAGAGAGAGAGAGAGAGAGAGAGAGAGAGAGAGACAGAGAGAGAGAGATGTAGGGGAGAGATATGGATATGTGTGTGTGTGAGATGTGTGTGTGTGTGAAATTGTCAGGTGATAGATGCAGGCTGTCACATGCCAGGAGAGGCTGTGACGGGGTGGGAGGGGGAGGGACATATGACCCACTTAGGAATTTGTATGTTGAGGTCATGGCACACCTTTGAGAAAGAACAATGACACACTCAATGCTATGAGGAGGTTCGTTATTCAGAGTCCAACCACAGTGCTGGCATAGCCCTGACGGGGGTGAATATCTCCCAGACTCCCCTGTAGACTTGGAAAACGATTAAGGATGATGGACGTCATCCGCAAGACCCTGCTCTCTCTCTCACACTCTCCTCAACATTTCCTGATCATAAAGGGGGAAACTAATCGTCGTCATTGATCACCATCAACACAGCTGCATTGGCTGAGAAAAAGTTAAACGCTCCTTTGTTTACATTGTGAGAGTTTTAAGTGGTGGAATAAAATGCTATTGGTATAAGGAATTCAGCTCGGAAAATTTCTAAGAATTTTCTTTATTCTTTAACCTTTATTCCGTGTCGTGATATTCAATTAGGTCGCCTGAGGAAGGACTTGCTTAGCTAACACACCAGTGTAGTAAGCAGCTCATTCCTCACTTTGGGACCATGTATGAACAATTGACTAGGCGCGAGCAAACGCCGAGACCCCAATGAAAATTGAAATCCCCTCCACTTGGGCGACGACCTTCGCCAATCGCTGAAGCGAATCTTGCGAGTAGGTCAAGGGCTCTCACAACAATAATTTATTGTTGTGTGGTGCCGTATATTTGGTCCAAAACTCAGAATCAGTCTCAATTTTATTAATAGAGTGTGAAGAACACTTGCAGGGCAATAATAATGTGTGGGGTGTAACGAAAAGACAGTGTTAAACATAACAACTTAGTTTATTCAATAAAGTACTAACTAGTGCAACAAAACAAAAAGAAATGTCAATGACGTTACTCGAAATCCTTCCTGTGACACTGTCAATGACAGCTAGACACCAGCCCCTCGGACTGCACAATGAACTAACTCGAACATAAGCGTGAACACAGAGGAATCAACAAGAAACAAGAACTAACAGATATATAATCACAATTACAACAAATGACACAGTGGGTTCTGAAACACGTCTCCAGTAACCTCCTAACTGTTCTACGCCTCAGTGCAGTCTACACCTGCAATGGCGGTTGCAATGAAATCAAATCAGTAGTCTTTCCATGACAACAATAACTAATGGGTTCACTGGCACTCCAGCACCCTTCCTCAAATTACTCCTTACGTTAACACTCCGTCCCACTGACACGATCAACAATCAATAACAATTGATTTACGTTAATAACAAAATAACATTTACGTTAATTTAATAACTCTTACAACTGTCACTAGTAACGCGGAAATTACACAACACTCTACCCGTCGAGCATTCAGTGAGAAAATCCCATTAATCCCTGTACTACCAGACAGCTGATTAATCTCTTTACTAGTTACGTTAATTTACGTTAATCGGTTACTAATCACTCAGCGATGGTAAACTCTGATTTACAATGTCCAAAGTGCTAAGAGAACGGTAATCACTCGTGATTACCTTTAGAGTAATTAACTACTATCCTCAAGATCAATAATTAAACAATAAAATACCCAACCTTTCACATCTGGCTCAGCAATTTACATTAAGGTATGAATTCCGTCTAAGCCTTCCATACTCAGACCAATTCAGGTGGCTAATAACAGTAATTAGCCCCACGTTTATGTTATTCTAAAATGACGTTACTCCTCCCATGAGTCAATCAAGTGCCGGTACTTCCGGGCAGATAAATAACGACGTTACGTTAATGGAACAATGGAGCCTTCGTGTGAGTCGATCAAACAAGGAATCGAGGTTAATTACTTTGACATCCTGAAACACGTCAATATCCCGGTCCACTGACCGTTAAATAAGACAGGCAATACTCTAATTCTTATCTGGCTGATGGCTAGGCTCCTCTAAACTACCGTAGCTGCTTGGCAGGAAAGTAAATTAATCCCAAACGTATTCTACAGTTACTCAAATTGTCAAAGAACAAATTCTCTTAAAACAATGGGCGTTCCCTTGGTTATGTTATATTAATTGCCTCGCAATCACCTCACCTGAGTACTGGACTTCGATGTCCTACCAGATAAACAGGAGAATATATGTGTACCCAAGTATTCGTCTACAGCTGAGTTCACCCACGACAATGACAAATCACACTAACAAATCACAGTGATTTACGTTACAATCCGGTTGCAATGACAATACTGCAGAATCTAGTAAAATAACATACCGGACATGAACCCTCTAGAACACTGCCCACAATGACTTTACTGAACTGCAATTACATACGGTGATGCTCAACACTAGCAACAATCACCATCAAATAACAACCCCTTTGCAATAACACACACGGCAAGTACTCTAATTTCCAAATATTAGAATACTGCACACACTTACTGTTGCAAATGACCCCAGTGCTCTCAATAACCCCTAGAACATAGGTCCCAAATTTGCAATCACCACAGTAAATAACACAATAACACTGGGCACCGTGACACTACGATTATATATATATAAATATATATATATATATATATATATATATATATATATATATATATATATATATATATATATATATATATATATATATATATATATATATATATATATATATATATATATATATATATATATATATATATATATATATATATATATATATATATATATATATATATATATATATATATATGAGTGAGTGATTTATCGATCACGCATGCCGAGAGTTACGTTACTCGACAGAGCGATGGCGGTCTCTCCAGACAGCCTCGTCACTCGCCAAATTCTACCAAAATTACGTTAATACTGCAACCACAATACATATATATATAAATCACACTTGTCACGGCCCTGGGAACAATACAAGAAATTAAGACCACACTGTGGTACACTCCACAATAATCATTGCCAGGAATCACTGACGTTACACACACACTAACCTAAGCGCTCAGTGTTGGAATTCCACACCTGCAAGACTACACATGGAAATGATATCACTCCATCCCATGGACGATCAAAATGATTAATTACCACAATGGAATAATATAATTATTACATGGACATCCTCTCAGTCCTTGGCTAATCTATGTATACTCTATTCCCATGTGTACCCACACACACACACACACACTGTACGTCTGTGTACACAAGACGTAAGTCCCTCTGGACTGACAAGATGACAATAAAGGGTGATTATCTCCTCGTCCACACTTCACTTCACCTCACGGGTGCTGCGGGACAATGTGACAGAACACTTGACTTTCGAATTCAAGCTTTTAGAGACTAACTGATCACCAGAAATACACACATAGGTACTTACTCATTCATACTGCCTGGCTTACACACCATTCCCATACATCAGGCACCCCGCTACGGGTGGCTGGCTCGCTCACGGCAGTGGTAGGTGGCATAGGCGTCGGTAGTACCTCACGTGGTATTTTACGTACAATTGGCACGCACTTCGAACCCCTCCCACTCACAACATAGGCTCGGTTTGCACCCTCGACCCACAGGTGAAGTGAGGCGTTCGTACCCAGGTGACGCGCACAACGATAGCGTCTTACACAAACATGGGAAATTTGCCTTAAAGCACTGACATGAATTTCCCCATTCCAATCGACTGCTAGAGAGCACTAGCAGGTATTATTAATAATCACTGGTATGGGATCTACGAGTCTGTTACTGCTCGTATACACATTACCCCACAATCCCAGATCACAAGATCTCCCCTACCCACTGTACAATGTCTTTCCCCCTTCGAGCGACGACTTCGGCTGGATTCTGCACCGGCTGCTGTCGTAGATGAAGCAGGAGGTGAAGCAGTTAAGTAGTCAAGCCACCACGACGCCCTATACTCAATTTGGCCGAATTGAGTACAGAGAGCGTCTTGACAAAGTGGCAGCTATGTTCAGAATGACGCTTACACCCACGATTCCCGCGTTCTCCTCGAAATAACCAATGAAAGGAAGGCATACAGCGGCCTACCCCTCTCAACCAATCAGCGACGGTGTAGCAAGGCCCCTAGGACAACTCCAAGATGGCCGACCAACATGGCGGCTCAAGATGTTTACTAAGATAGCGGCTGTTTCCATGACGATGACTCAAGTGGCAAGCGAGCGCGGGAGGCCCACAGCTCACGCCACGTCTGCAGCCTAGCTGTTCCCTCGCAAAGTTGAGTCTCGCTCAAGCCATACAATGAAATGATGCTATCGGCTCTAGCACTGTCCACAGACGTGCTACCCCAGCCAGGGTAACATTTCTGGAATGCTGGTGACTGGGGCTCTCACATGAGCCCAAACACTAGATGTTTTGGTTGCTGGTTACCAAAGTTAAGTCCGCACACTTAACAAGTGCACTTAACAAGTGTACAGGCCTCCACAGGCATAAGAGCGCTATTGTAAGTGAGCTGGTGAACCATCTCCTCACATACATATACTGTCACACAAACCCACCTTGTTCCCTCACTTTCCCCTTCTTCTCCCCTCACATCTTAAATACCTGATCTCCTCCCTCTCAGCTAGGGCTCCCCCCTCCCTCCAGAACATAACCTACATACTCCAATACCCATATTAAGACTATGCTCTCCTTCACTCAACATACTCCAATCTATCTACACACACAGGATTAACTCTACGGAACATACTCATACATATTCATCTTCTCCTCCTCCTCTTCCTTCTCCCTACATGACCGCATACCAACCACATACCCTCCTACCCCAAACATAACCCTCGGTCAAAGGCCCCGTGCACCCAGACGCCACGCGCCGACATGCGCCAAAACTCTCGGGGAATCCCCCCAGACCCCATTGTGACTTTGCACCTGTGCTCACCTGAGAGGGGGGCTTAATGAGCTCACCTGCTCCAGTGCTGCGCACGGTTCTAGGCGTACTTTACACTACTTAAAGTTCTTTCAGAAAACTCTAACCAAGGCGAGGGAGCGCATGACAGAGCTCAGGCAAGGTAACTGGAAACTTTTGTTAACAGTCTCAACTCTCACACCCCACTCAGCAAGGCATGGAAGGATATTAAAAGAATTAAAGGCGATAAGCTCGGCCAAGTAGCACACCCTCACCCTCTACACAGAGCAAACGAGCTAGTCGATGATTGGGCAACCACCTCTAGCTTCAATAATCTTCCCCCAGACACACAATTCAGGTTAAATGCTGGTTACGGAGATCGAGAGAGGCTCGTTGACTTCATGCTCCACAAGGATGATGAATGCAACGTGCCATTTACCGACTTTCAGCCCTAAACAAAGGTAAAGCCACATCCCCCGGTGAAGATGGTATCACTTATGACATATTGCGTCTGCTCCCTTTAGTACCAGGGAATCCCCTGCTTGAGCTGTATAATATGAGCTATGTTACTGGGGAACTTCCTATCTCTTGGCCCAACAGTATAATCATTCCAATTCCCAAGCCAAATCAAGAGAATGCTTTCCGCCCAATTTCCCTTACTAGCTGCATTTGCAAAACATTCGAGAGAATGGTCCTAAACCGTCTCCTCCATAGAATCAGAACCACGTTATCCCCCCAGATATATGGCTTCATGCATGGAAGGAGTGTGCATCATTGCAGCACCATCTTTCTTACCCTGCACAGTGAAAAGTCATATACCACCTTCCTAGATCTCAAGTCTGCCTTTGATATTGCAAATAGACATGTTATCTTGTGTGAGCTTGCAAGAATGAATACGGGTGGTCGGCTTCTTTGTTGGATCAGGGGTTACTTATCCAACAGGAAGTCATCTGTATTTTTCCAGGGGCATAGGAGTGTAACAAGTGACTTTGAACTAGGTACCCCACAGGGAGGTATCTTCAGTCCTACCTTATTTAATATCTTAATAAACACGCTGTTAAACTCTGTACCAAGCAAACCCAACGTTCACATCATTAGCTATGTTGCTGATACACACCACTGGGTATGCTAATACGCAGAACGCTCTTAACTCTGTATTAGACACATGTCAGGACCTAGGTTTAGTTATCTCAGCAGAGAAAACAAAGATACTAAATCGGCGCCCACCCTGGCAGGGAGGAACTGTTCGCAAGATGCAACTGTCTGATGGCTCCAAGCTTGACTATGTAAACAGATTCAAGTAAGTAAGTAGTTATCAAAAGAAGGCACCAAACTGGGAAGGCTATGAAGCACCATCAAATGTGCGGAATAATCAGAGGGTGCTAAATATCTCCAAGGATGCCAATACGAGAACAAAAACGCATAAGGCGAACGATATCAAAAGTATCCGAGTCACCAAGAATTCTATTGAGGGACAGGTGACCGTGAGGGGCGGTCGGAAAGCAAGACACATGCTCATCCTGAAGTCAGGACATTCAAGAAGGACATGCACGACTATAAGAGGGACAATGCAATTAGGACAATAAGGAGCAGGGCGGCGCTCTATCAAATGACCATGGGCTAAGCGAGTATGGCCGATACGCAACCTCGCCAGAGCCGTTTCCCATCGCCGGTTACGGTGGTAGGAGGACGGCCACGAAAAAACACAACATTTAAGAGAATGTAGTTTGTTACCAGTAACAGACGACCAAGAAGCCTGCCAACGGGTAAGGATGGAGAAATGGATAACCGGGTAAAAGTCGAAATATGGAATTACCTTTACGAGAGATGGGACAAGAGTGGACAGTTTCCTTGGCAGCAGCATCCGCACTCTCATTGAAAGACACACTAATATGGCTGGGAACCCAACAAAACTCAACCGACTTAAATTTACTGTGAACAAGAAATAGCCAATACTGGATCTCGACTACTACTGGATGAACTGGATTAAAGGACCCGAGAGCCATGAGGGCACTACGAGAGTCAACAACAACTACAAAGGAAGACTGACAACGAGAAAGCAGGAGACAAAGAGCATAGAGAATAGCATAAAGCTCCGCTGTGAAGATGCTAGTCTCCGGAGGTAAGCGACACATATAAGTGCGATCAGGAAAAACAACTGAGTAGCCAACACTGTCCTCAGACTTGAAGACAGAAACAGACCCATCGGTGAAGACAGAAACGGAGCAGGAGTGAGAAGAAAAGTGCTCAAGGAAAAGGCGTTTTAGAACCATAGGAGGGGTAAAAGCTTTAGTGATGCGGGTCAAGGAAGTAAGAACTGCGGAAGGGGGGACTCTCCACGGGGGGCAAAGAAGGAACAACACGAGGAGAAACATTAGAAATACGAACAGAAAGAGAATCCTGTAAGCGAGATAACCGGACAGAAAGAGGGAGGTGGTGAAGAGGAACAGGAACCGCAGGAGGGGGTAAAAGTTAAAGCACGACAGAGGCGAGAGCAAGGATGTTGTAAGGACCGCGCAAAATAGCGAAGACAGTAGCAATCACGGCGGTCCTGGAGAGACAGGAAGCCAGTGTCAACATACAAGATAAGGATGGGAGTCGAACGAAAAGCACCAGAACTGAGGCGCAACCCAGTATGGTGCAAAGCATCAAGACGGCGAAGAGTAGAAGGAGAAGCAGACGAGTAAGCAGGGCAACCATAATCGAGCTTAGTCAGGACGAGAGAGGAATGTAAAGCAAGGAGGGTGCGCTTATCCGCTCCCCAAGAAGTATATGCCAATACCTGAACGAGGGTAAGGGCCTTAGAGCACTCAACACGGTGGTAAGAGATATGGGGAGACCAAGGCAAACGAGTGTCAAGCTATAACCCCAAAAGCTTAGCGCAATCTTTGTACTCAAGGAGATGACCATAAAGTGACAAAGAGGGACGAAGAACAACCCGTTTCCGAGTAAAAGTCATGGCACAAGACTTAGTAGTAGAGAACTTGAAGCCATGATCGGTGGCCTAAGACGACACGGCATCAATCGCAAGTTGAAGGAGAGGCGAATCATCACCCTGACAGCAAAGGGTAAGATCATCGACATAGAGAGCGGAGAAGACGCCTGAAGGAAGAGAGGAAAGAAGACCATTGAGGGCAACCAGAAAAAGAGTAGTGCTCAGAACACTACCCTGGGGCACACCTTCGTATTGCTGAAAAGAGACAGAGAGAGCGGTACCAAGCCACATCCGAAAGGAACGACGAGAGAAGAAGCTGCGGAGAAAGAGAGGGAGATGACCACGAAGGCCAAAAGAATGAAGCTGGGATAGAATATGATAACGCCAAGTGGTGTCGTAAGCCTTTTCCAGGTAAAAAAGGACGGCAACAACGGAGGTCTTCGCAGCAAAAGCAGTACGAATATAGACCTCCAAGTTCACCAGGACATCTGTCGTGCTGCGGCACTTGCGGAAACCAAATTGAGAAGGGGAGAGGAGGTGATGGTGTTCCAGGAACCACATCAGACGAATGTTAATCATACGTTCAAAGAGTTTGCAGACACAAGTCGTGAGGGCAATAGGGCGAAAGTCCTTAGGGGATGTTCCCAGAGACCCTGGTTTGTGAACAGGGAGGACAACGGCATCGAGCCAGTCCTCAGGGACTGACGACGACTCCCAGATCCGATTATACAGACTCGGTAAATACTGAGACGTGCATGGAGGGAGATGGCGAAGCATCTCATAATGAATACCATCGGAGCCCGCCGCCGTAGAACCACAGAGGGCCAGGGCAGAACGAAGTTCAGAGAGAGAGAAGGGATCGTTATAGGGAAGTCGAAGACGAGTGCAGAAATCTAAAGGACGACAAACCATTGCCACAACAACACACCCTGGGTCAGGGTAGAGAGGAGGGAGAACTACCAAAACCTTCCAGAAGTGACACACAATATGGACAATCATTCATATTTGCAAACATTAAAGGTTTAAAGCCAAAGTCAAGAAATAAAGTTAAGTTCATAAATGGCCTCCTATTAGAGTCAAACTCAATATTTGGGGCATTCACGGAAACTCATACAAAAGATTACATGGATGGTGAAATCTGCATTCCAAATTATAATTTATATAGATGTGATAGAAAAACTAAGTCAAATGGTGGAGTAGGTCTGTATATTAATGAGGACCTGGTATGCACAGAACTACTAAACTCAACTAATGAGGTGGTAGAGGTACTTGGAATTAAGGTAGAGAAACTAAACCTAATTATTATTCTAATATATAAACTGCCCGATACAACGGTTGAGGAATTCACAGAGCAGTTGCACAAAATAGAGAACATACTTGATAACCTAGCAAACCCAGCTCCAGATATTATCTTCCTTCGAGATTTCAATTTACCGAGTCTAAGATGGAGAATGGCAAACACAAATATCATAGCAGGGAATGACCCTGGGAAATAATCAACCACAGGTCAGAGAACTTTGAGATTCTGTGACAAATTCTCGCCCAATCAACAGATTACAGAACCAACTAGGAACGAAAACACACTAGACTTGTTATTCACAAACAATGATGAACTAATCAGAGACATCACAATCTCAGATACTTCATACTCAGACCATAAGCTCATTGAAGTGCGAACTAGCATAAATAACGGTAGTAGGTCTAAAAGACCCAACAAGCGAGAAGGAGTATTCAATCAATTAAATTTCAACAATAAGAGGATTGACTGGGAAAAAATAAATGTAGACCTTGCAACCATTCAATGGGAGACTGTTTTAAGCGACAAAACTCCCACACAGGGAATAGCTCAACTGACAGCTGAAGCTTACAAGGTCTGCTTGAAGCACGTGGCTGTGAGGAGGGGCAGAAAGAGGACAACTCTAGAAAGAGAACGCAGACGACTGAACAGGAGAAGGAAAAAAATAACGGAAATGCTTCGGCAGACACAACTATCACAAGCAAGGAAAATAAGCCTAAGCAGGGAGATCGTAGAAATAGAACAAATGTTGAAGCGATCATATGAGTCTGAGGAAATGGAATTGGAACAGAAAGCTATACAAGAGATAAGGAAAAATCCGAAATATTTTTACACATACGCAAAATCAAAATAAAAAACCTCGACCAGTATTGGACCGTTAATTACAAATGAAGGTACGTACACAGAGGACAACAAAGAGATTAGTGAAATTCTAAGAAGCCAGTATGAGGCTATGATTAGCACACCAATAAACAACATGAAAGTTGATGACCCAGACAGCTTCTTTATGAATGACATTCAAGCTGCAGATAATATAACGGATATTACCACAAACTCGGAAGACTTTGAAAGAGAAGTTGACAATGTACCTACGCACTCAGCTCCTGGGCCTGACTCATGGAATTCAATATTCATAAAGAAATGTAAAGTACCAGTAGCGAGAGCACTCAGCGTAATATGGAGAGAGAGCCTGGATACAAGGGAGATACCAGCAGCACTTAAATCTGCAGATATAGCTCCATTGCACAAGGGGGGGAAGTAAAGCCTTGGCAAAAAATTATAGGCCAGTTGCATTAACATCACACATAATAAAAGTGTTTGAAAGAGTGATTAGGAATCAAATTTTTAGTTTTATGGAAAACAAGGAATTGCACAATCCAAGACAACATGGATTTATAGTGGGAAGATCCTGTCTGTCACAGTTACTCAACCACTATGACAAAATCACAGAAGCCCTAGAAGAAAAGCAAAATGCAGATGTTGTATACACAAACTTTGCAAAGGCATTCGACAAATGTGACCATGGAGTGATAGCTCACAAAATGAGGTCAATGGGAATAACTGGAAAAGTAGGACGCTGGATACTCAATTTCCTGTCGAACAGAACACAAAGAGTAATAGTCAATCAGATAAAATCAAGTCCAAGCGCAGTTAAAAGCTCTGTACCTCAAGGTACAGTCCTTGCACCGCTACTGTTCCTTATTCTCATATCTGATATAGACAAAAATAAACGTCACAGTTTCGTGTCGTCCTTTGCAGATGACACAAAAATCAGCATGAAAATTACCTCTGCTGAAGACATTGAAAAACTACAAGCAGATGTCAACAAAGGTTTCGATTGGGCAGCAGAAAATAACATAATGTTTAAATGATAAATTTCAGGTACTCAGGTACGGCAAAAATGAGGATCTGAAACATAATACAGGGTACAAAACACAATCGAATCTTCCCATAGTAGAAAAACAGCATGTCAAGGATTTGGGAATAATGATGTCCGACGATCTAACGTTTAGGGAGCATAACCAAGCAAATATCGCGTCAGCCAGAAAAATGATCGGATGGATTATGAGAACTTTCAAATCCAGGGATCCCATCACAATGGTTGTATTCTTCAAGTCACTTGTATTGTCCCGTCTCGAGTACTGCTCAGTACTCACTTCCACCTTCAGAGCAGGAGAGATTGCTGAAATAGAGGGAATACAGAGAACATATACAGCACGCATAGACGAGATAAAACACCTAAATTATTGGGATCGTCTCAAAGCTCTTCAAATGTACTCTCTAGAAAGGAGACGAAAGAGATACTAAATAATATACACATGGAAAATACTGGAGGGCCAGGTCCCAAATCTACACAGTAAAATAACAACGTACTGGAGTGAACGATATGGAAGAAAATGCAGGATTGAACCAGTGAAGAGCAGAGGTGCCATAGGCACAATCAGAGAGTACTGTATAAACATCAAAGGTCCGCGGTTGTTCAATGTCTTCCCAGCGACTAAGAAATATTGCCGGAACAACCATGGACATCTTCACGAGAAAACTGGACTGTTTTCTAAGAGAAGTTCCGGATCACCCGGGCTGTGGCGGGTATGTGGCCCTGCGGGCCGCTCCAAGCAACAGCCTGATGGACAAAACTCTCACAAGTCGAGCCTGGCCTCGGGCCGGGCTTGGGGAGTAGAAGAACTCCCAGAACCCCATCAAGCAGGTGTCAAGCAGGTACGAGACTCAAGGACAGGTTTATGAAGAAGGAAAGATTGGGGAAGATGAAGACCAGAGCTAACAGTAGAAAAGTGGGAACCCAGTTCTGTAGCGACCTGCAATGGGTCCGCCACAAGAGTACCATGGAGGTGAAGGACCGGTGAAACATTGGGAACGAACTTACCCGCTATCTTGTGGATACGCTTCCAGATCTGTGGCAGAGGAGTTTCGGATGTAATGGTAGAGACATAAGATGCCCAACATTCACGTTTAGCCATACGGATGGCCCTACGGGCCACCGCACTCGCCTTCCGAAAGAAAAAGAAAAGAATCGGCTGTCTGCCAACGGCGGTGTCTCCTCCAAGCTGCACGCTTAAAGCGAACAGCCCAAGCACAGTCTGCATTCCACCAGGGAACGCACTTCCGTGGACCCGAGAGGAAGAGCGAGGAATAGAGCGGAGGGCAGCATCGAAGACAGTGTCATGAAAGAAGAGGAGAGAGCGAGGGAGAGGCCAGAGAGAGAGCAGCGCTAAGGGTAAAGAGGTCCCAGTTGGCTTTCGCAAACTGCCACCTAGGGAAGGAGAGGGGAGCGAAAAGAGAAAAAGGTAACATAAATAAGGAAATGGTCACTGCCATGAAGGTCATCAAGAACCTGCCACATGAAAACTAAGTAAAGAGAAGAATAGCAAAGAGAAAGATCAAGACAGGAAAGGGTGCAAGTCCAAGAGTCCAAATGCGTGGGCTCACCAGAATTCAGAAGAGACAGGGAAGAAGAGAGGATAAACGGCTCAAGAAGGCAACCCCGGGTGTTCATCAGAGCATCACCCCATAGGGAATGATGACAACTGAAATCACCCAGCAGGAGCACAGGCTCCGGCAAAAAGTCCAGTAAGTATTTCAGATCAGGAAGAGAGAGTGGGACACTCGGGGGGGGGGGGGGGGGAGATAATTGGAACAAACAGTGTACCATTTCCCCACAAAGATACGAGCAGCAGAACAATAGAGAGGCGAAGGAAAAAGTAAGGGGACAAAGGGAACATCAAAGCGATTCAAGAGAGCAGAAGAGTTAGGAGCCCCAGCAATAGCTGGGGGGGGGGGGGGGAAGAGAGAAAGGAATAGCCACGAAAGCGACCAGGACGAGCACCAAGCATCAGCTCCAGGAGACAGACACAAAGGGGCGAAAACCCGCAAAATCAGAAGTTGGAGTTCGAGGAAATTGGTGTAATAACCTCGAACGTTCCATTGAAGAATAGACATCGAGGAGAAGAGAAAGGACAACAACAGAGAACAAGGAAGAAGCAAAGGCAAAAGAGCAACACAGCACGTTAAAGAAAATCAGGGTTGGGATCAGGATCAGCAAAGTCAGGGTTAGGGGGCATGGGTAAACTGAGCAAAGACGGAGGGAAGGAAGCGAGAGAACAGACCAGAGGTGGGCAGGCGGGGTCCGGAGGAGGAGGAGGAAGAGGAGACAACGGAGAGGAGCAGTCAAGGACAGCAGCAGGAAGAGGGGGAGTAGAAAGAGGGGAGCGCACCTCAGCAAGGGCAGCAACCGAGAGGGAAGCGGGGGCCAAAGAAACCTCCATAGCAGGAACAGGGAGCACAACCACCGAAACGGGAGGGGAAGGAACAATAGAGTCAGTAGTAGGGGCCGAGGAAGAGAGCAAATCCTTCTTACCCGCCAGGGAGGAGGAAGGAGAGGAGCCAGGCTAACGCTTCTGACTTAAAGAGACCGGTGTCCCAGCAACTACTATCGGGCAACGGATTCCAGCGTCTCAACAGAAGAAGCTGAATGAGAGCACACACGACGGCCGCTAGGAGAGCGATGGACACCAGCCCGCACCGACAGGCGGCAGGGAGAGTCAATAGATGGAGGAGAAGGATGGGAAGGAGGATCGGAGGGAGATGAGGAAGAAGACACAGGAGACATGACAGACTAGGTAGAAAGAAGGGGAACCCCAGACAGAGGACCAGGAGGGGGACCCTTCGGGACAGAACTCAAAGTAACAAAGGAGGGGGCAGTGGGCGTATCAGGGTCCAAGGCCCAGAAACGGTTGTGAGTCTGAGGAAGGCGGGAAGGATGAGGAGAGGAAGAGCGCAACACGCGTGCGTAAGAGACGTTAGCATAAGGCAGGAGCCGGCGAGCCTGGCGCCTCGCCTCAGGAAAAGATAAACTCTCCCGGTGCTTCAAGGTGAGGACGGCTGCCTCAAGCTTGTAATGGATACACGCACAGGAGAAGGTAGGATGGGCCTCACCGCAGTTGAGGCAGCGAACCTGGGAAGAAGTGCACTCCGACTTAGAGTGACCTTCGCCCACACGCAAAGGACAGAGAGAGAGACAGTCCCAGAGCAGCGGAGGGCACCATGCCCAAACCTCCAGCACTTGTTACAGAGCCTAGGAAAAGGAATATACTCCTGGACAGAGAACCTGGCACCAGCAAAAATGACAGAGGGTGGAAGGGTTCTACCGTCAAAGGTAATCTTCCCAACTCGAAGGGGTTGACGGCGACACCCACGATGGGGACGAGTAAACGTGTCAACCCGGAGGACAGAATGGCCCTGGGTATCAAGGATATGTCGAATATCATCGTGGCAGTCCTGCAAATTCCGAACACCGGTCGCAACATGGGGCGGGAGGAGAATAGTGCCAACCCTGGCATTTAACTGAGCGTTCTTTGAGACCCAAACAAGGGTCTCGCCAAGGCAGGATAAGGCAGCCAAGCGGGAAGCTGCATCCTGAGAAGGAGCAGCAACGACACGTGTACCGAGACGAGTAGGGTTGAAGGTAACAGAGGCATCCACAGAATCAACAAGATGTCGATGGAGGGAGAAATCGTCAGGAGGCGCAGAATCAAGAGGGAGGAGATCAAAGTATTTGGCCCACGAAGCGGGACCAAATAAGGCTTGATAGGTATCAGAACGGGAAGGAATCGAGCGAGTGCGGTCGTGTCGAGGCCGGCGTTGAGATCCCCCAGAGAGAGAGGGGTTAAAAGGCAAAGTAGTTATAACTAGAGATGGAGCCGTGCCAGGGGACGAGGTAGTCACCACTGGGGGCATGGGGCTCGACCCAACGACAGAGAAGGGAGGGGAGCCGAGGGAAGTAGTCAGAGATGCCAAAGGAGGAGCAAGGTCGGGACTCAATGCAGCAGAGGCTACAGACCCCGGTCGTCCAACACGGACCGACTCGGGGGCTTGGTCGCCCACCCCACGAGCCTGAGAAGGTAAAGGAGGAACAGAACACAACATAGGTACGAACCATTACCATTCATTCACGAATGTGCCCCCACACCCACCATGGAGCCACAATTAGAGGCAGGACACCCAACAAGAAGCTATCGCTGATCATGCCGGGGCCTCCTAGGGGTGTGTCGTGAGTATACGCCCCACAAACACCACCTTAAGAACCGACAGTCCGTCGAGATCAGGTTCAGTGACGAAAGGGGGATTGACAATAAAAGGTTCCCCTCGCTCTCGACGTTGGGTACTACAGTTCTACGGGTGCAAGAGTGTGCCTCCTCAAGCACCTGGGCGTCAAAATAGAAGAAGTCCAATTAAGGAATAACCAAAACAAGCAAAAGGTCGGCAGGAAACGGCAAGCAGATAGGAGAAGAGCGGGGAGAAAAACGAAACAGAAGGAAAAGGAAAAGTTGCTAAGCACAACTGGAGAGGACGGCCACAGGAGCACAAGGCTACAAAAGGACAGACTGTCCCAAGGAGCATCACACTCCGGCAGCCGTCCACTAAGCCCACCACATGGCATCAACGAGCTGAACGGGGAGGGGGTTTCCTTTCTAAAGATAATCTTCAATGAAAGTTTGCTGATTTCGTGTATTATTGCTTAATGAACTCGATCATGTAAATAGATTGATTAATCCTGTAGATATTACTGTGATGTAAAATAAGTCTACACTAAATCTTTCTCGTTTATTTCACAAAGTCTTAATTAAACAAAATGCCTTACAAGAAATAGTATTACGATGTAACATTTATTTATGACATTAATATTTGTTGTAACTCCTTACTTCCCTAATTAATTATGAATACGTAAACTACTTTACGCTCGGGATTCCTATGGAGCATACTGCGCATGCGTATCCCAGCGAAGAAGAGACGCCATTGACAGCGTGTTAACAGCGTGTTCAACCGCACTGCTGATACAAAGTTGTGTTTAGGAGCGTGTAATACCGGCTCACAACTCGACAGTCTACAGCAGCAGGTATCAGGGATCGAAAGTGACTCCAACAACTACTGAACACCTTTACGGTGAGCGTAATTTATCATTGTTCCTGCTAATGGTGGTAATTTGTGCACATTAGTCAACGGGTAGGTTGCTCGTTGTTACTGCTAAAACAACAAAATAACTCAAGTTAGTCTCCATTTCTCTCTTGTCCCCACTATCAGAAGTAAGTAATTAAATTAATTATCAAAAGTAAGTAAGTAATCATCAAAAAGAAGGCACCAAACCGGGAAGGCTATGTAGCACCATCAAATATGCGGGATAATCAGATGGCACTAAATATCATGAAGGATGCCAATACGAGAACAGAAACGCATAAGGTGAACGATATCAAAAGTATCCGAGTCACCAAGAATACGATTGAGAGACAAGTGACCGCAGGGTACAGTACGGAAAACAAGACACACGCTTGTCCCGGAAGTCAGGACATTCAACAAGGATATGCACAACCATAAGAGGGACAATGCAATGAGGACAATAAGGAGTAAGGCGGCGCTCCATCAAGTGACCATGAGTTAAGCGAGTATAGCCTAACCTCGCCAGAGCCATTTCCCATTGCCGGTTTCAGTGGTAGGAGGACGGCCACGAGGACACACAACTCTTAAGAGTATGCAGTTTGTTACCAGTAACAGATGACCAACAAGCCTACCAACAAGTAGTGATGGAGGAATGGATAACTGGGTAAAAGTCGGAATAAGGAATACCTTTACGAGAGATGGGACAAGAGCGGACAGCTCCCCTGGTGGGAGCATCCGCACGCTCATTTAAAGGGACACCAATATGGCTGGGAACCCAACAAAACTCAACCGACTTAAATTTACTGTGAACAAGAAACAGCCAATGCTGGCTCTCGACAACCACTGGTTGAACCGGATTAAAGGACCCGAGAGCCATGAGGGCACTACGAGTCAAAAACAACTACAAAGGAAGATTGACAACGAGAAAGCAGGAGACGAAGAGCAGAGAGAATAGCATAAAGCTCCTCTGTGAAGATGCTAGTCTCTGGAGGCAAGCAACACATATAAGTGCGGTCAGGAAAATCAACAGAGTATCCTACACCGTCCCCAGACATTGATCCATCAGTTAAGACGGAAACGAAGTGAGAGTGAGAAGAAAAGTGTTCAAGAAAAAGGCGTTTTAGAACCGTAGGAGGGGTAAAAGCTTTAGTGATGCGGGTCAAGGATGTACAAAACTGCGGAAGGGGGACTCTCCACAGGGGCAAAGAAGAAACAACACAAGGAGAAATATTAGAAATACCAACGGAAAGAGAATCCTGTAAGCGAGATAACCGGACAGAAAGAGGCAGGTGGTGAGGAGGAACAGGAACTGCAGAAGGGGCAAAAGTTAAAGCACAACAGAGGGGAGAGGAAGGATGCTGCAAGGACCGCGCAAGATAACGAAGACAATAGCGATGACGGCGGTCCTGGAGAGACAGGAAGCCAGTGTCAACATACAAGCTGAGAACGGGAGTCGAAGGAAAGGCGCCAGAACTGAGGCGCAACCCAGTATGGTCCAAAGCATCAAGACGGCAAAGAGTAAAAGGAGAAGCAGATGAGTAAGCAGGGCAACCATAATCGAGCTTGGACAGGACCAGAGAGGAATGTAAAGCGAGTAGAGTGCACCTATCCGCTCCCCAAGAAGTATGGGACAATACCCAAAGGAGGGTAAGGGCCTTAGAGCATTCAACATAGAGGTAAGAGATATGGGGCGACCAAGACAAACGAGTGTCAAAAATTAACCCCAAAAGATAAGGTAAGGTAATTATCAAAAGAAGGTACCAAACCAGGAAGGCTATGTAGCACCATCAAAGTGCGAAATAATCAGAAGGCGCTAAATATCACCAAGAATGCCAATACGAGAACAAAAACGCACAAGGCGAATGATATCAAAAGTATCCGATTCACCTAGAATTCTATCGAGGGACAAGTGATCGCGAGGGACGGCCAGAAAGCAAGACACACGCTCGTCCTGGAAGTCAGGACATTCAACAAGGATAGGCACATCTGTATGAGGGACAACGCAATTTGGACAATAAGGAGCAGGGTGGCGCTCCATTAAGTGACCGTGGGTTAAGCGAGTATGGCCCACCCGCAGCCGTGCCAAAGCAGTTTCCCACCACCGGTTATGGTGGTAAGAGGAAGGCCATGGGGACACACTATGTTTGAGAGTGCGCAGCTTGTTACTAACTACAGAGGACCAACAACCCTGCCAACGGGCAAGGATGGAGGAATGAATAACAGGATAAAAGTCGGAATAAGGAATACCTTTACGGGAGATGGGACAAGAATGGATAGCTTCCTTAACGACAGCATCCGCACGTTCATTGAAAGAAACACCAATATGGCTGGGAACCCAGCAAAACTCTACTGATTTAAATTTACTAGAAATTTACTAGAAATAAGAAACAGCCAATGTTGAATCTCGATGACCACCGGATGGACAGGATTAAAGGACCCTAGAGCCATGAGGGCACTACAAGAGTCAACCACAACCACAAAGGAGGAATGATAATGTGAAAGCAAGAGACAAAGAGCATAGAGAATAGCAAAGTTCTGCTGTAAAGACGCTAGCCTCCGAAGGAAGGCGACACATATAAGTACGGTCAAGAAAAACAACAGAGTAGCCCACACCGTCCGCAAACTTAGACCCATCGGTGAAGATGGAAATAGAGTGGGAGTGCGAAGAAAAGTGCTCAAAGAAGAGGCTTTTCAGAATCGAAGGAGGGGTAGAGGCTTTAGTAATACAAGTCAAGGACGTACAAAACTTGGGAAGAGGGGACTCTCCACGGAGGCAAGGAAGGAACAATACGAGGAGAAACATTAGAAATATGAACAGAGAGAGAGAATCCTGTAAGCGAGTTAACCAGACAGAAAGAGGGAGACGACGAAGAGGAACAGGTGCTACAGGAGGAGGAAAAGTTAAGCATGACAGAGGCAGGAGGAAGGATCCTTAAAGGACCGCGCAAGATAGCGAAGACAGTAGCGATCACGGCGGTCCTGAAGAGAAAGAAAGCCAGTGTCAACATACAAACTGAGGGCAGGAGTCGAACGAAAGGCACCAGAGCCGAGACACAACCCAGTATGGTACAAAGCATCAAGACTGCGAAGAGTAGAAGGAGAGGCAGAAGAGTATGCAGAGCAACCATAATCGAGTTTAGACAGGACGATAGAGGAGTGCAAATAGAGGAGCCTGCGCCTATCCGCTCCCCAAGAAGTATGGGACAAAACCTTAAGGAGGTTAATGGCCTTAGAGCATTCAACGTGGAGGCAAGAGATATGGGCTGACCAAGACCAACTAGTGTCAAAGACTAACCCCAAAAGCTTAGCGAAGGCCCTGTACACAAGAGGATGACCATAAAGCGACAAAGAGGGACGAAGAACGACATGCTTCCGAGTAAAAGTCATAGCACAAGTCTTAGATGTAGAGAACCTGAAGCCATGATCGGTGGCCCAATGACGACACGGCATCAATTGCAAGTAGAAGCCGGTGTTGAAGGAGAGGCGAATCATCACCCTGACAAAAAAAAAAAAAAAGAGATCATCAACATAGTGGAGAAGACGCCTGAAGGAAGAAGGAAAAGATCATTGAGGGCAACCAGAAAAATAGTGCTCAAAATACTACCCTGGGGCACACCTTTGTAATGCTGAAAAGAGGCAGAGAGAGCGATACTAAGCCTCACACGAAAGGAACGACGGGAGAGGAAGCTGCGGAGAAAGAGAGGGAGATGACCATGAAGGCCAAAAAAATGAAGCTGGGATAGAATATGATATTGCCAAGTGGTGTCCTAAGCCTCCAGGTCAAAAAGGACGGCAACAACGGAGGTCTTCACAGCAAAAGCAGTACGAATATAGACCTCCAAGTTCACCAGAACATCTGTTGTGCTGCGGCATTTGCAGAAACCAAATTGAGAAGGGGAGAGGTGATGATGGTGTTCCAAGAACCACATCAGACGAACGTAAACAATACATTCAAAAGAGTTTGCAGACACAACTTGTGAGGGCAATAGGGCAAAAGTCCTTAGGAGATGTTCCCAGAGACCCTGGTTTGCGAACAGGGAGGACAACGGCATCGAGCCAGTCCTCAGGGACTGATGACGACTCCCAGATCCGATTATACAGATTCAGTAAATACCGAGACGTGCACGGAGGGAGATGGTGAAGCATATAATGAATGCCATTGGAGCCCGCCGTCGTAGAATCACAGAGGGCCAGGGCGGACCTGCAACGGGTCCGCTACGAGAGTACCACAGAGGTGAAGGACTGGTGAGACATCAGGAAAGAACTTACCCGCTATCTTGCGGATACGCTTCCAGATCTGCGGCAGAGGAGATCTGGAAGATTACATTCGGACGTAATGGTGGACACACACGATGTCCAACATTCATGTTTAGCCATACGGATGGCCCTATTGGCCACCGCACTCGCCTTCCGAAAGAAAAGAAAAGAATCGGCTGTCTGCCGACGGCGGTGTCTCTTCCAGGCTGCACGCTTACAGGGAATAGCCTGAGCACAGTCTGCATTCCACCAGGGAACGCACTTCCGTGGACCCCAAGAGGAAGAGCGAGGAATAGAGCAGAGGGCTGCGTCGAAGACAGTGTCATGAAAAAGGAGGAGAGAGCGAGGGAGAGGCAGAAGGGAGAGGTCAGAGAGCAGCACTGGGGGTAAATAGGTTCCAGTCCGCCTTAGCAAACTGCCACCTAGGGAAGGAGAGGGGGAGGGTGAAATGAGAAAAATTTAACAAGGATGGGGAAATGGTCACTGCCATGGAGGTCATCAAGAACCTGCCACGTGAAATCTAAGTAAAGAGAAGACAAGCAAAGAGAAAGATCAAGACAGGAAAGGGTGCGAGTCCGAGAATCCAAATGCATGGGCTCACCAGAATTCAGAAGAGACAGGGAAGAGAGGATAAACAGCTCAAAAAGGCGACCCCCGCGTGTTCGTCAGAACATCACCCCAAAGGGAATGACGACCATTGAAGCAGGAGCCCGGGCTCCGGCAAAGAGTTCAGTAGGTGTTTCAGATCGAAAAGAGAAAGCGGGACACTCGGGGGGGGGGATAAATGGAACAAACGGTGTACCATTTCCACACAAAGATACGAGCAGCAGAACAATGGAGAGACGAAGGAAAAAGTAAGGGGACAAAGGGAACATCAGAGCGAATCAAGAGAGAATTAGAGTTAGGAGCCCCAGCTGTTGCTGGGGTGGGGGAGAGAAAGGAATAGCCACGATAGCGACCAGGACGAGCACCAAGCATCGGCACTGGGAGACAGACACATAGGGGAGAAAACCGCGAAATCAGAAGTTGGAGTTCAAGGAAATTGGCGTAATAACCCCAAACGTTCCATTGAAGAATAGACATCGACGAGAAGAAAAAAAACAGGAACAGAGAACAAGGAAGAAACAAAGTTGAAAGAGGAACATAGCTCGTTAAAGACGATCAGGGTCGGGATCAGGGTCAGCAAAGTCAGGGTTAGGGGGCATGAGTAAACTGAGCAAAGACGGAGGAAAGGAAGCGGGAGAAACAGACCAGAGGTGGACAGGCGGGGTCCGGAGGAGGAGGAAGAGGAGACAACCGAAAGGAGCAGTCAAGGACAGCAGCAGGAGGAGGGGTAGAAAGAGGGGCACGCACCCCAGCAAGGGCGGCAACCGAGAGGGAAGCGGTGGCCAAAGAAACCTCCATTGCAGGAACAGGGGGCGCAACAACCGAAACGGGGGGAAAGGAGTGAGAGTCAGAAGTAGTGTCCGAGGAAGAAAGCAAAGCCTTCTTACCTGCCGGGGAGGAGGAAGGAGAGGAGCCAGGCTTACACTTCTGACTCAAAGAGACAGGTGTCCCACCAACAACGTACTGGGCATCAGATTCTAGCATCTCAACAGAAGAAGCAGAACGAGAGCAGACACGATGGCCGTTGGGTGAGTGATGGACATCAGCTCGCACCGACAGGCGGCGTGGAGAGCCAATAGACTGAGGAGAAGGATGGGAAGGAGGATCGGAGGGAGACGAGGAAGAAGACACAGGAGACACGACAGACTGGGTAGAAGGAAGGGGAACCCTAGACAGAACCAGGAGGGGGACCCTCCGGGCCAGAACGCAAAGGAACAGTGGTGGTGGCGTTGGGTGTGTCTGGGTCTAAGGCCTAGAGACGGTTGTGAGACGGAGGAAGGCGGGAAGGATGAGGAGAAGAAGAGCGTAATACACGAGCATAAGAGACGTTAGCGTAAAGCGGGAGACGGCGAACTTGGCGCCTCGCCTCAGGAAAAGAAACGTTCCTGGTGCTTCAAATTGAGGACGGCTGCCTCAAGCTTGTAATGGGTACAGGCACGGGAGCAGGCAGGGTGGGCCTCACCGCAATTGAAGCAGCAAGCCTCGGGAGAAGTACACTCCGATTTAGTGACCCTTGTCCCCACACACAGGACAAAGAGAGACAGTACTGGAACAGCGGAGGACTCCATGCCCAAACCTCCAGCACCTATTACAGAGCCGAGGAGAGGGACTGTACTCCTGGACAGAGCACCTGGCACCAGCAAGAATGACAGTGTCAGGGGACATATTTTCCCTGCTCTCTCGTGCACTGAATTAAGTACGAAATTGCATAGTGCACCAGTGATGTGCACCGTGATTCAACTTTCTGAATATAACTTTTCCACAGTCGTGTTGGGTGTCGTTGGACAGCCCATGACATTTGCTAGCCATTGATGTCATTCTGATCGCTGTATCAGGTCTGTGAAGGAAATTACAGGAGGGAGTTGATTTCAGGGAAATTTTTGTACAAGTCAAGTGTAGAGAGGGAGGTATGGGGTGTTAACGGCCGTAGACCACCCCCCCCCCCCTATCACGTGTCCACCTCGTGAGAGAGGGGGTAGCGTCATGGGGCAGGTGCGGGATTGGCTGAGGGCCTGGGCCTCAGAAATGCTGAACCGTGATTGGCCAAGACGCTGAGGGGTACCGCATGGTACCCCAGGCATGATGTTGGCGGGAAAGACATTCTTACCTAGGACGTTACCTTGAGGAGGACGACGTTTCCCGTGCTAGGCCAAGCAACGGGAAATACCGCCTGCAACGTTACTAAAGTCACGCCTACATCTTGCTATCTTTCCGTGTGCCGTGCGTAAGAATCCGGTAATCGTTAAGGGGCTTGTATCAAACCGTGTGAACTTGTCATCTAGCCGCGTAATTGTGGGACGCCATCTTAGAGGAACTGGACTGAGTGAGGCGTTAATTATCGGGCTACGAAAACGACATCCGCCGTCCATCGTATCTGTGCTTGAAGATACTGCTGTGAGACGTGCTAGAAAAAGTTTCAGTGTTATGAGAGAAACCTTAAAAGTTCTAATTCTGAGGAACAGTGAAGGACTCTGTCTCGGGTCTCGTGTACCATGTAACACCGTGTACCGTCGTATCCTGGGGTACCGTGTCAAGTGGAAGGGGCATGGTACCACATCCCTGCTGTTGTGCGCAACCTTGGCTGCCTGTGCCGGTGTGTCTGCGCCATCCTGGTCTGTGTGTGTGTGGAGCTAACCCCGTGGTCTAGGACCCTGTGCTCCACCTGACCACGGGTAGGAAGTGAGGACGCCTACGTCATCATCCAGCAGCAGCAGTGGGAGTGTGATTGACGTGTATGTGTGAGTGAAAGAAGGTTGAGGGGCCCCACATGATTGATGTAAGTACACTGTTTCCGTTTGGGTAATAAAACTCTGAAGCTGGGTTCGCCCCCAGTGTTCCGTCTGTCCTCTGTCCCTGGGACCACCTGGGGAGGTGAATGGGAATTGGAGACGTGTGAGTCTACCCTGTTTGTCATCAAGTTGAGGATTGGGCCCAACTGGGATTTATGACGTGTGTGAAGACACCTAGTGACACATTCAGAGGTAGAGTAAAGTGAGTTATTTACTTCTATTTTTTTTCTATGTGCCGTGTATGTATTCGCTGTAATTTGATTCCCTTTTTCAGCAGTGAAAAGTGGTAACAGGGAGATTTCCCTTGGTTATATATTTTACTGTTGTGTTGTGGTAAAGTGTGAATTATTGGTGGATAATTTACTGGGGGAAGTCATTTACAAGTTTTGCCGTGAGTGGCAAGGATGTACTGTGTTGTACTGTGATGTACTGTGTTGTACTGTGTGTGTGTAAACCGTAGACAAGTTTGACCTTGGTGGAAGGCGTTGTGTACTGTGAAGGATTCCGTGAGAATTAAAGTCAGTTAACGTCACCGGGGGTCACGATTTACTTAACGAGGTCACTTGTTCGTTGAACATTGTTGTGATTAACGTAGGGACGTGTAAAAGCAACAGTCACAGTGAAGTTCACGCAGTGGAGGAATTGTCAAGTGAAGACTAACGTAGTGTTAACGATTTAACGAGCTGTCGTTAATTGAGTGATTAACGTAAGGGGTTGACGGTCTGTTATGATCGGAGTCAATTGCGCTGCAATTAAGCTTCCGTAATTCATTGGACTGATCAGATCTGTCTGCGGACAGAGTGATTAAGCACTCGTAGCTAATTAAGGAGAATTAGTAATCACCACTTAGTGAATTCACCAGGTGTTGATGTTGTTGTTTACACGGAGTATCGGAACATTGTGTGTGGTACAGTAGTCTACCCTCGTTAAGGTAATCTTGTCGTAAGACCGGAAGAGAACTGTCAGTTGAGAGACAGTAGGCTTTATCAATACTCGTCTGAATTAATAGGCTGTTGTATTCAGTAATTAATTGGGAATTACTCACCGAATGCTTGACTTTCAAGTTGATGTAATTAATTGATTTACAAGTTATTGCTGCCATTTAAGTGTCGTTGAGACACGTGTGTGTTAACGTAATTGTTTAAATTCAATTAGAGTAACTTTTGTTTTGATTGTCCTGAGAGACAAGTGTTAACGTAAGATTTTTTATAAGGGGTTATCATTCTTGGATTAACCGCCTTGTTACTTGGTACCTCGTTGTGGGCAGCGAGCGCCAGTCAAGTTTTTGTGATTATAGTATTGGTCACCGTGAAGCCGTGACAATATTGATTGCAAGCTTGCGTCACCAGTGGGCACCACTGTGTTCAGTTAGTGTCATTGTTCAGTCAGCGACTGAACAATGAAAGTATTAGCTGTCCTTTAATGTGCCACTGTAGTGACAGTAAAGTAACGTAAATTCACTGTGTAGTAGTTTAGTCTTGTTTTGTGAATAAATTGTTTTGTTATAGAAAACGGTCGTTTACGTCAAACCTTCCAATATTACTGCCCCACATTTTATGTCTGCAACGCTTTGCCTGCTTATGTTCATATTCAGTCTGTATCTAAAGCTCGAGTCCATTGCACAGCACCACACTTCCATAAATAAGAGGTGAGAATCCGTCGGCTACCCTTTATTAGTTGTCAACTAGGAGGAGCCAGCGACCTAAGTGACAGGTGTTACCCGTGTGGTTTCGCCTGGCGGTTTGCTCCCGCGGTCCTATGATCTTAGGCTTTAAGATTAAATATCTGCCACTGGCAGCTCTTGCTGCTTAAGGTCTGCCTCTCTTGCGAGGTAGTTGCGATTAACGTAACATCAATAGGACTTAATTCTTTTGATAACCTGTCAAAGAAAAAAAAATCTCACAGACAGAGGGTGGAAGGGTCCTACAATCAAAGGTAATCTTCACAACCCGAAGGGGCTGACGCCGACGACCATGAGGGGGGATGAGTAAACGTGTCTAACTGGAGGACAGAATGGCCCTGGGCCTCAAGGATATGCTGAATATCATCGCGGCGGTCCTGCAGATTCTGAACATTGGTTGCAACATGGAGCAGGAGGAGAATAGTGCCAACACTGGCATTCAACTGAGCGTTCTTGAACATCCGAACAGGGGTCTCGCCAAGGCAGGATAAAGCAGCCATGCAGGATGCTGCATCCTGAGGAGCAGCAGCAACGACACGTGTACCGAGATGGGTGAGGTTGAAGGTAACAGAGGCATCTAGGGAATCAACAAGATGCCTATGGAGGGAGAAATCATCAGGAGGGGTAGAATCAAGAGGGAGATCAAAGTATTTGGCCCACGAAGCGGCACCAAACAAGGCTTGATACATAACGGTACGGGAAGGAATTGAGCGAGGGAGACCGTGGCGAGGACGGCGTCTCGTCAGAGACGCCGTCAAAGAGAGGTCTTTGCAGCAAAAGCAGTACGAATATAGACCAAGTTCACCAGGACATTCTTTGTGCTGCGGCACTTGCGAAAACCAAATTGAGAAGGGGAGAAGTGGTGATAGTGCTTTAAGAACCACATCAAACGAACGTTAACCATACGTTCAAAGAGCTTGTAGACAACTCGTGAGGGCAATACGGCGGAAGTCCTTGGGGGGATGACCCGAGAGACCCTGGATTCCAAACAGGGAGGACACCAGCATCGAGCCAGTCCTCAGGGACTGACTACGACTTCCAGACCCGATTGTGCAGACTCAGTAAATACTGAGACGTGCACGGAGGGAGATGGCGAAGCATCTCATGAATGCCATCGGAGCCTGTCGCCATAGAACCGCAGAGGGCGAGGGCAGACTGAAGCTCACAGAGGGAGAAGGGATCGTTATAGGGAAGGCGAAGATGGGTACAAAAAAGGACGAGATTCAAGAATACGCTTATGAAGAAGGAGTAGGGAAGATGAGAACCAAAACTAACAGATGAAAAGTGGGAACCCAGTTCGGTCACGACCTGCAACGGGTCTGCCACAAGAGCACCACAGACACGAAGGACCGGCGAGACATTGAGAACGAACTTACCCGCTATCTTGCAGATATGCTTCCAGACCAGTTGTCGAGTTGTTTCGGACGTAACGGTGGAAACATAAGACATCCAGCATGCACGTTTCACCGCATGGATGGTCCTACGGGCCACCGCACTCGCCTTCCGAAACAAAAGAAAACACTCAACCATCTGCTGGCGGCAGTACCTCTTCCAGGCTGCACGCTTACAGCAGACAGCCCGAGCACAGTCCACATTCCACCAGGGAACACACTTCCGCGTTCCCCGAGAGGAAGAACAAGGAATAGAGCAGAGGATGCATCAAAGACAGTGTCATGAAAAATGAGGGAGCGAGGGAGAGGCGGAACAGAGAGGTCAAAAATAGTATCACGGAGAGTAAAGAGGCGCCAGTCAGCCTCGGCAAACAGCCACCTAGGGAAGGAGAGAAGAGGGTGAAAAGAGAAAAAAGTAACAAGGATAGGAAAATGGTCACTGCCATGGAGGTCATCAATGACTACTCGAAATCTAAGTGAAGGGATGACGAGCATAGAGAAAGATCGAGACAGGAAAGGGAGCGAGTCCGAGAGTCCAAATGAGTGGGCTCATTAGAATTCAGAAGAGACAGGGAAGAAGAGAGGATAAAAGGTTCAAGGAGGCGACCCCAGGTGTTTGTCAGCACTTCACCCCAAAGGGCATGTCGACAATTGAAATCACCCAACAGGAGCACAGGCTCTGGTAAGGAGTCCAGGAGGTGTTTAAGATCGGGAAGAGAAAGTGGGACAGTGGGGGGAGATAAATGGAACAAACCATGTACCATTTACACACAAAGACACAGGCAGCAGAACAGTGGAGAGGCGATAAAAAATATAAGGGGACAAAGGGAACATCAGAGCGAATCAAGAGAGCAGAAGAGTTATGGGGCCCAGCAACATAGCAGCAACTGGGGGGAGGGGAGAGAAAAGAATATCCACGGAAGCGACCAGGAGGAGCACCAAGCATCGGCTCCTGATGACAGACACAAAGGGGCTGCCTCAAAATGAGGACGATTGCCTCAAGTTTGTAACGTATATACATGCGGGAGAAGGGTGGGCCTCACCTCAATTAAGGCAGCGGGCCTGGGAAGAAGTGCACTCCAGTTTACAGTGACCCTCGCCTCCACACATGGGACAGAGGGAGACAGAACTAGAGCATTTGAGGGCACCATGCCCAAACCTCCAGCACTTATTGCAGAGCCGAGGAGATGGAATATACTCCTGAACGGAGCATCTGGCACCAGGAAGAATGATAAAGAAGAATGATAGATAGGGAATGTTACCTTCAACCCCACCAAGACGGGTGGGATTGAAGGTAACAGAGGCATCTACTGAATCTACAAGATGCCTATGAAGGGAAAAATCGTCAGGATTAGTCGAATCTAAAGGATGGAGGTCAAAGAACTTAGTCCACGTAGCAGGACCAAACAAAGCATGGTATGAATTAGTGTGGGAAGGGAGCATACGAGAGTAGCCGTGGCGGGAACGGCGATAAGAACCTTTAAAAAGAGATGGGCCAAACGGCGCAATAGTCACAATAAGAGATGGAGCCGTACAAGAGGACGAGGCGGTCACCACAGCAGGCTTGGGGCTCAACGCAACCACAAAGGAGGGAGGGGAGCAGGGGGAAGGAGTCCGGTCTGGGCCTAAACCGGGCTCTGTAGCAGGGGCTACAGAGCTCGGTCTTCCAGGACAATCCAACTCAGGGGGCCTGGTCGCCCACCCCATGAGCTTGGGTAAGAGAAGTCTTGTCGTCATCCATGCAGCAAACAATTTCAACGGTTTGGGACCAGGAACCAAGGGATACCACCTACCAGGGCAGCCAGGGAGGTCTAGCGCGGGCTAGTGCAAGAAGGGTGCGTCATCCCTAGCGGTGCTCCCTCTTTTCAACAGGGGTGTCCTACTACACCGTCCATTCTCCCACACTGGTGCTAAGACCCCAGTCCCCCTATCGCCGCAGCCTGGACACCCAACCATCCATTCAGGGAGGCCCGTCACGGGCGACCCTCCAGCGGGTTGTCTGATGGCTCACAAGGCCCCTACATGGTGCCCTTCAGCACGTACTCCACCCAAAGAGGGGGGTAAAGGCAACCCACACCGATCCCAGGGAGGTGTACGAGAGTCCCTCACCATGGTAAGGAGACACCACAGAGGGGGGGGGGGGGTGCAAAAAGAACCATCTATTATTTTCAAGAGGATCTAAAAATCATTAGATGTAAGCTAATGGTTTTGGAAAATAGGAATATTTTGCACACCAAAAAGCTTTTTCATATATATACATTCAGGGTTCGTTATTCCTCCAATGACCTTAATAATTAGGAATTATGACTTTCCAAATACCAAAGCATTATCATAGGGTAAACAAACAATGTTATATAAAGATCATTTATGTGCTAATTAAAAGAACATTTACAGTAAGACAGTAAATTTGAATGTTGAGACAATTGTCAATAATTATATAATAAAAGGTGATAAGTAAGAGCCATATATTGCATTTTATTCTATCTATAATGTGAACAAATAATAGTGCCTAAATAAATACAGTAATAACATATCATTCATATCCATTAAGACAGCGGGAAATTAAACCAATCAAAACCATATAGGCTACTCTTATACTGGGTAATATAGACCTATAATGATCATACATACCAATTAAACAATACTTAAACTTAGGCCTATACATTAAAATTTAAAATCACTAATTTTAAAAACAAAAAGCAATTTATTAAAAGCAAAAATGATGACTGCTCAAAAAGCAGTCATCATTTTATATTAATAAATTGCCAGCTTCAGGCATGTGTAAACAAAATTAAGTAAATACTAGCAGCAATTAAGCCTTGAATGAAATACAGTACTCCACATTATAATACAAATTATGGAGTCAGACTCATATATATGTAAAGTTCTGGTTAATAAAATGCTGGATTCAGGATAATGCAACTGTTAGAATCAGGCAAATATAATTGCTTCAAATATAAATGTTCAAGGTAATATAATTACCATATTCATGCTATTTTCAGATATTTGAATTATTAAATTGCCAGACTCACCATACTATGTCAGTTTCAGGCTATATAATTGCCAGTCAGGTTTTGATACTGTAAACCGTGATTACCTCTTACTTAAACTTCATCATTATGGAATCTGTGGCCTTACTCTGAAATATATTTGAACATATCTTAAGACAGACATAAATATGTAGTCATCGATGACAACCTTATCAACTCTACCATAAACCATAAGAGTGACACAGGACAGCAAACTTCTCCTAGTTCTTATATAATAAATTTCTCAAACATACTCCAACCAATAATATTTGCTGGCAATACTACCTTCATCTGTTCAGACCCCAACCCACACACACACAAAATAATATTGTAAATAACAAATTAAAAAGAATTCACTTATTGATGTTGGCCAACAACTCACACTGAACACAGATAAGATATTCCTACTACATTTCGTTTGGAAGTAAATAATCAAACCAAATTCGCTTTTGTCTATACAATGTCAACATTAGCATTAAAAATGATGGGAAGGCCCTTGTTTGGTCTATACATAAAGATGGCACTAAACTTCAGCACCCACATATGGCACACAGGCAGTCTCGAAAATAATTATCAAAGAAGGCACCAAGCCGGGAAGGCTATGTAGCACCATCAAATGTGCAGAATAATCAGAGGGCGCTAAATATCACCAAGGATGCCAATACAAGAACAGGTACGCATAGGGCGAATGACATCAAAAGTATCCGATTCACCAAGAACTCTATCGAAGGACAAGCGACCGCGAGGGACCACAACACACATATTAGTTGGAAGTGTAGGAGAATCGTGCATAGATTATTATAAATATAGAACAGTGGCAAGAGACGGCATCAGCTAGGCTGTGTTTACACAAGCCACGAGGCCTACCCCAGGGCACGTCCCTCAGTGATAATATACGGACAATATATAGTATAATATGGAAATGTGGATCTAGGAATTAGTAATAAAGTGAGTGAATACCATTGCAAGCAGAAATGAGGCAGAAAATTCCTCGTAATGATACAAGCAAATAATAAATCAGTGTTATAAATCGATTAACTGGAAACTGGTGGCATCATCCCGGGACAAGGGGGGTCAACTATACCTCACTGGGGACCATCTTCGCTACCCTACGCTAAGTACCTGCCATAAAGTTTTAACAAAATAACATACATAATATTACAAATATACGGTATACATATAATATTACAAATATATACATTTGATATTATAAGGAGTAAAATTACTGAAATCAACAAGTGATTCATACAGTGAAGCACAAATACAATACAACATCAGACAATGGAGATGTGTGGCGAGTGTTTGGAAGTATTGGGAAGACGTACTGTAGGTGTCAAAGTGTTGCATCTGTAACCTAAGATTTCACCTGGGCTGTGCAGAATTATCTCCAGGAAGCACAAACAGGCAAGGAATTTACTGGGTTTGCAAAGATGACAGGTTAATGTGGGAGAACATAACTAAACCTGATGAAAAACATTCCCGAGTCACAGAGATTATCATTCACAGAAAAGCTACCAGGGATATATGTGGACTAGGAAAGGAAAACACTGGATAACGACCAAAACTCAGGAACAGGTAGTTTAGAGAACCGCAGCAGTAGTGTGGAGGAAGAGGGTATTATGGCACAAAACAACAGCAATACTGCAGAGCCAGGTAATAGAAACAATGAGAGCAACAGTGAGAGTGCACAAATGAAGGAATTGGGACGAAAGATGGAGATGGCTCCAATAAAGAGGTAGACAAAATAGGCACAGGTATAAATACCTTGAAAAACGTAAAAACTAAAATTATTTGCAAATTCTACGCTCAAGGAATATGCAAATATGGAAGATTAGGACCAAAAATGCAATTTTCTGCATCCTCGAAAATGCAGGAACATGTTGGCGAGGGGTACATACCATTATGGAATGGGGTGTAGATACTTCCACCCTAAATTATGTCAATTTTCAATTAGGGACAAAAAATGCTGCAATCATCAGTGTCCGGAAATCCACGTGAGAGGTACACAGCGTTATAGATGGGAAGATCAATATGACACTACTGGAAATTTTTTAGGAGGAAGGTAGAAACAGTAGAAAATATAAGAGGAACAGTCAGATGTAACCACTACAGGATTACAGAAAAAAGGGAGATACCCACAAGACTGGAATACAAATTATCAACGAGCACACAAGTACTACACCACACATGTTGACAAGAGGCACTGAACTACAGGCCAGTGTCCTTAACTTGTATATCATGCAAGGTGATGGAGAAGATTGTGAGAAAAAACCTAGTAACACATCTGGAGAGAAGAGACTTCGTGACAACCCATCAACATGGGTTCAGGGAGGGTAAATCTTGCCTTACAGGCTAAATAGAATTCTACGATCAGGTGACAAAGATTAAGCAAGAAAGAGAAGGATGGGCGGACTGCATTTTTTTGGACTGTCGGAAAGCCTTTGACACAGTACCCCATAAAAGGTTGATGCATAAGCTGGAGAAACAGGCAGGAGTAACTGGTAGGGCGCTCCAGTGGATAAGAGAGTACCTAAGCAATAGAAAGCAGAGAGTTACAGTGAGGGGTGAGATCTCAGATTGGCGTGAAGTCACCAGTGGAGTCCCACAGGGCTCTGTACTTGGACCTATCCTGTTTCTGATATACGTAAATGACCTCCCAGAGGGTATGGACTCATTCCTCTCGATGTTTGCTGATGCCAAAATTATGAGAAGGATTAAGACAGAGGAGGACAGCTTGAGGCTTCAAGAAGACCTGGACAAGCTGCAGGAATGGTCGAACAAATGGCTGTTAGAGTTTAACCCAAGCAAATGTAATGTAATGAAGATAGGGGTAGAAAGCAGGAGACCAGATACAAGGTATCATTTGGGAGATGAAATACTTCAAGAGTCAGAGAGAGAGAAAGACCTGGGAGTTGATATCACGCCAGACCTGTCCCCTGAAGCTCATATCAAGAGGATAACATCAGATGCATATGCCAGGTTGGCTAACATAAGAACGGTCTTTAGAAACTTGTGTAAGGAATCTTTCAGAACATTATATACCACATATGTCAGACCAATCCTGGAGTATGCGGCTCCAGCATGGAGTCCATATCTAGTCAAGCATAAGACTAAACTGGAACAGGTTCAAAGGTTTGCCACCAGACTAGTACTCGAGCTGAGAGGTATGAGCTACGAGGAGAGACTACAGAAATTAAACCTCACTTCGTTGGAAGACAGAAGAGTTAGGGGGGACATGATCACCACATTCAAGATTCTCAAGGGAATCGACAGGGTTGATAAAGCCAGGCTATTTAACACAAGGGGTACACGCACTAGGGGACACAGGTGGAAACTGAGTGCCCACATGAGCCACAGATATTAGAAAGAACTTTTTTAGTGTCAGAGTGGTTGACAAATGGAATGCATTAGGAAGTGATGTGGTGGAGGCTAACTCCATACACAATTTCAAGTGTAGATATGATAGAGCCCAATAGGCTCAGGAACCTGTACACCTGTTGATTGACGGTTGAGAGGCGGGACCAAAGAGCCAGAGCTCAACCCCTGCAAGCACAACTAGGTGAGTACACACACACACACACACACACACACACACACACACACACACACACACACACACACACACACACACACACACACACACACACACACACACACACATATTGTCGGAATTGTCTTGGATTGTCGGAACGCCTTTGACACAGTACCGCATAAGAGGCTGGTAAATAAGCTGGAGAGACAGGCAGGTGTAGCTGGTAAGGTGTTCCAGTGGATAAGGGAGTACCTAAGCAATAGGAAGCAGAGAGTTACGGTGAGAGGTGAGACCTCGGATTGGCGTGAAGTCACCAGTGGAGTCCCACAGGGCTCTGTACTCGGCCCTATCTTGTTTCTGATATATGTAAATGATCTCCCGGAGGGTATAGATTCATTTCTCTCAGTGTTTGCTGACGATGCCAAAATTATGAGAAGGATTAAGACAGAGGAGGACTGCTTGAGGCTTCAAGAAGACCTAGACAAGCTGAAGGAATGGTCGAACAAATGGTTGTTAGAGTTTAACCCAAGCAAATGTAATATAATGAAGATAGGTGTAGGGAGCAGGAGGCCAGATACTAGGTATCATCTGGGAGATGAAATTCTTCATTAGTCAGAGAGAGAAAAAGACTTGGGTGTTGACATCGTGCCAGACCTGTCCCCTGCAGCCCATATCAAGAGGATAACATCAGCGGCATATGCCAGGCTGGCCAATATAAGAACGGCATTCAGAAACTTGTGTAAGGAATCATTCAGAACTTTGTATACCACATATGTCAGGCCAATCTTGGAGTATACAGCCCCAGCATGGAGTCCATATCGAGTCAAGGATAAGACCAAACTGGAAAAGGTTCAAAGGTTTGCCACCAGAATAGTACCCGAGCTGAGAGGTATGAGCTACGAGGAGAGGCTACGGGAATTAAACCTCACTTCACAGGAAGACAGAAGAGTTAGGGGGACATGATCACCACATTCAAGATTCTCAAGGGGATTGATAGGGTAGATAAAGACAGGCTATTTAACACAAGGGGCACACACACACTAGGGGGGACAGGTGGAAACTGAGCGCCCAAACGAGCCACAGAGATATTAGAAAGAACTTTTTTAGTGTCAGAGTGGTTGACAAATGGAATGCATTAGGAAGTGATGTGGTGGAGGCTGACTCCATACACAGTTTCAAGTGTAGATATGATAGAGCCCAATAGGCTCAGAAACCTGTACACCTGTTGATTGACAGTTGAGAGGCGGGGCCAAAGAGCTCAACCCCCGCAAGCACAATTAGGTGAGTACACACACACACACACACACATTCTTGAAGCTTTTTTTATGTTATTTTGTTGTTTTATGTGTTTGTGGGCACGTACCCCCCCCCTCCCCTCTGATGTACTAGTGGGCACGTAATCTTTCCCTCGCTGGCTCTAATGGTGGCTCTAATGGTGGCTCTAATTAGCCAACCCTTCACCGTGGGGCAGCTTTTATTCCTTTGTTAATTTTATTCATTTTAGCCTTCCTTGCTTTCTCATGATGGGCAATAAGTTTTTCGATGAGTGCCGTTGCTGTAGTTACGTTTCCTTCTAGACCCCTGACTGTGATGGGGCCTTCTGTACCTTTTGCTGGGATGTGGATTCTCACTTTGTGTTTCTCAGTAATGTTGTGGATGGTATTACCATTGGGGCCAAGCACGATTTTTCTATTATGTTCTTCCACCTCTACGGTCCTTGTAATATTCTTTGCCTCCTCTTCCATTCTGGCTTTTGCTGCTGCTTCCTTTTTGGCTCTTTCCTCTTCCCGTTTAACCGCTGCTGCTTCCTTCTTGGCTTTTATTTCCTCCAGTTTTATCAACCGTTGTTTATGTTCCTCGATTACTGTGTGAATTTTGACAATAGCTTTGTCTACGTTTGATCTCGAACCTTCAACCACAATGTCCCTGTGAGAATGTTATTTTGGCGGTATTATTATTTTGACCGAAAATGTGTTTTCGATTTCTTTCAGAGTTTAGCCTTTAGGCCCTATTATTACGCCCCGGAGATCGGGGGGGATATGGTGAGTCTTTGTAATTTTGCGAGTGTCTTCCGTAGTCTGACAGGAACATGAGTCGCCACATTCCTGGATGCCGGTTTTGCGTTCCTTTCCCGGAGTGTTACGGGAGCTTTCGGGATGCTAACGGCCTTCATTTGCGGGATTCGAACCCGTTTTGGGTGTCTTATCTACATCGTCGTCGTTCTTATGTCGCTTTGTTTCTACTTTTGTCCAGCCGTGATCGCCTGCATCTTCGGTGTGACCTGCTTGAATCTTTTTAGGTTCTTTGGTGGTAACCTTTGTAGGTCCTTTGGTGGTAACCTTTGTAGGTCCTTTGGTGGTAACCTTTGTAGGTCCTATAGTGGTAACCTTTGTAGGTCATTTGGTGGTAACCTTTGTAGATGATTTGGTGGTTTGCGCGACCCTTGAATTCGTTTTTTTAGTTGGTTTCGTTGGTTTTGTGAGGGGGACTTCAATCTGTTCACTAACAGTCGTTTGTTATTTTATGTCTGGAGGACCATTGCCGCAAATTCCATTCAGACTTGCTCCCATTACGGGCGTCCGGCCGTGACAAAGGCTGGCCTTCTATGCCCGCCGCTTGTAATAAAGGCCAACTGACAACATGAAGTAAACCACCATTAAAACATTTATCCCGACGCACCAAAAACTAGTTTTTTATGGGTCGGGTCTAACCCCTAGGAGCATCAGATGATTCTTAATGAGGTCGACATACTCGTCAGTGTCCATCATATTTTCATCAGTTCGCAGCGTTACCACTGACAAGAGTCTTTTGGCCTCATCCACCCATCCTGGAGCGGATGGCAGCGGCGGCGTTTCGGTTCCTGATATCCTTCGTAGGCGGCCAAGTACCAGGTCACTCAGGAATTATGTTTCCCTTCGGACCTGTTACACCTTAAGGAGCTGCTATTTTAAATCCCGTCCATAATTCATTTTATCGAACTACATAATTATAAAGTGTAGGATAACCAATACAACAAATCCCAAGCCGGATTTCATTATTAGAGTCATTTTGGAGATCCTTTTTCAATTATATTGTTAAGAATAGTTAAACCACTGTTTGACAGTCCACTTGTCACATTGATATTCAAGATGAGAAAAATCTAGTTAGGTTAGAAGAAATCTAGTCAAGTTAGAATATTCCCGGGATTTGTGCGAGTGATGTGGCTAGACCCTGTGTTAAGATTCAGTAACTAGAGAGCCCGGGGTAGTAGAGAGCGCGCGTATATGGCTTAGGAAGCATACTGTAGAGCTGGGGTATCCAGAGGGTACAAAAGTAGCAGGGGTTGTAGGTACCACAGGATGTAGGGAGTCTTTGTGATGATTGGGAACACAAGGTGTTAAGATCCTGGACCACCACTAGTAACGCTACCATGATTGTGTGTGTGAATATGTATATATGTGTATATATGTGTGTGTGGTTTGTGTGACCAGTGAGCCTAGTATTGATCGTGGTGTTAACAGTAGTGATTGACAGCCCTAGATTGTGTGCTTCTTTTCCTGTATGTAGCATTTCTGTGATGAGTTTCATATTATCTCTGTGCTGCCTAAATAACAATGTCTGTAGCAAAGATTTAGCGTCGGTTTGAATGATAACATCTTGTAAATTATTCTCAATTGCATAATTGATGGCCACTTTTATGACATATAATTATGTTTGCAATTTTGAGCACCTACTGTTCGTGCTCCAGTAAGGGGAACTAGTGAGGCACGAGGCATCAAGTAGGCAAGAGAGAGGTGAGGATCAGGAAGGAGGAAATTCCTAAAGGAAGGTAAGAACAAGAAGAAGGGTATGGATGGGATGGGTGTAATAATGGGGTGTAAGAAGAGGTAATGATGGGGGTTTAAGAATGGGAACGTAAGAACAGGAGAAGTAAGAAATACAAAAGATAAAAAGGAGGGGGAGGCTTATGTCAGATCACGTTTGGTAAAAAGGTTAGAGTATTTAAGTACTGTGAAAGGGAAGAGTGAACAGCAACACAGCCGGGACTGAGGTTCATGTTGGGTAGGTTGTGTATCACAGCAGAGTCGACCAGACGGCGTCTGTGAAGAGTATAGAGGCAGGAAAGATTATTTTATATTTCTTGTTTATACTCCATTTTCACCGAGTGTTTCTTAAGGTGGGGGCTCCATGATGGGGCTGCATACTCTAAGACTGGTCTCACGTAGGCAGTGTAAAGCGCCCTAAATGCCTCCTCACTTAGGTTTCTGAATGATGTTCTAATTTTTGCCAGTATAGAGTACGCTTCAGTCGTTATCCTATTTATATGTGCCTCAGGAGTTAGATTAGGTGTCACATCCACTCCCAGGTCTCTTTCTCGAATCGTCACAGGTAGGCTCTTCTCCTTCATTGTTTTCTGTCCCTTTGGTCTCCTATCACCTAATACCATTTCCATAACTTTACATTTGCTCGTGTTGAACTCCAGTAGCCATTTCTCTGACCATCTCTGCAACTTGTTCAAATCCTCTTGGAGGATCCTTCAATCCTCATCTGTCACAACTCTTCTCGTTAATTTTGCGTCATCTGCGAACATAGACATATAGGATTATACTCCTGTAAACATGTCATTAACGTATATTAGAAATAGAATTGGTCCCAGCACCGATCCTTGAGGTACTCCACTTGTTACTGTTCGCCAGTCCGACTTCTGGCCCCTTACCATTACTCTCTGGCTCCATCCTGTTAGGTAGTTCCTTACCCTTGCTAGGACCTTTCCGCTTACTCTCGCCTGCCTCTCAAGTTTGCCTCTCTCGAGTATATATTTAATTTTATCCAAATTTATATTTTAGTAGTTTAATATCACTAATAGGGGAAAATCAGACTTAAGAATTGAGACTGGAGCCAGCAAGGCACCTAGGTGATGACAGAGGCTGGTGTACGTGCCTCACGCCCATGTACACACACACACACACACACACACACACACCAAGGGGCCTCGTAGCCTGGTGGATAGCGCGCAGGACTCGTAATTCTGTGGCGCGGGTTCGATTCCCGCACGAGGCAGAAACAAATGGGCAAAGTTTCTTTCACCCTAAGTGCCCCTGTTACCTAGCAGAAAATAGGTACCTGGGAGTTAGTCAGCTGTCACGGGCTGCTTCCTGGGGTGTGTGTGTGTGTGGTGTGGGGGAAAAAAAAAAAGAAAAAAAAAAAAAAGTAGTTAGTAAACAGTTGATTGACAGTTGAGAGGCGGGCCGAAAGAGCAAAGCTCAACCCCCGCAAAAACACAACTAGTAAACACAACTAGTAAACACACACACACACACACACACACACACACACAGTGTGACACTTGTGTGGTAGTGGTGCTCGTGGTGGTGAATGGAGGAGGACCTTGAACACGGCGCTCTTGATAATAAGGCGGTTGTAGTGTAGTTGTGAAGGGACGTCGCAGTTTGTGGGAGAGGGAAGGTGGTGGTTGAATCGTAGGTTGTGTGGGGGGGGGGGTTATTTACTTGGTGATTGTGAGCACACCTTTGTACTTACCTTATTGGGCAAGTACATGTGTGTGTGTGTGTGTGTGTGTGTGTGTGTGTGTGTGTGTGTGTGTGTGTGTGTGTGTGTGTGTGTGTGTATGTGTGTGTGTGTGTGTGTGTGTGTATGTGTGTGTGTGTGTGTGTGTGTGTGTGTGTGTGTGTATGTGTGTGTGTGTGTGTGTGTGTGTGTGTGTGTGTGTGTGTGTGTGTGTGTGTGTGTGTGTGTGTGTATGTGTATGTGTGTGTGTGTGTGTGTGTGTGTGTGTGTGTGTGTGTGTGTGTGTGTGTGTGTGTGTGTGTGTGTGTGTGTGTGTGCGTGTGTGTGTGTATTCACCTAGTTGTACTCACCTAGTTGCGCTTGCGGGGGTTGCACTTTGGCTCTTTGGTCCCACTGTGTGCGCGTTTGTGTGTTAGTGGGACTAGGGAAGTCATGGTTTGTATAATTACCAGTTTAGATACCGTTGTTTGACTAGGAGGCCTGGTCAGAGACCGGGCCGCGGAGACGTTGATCCACGGAACCATCACAAGGTAACCACAAGGTCAAATAAGGTAGGTCTCGAATCTACAAATTTGCGTTGAAGTTCTTGGTGTATTACAGTTCTCAAAATTTCTCATAGACATAGGCAGTAAAACATCTAAACTATTGGGACCGACTAAAGAGCCTAAATCTGTACTCCCTTGAGCGCAGGCGGGAGAGATACATAATAATTTACACGTGGAAAATATTAGAGGGGCTGGTCCCAAACCTGCACCCAGAAATAACATCACGTGAGACCAGGAGGCATGGCAGGATGTGCAGAATACCCCCGTTGAAGAGCAGAGGTGCAACAGGTACTCTGAGAGAGAACTATCAACATCAGAGGCCCGAGACTGTTCAACACGCTTCCACTACACATAAGGGGCATAACTGGCTGACCCCTCACAGTGTTCAAGAGAGAACTGGATAAACACCTCTACAAGATACCTGATCAACCAGGCTGAGATTCATACGTCAGGCTGCGAGCAGCCGCGTCCAACAGCCTGGTTGACCTGGTTGTCCGCGGGGATGTTGCGTCCCGAAATCATTAACCACCCTCCAAGGTGAGGATGGTTAAAAGTGCTTACAAGGACCCTTGAGTGGGTCGGGGACGAGGGGTAGAGGGGTTCTGCAAAATCGGAGAGTGCGCCCAGTACAGTAAATTAAATTGTAATTTATTAAAAAACAAATTATTCTGGGGGTACACAATCTTTTCTTTGATCATCCATCATTACAGCTTGCCATTTATACCTGGATTGTACCTGGATGAGGTACTGGGAGTTCTCCTACTTCCCAAGCCCGGCCCGAGGCCAGGCTTGACTCGTGAGAGCTTGGTCCAACATTCTGTTGCTTGGGGAGGCCCTTAGCCCACATGTTCACTACAGCCCCCCCCCCCATATATCAAATCTTCATCTTGATCCCTTAACAAGGCGTAATGGCTTGCTCCTGTTAGTTCCCTTCCCCTTTCTCTCGACTCATTGCCAGAGAGCACATTGTGACAGCTTTGAGAAGATCCCAGTAGTGTAGCTGCTTATCGTGTCTATGTATACTGTATATGTACTCTGTATTCCCTCTATTTCGGCAATATTTTCTGCTCTGAAGGGGAAAATGAGTACTGAGCAGTACACAAGACGGGACAGCACAAGTGACTTGAAGAGTACAACCATCGTGATGGGATCCCTGGATTTGAAAGTTCTCGTAATCCATCCTATCATTGTCTGACTTGACGCAATATTTGCTTGGTTATGCTCCCCAAACGTTAGGTCGTCAGACATCATTATTCCCAAATTCTTGACATGCTGTTTTCTTACTATGGGCAGATTTGATTGTGTTTTGTACCCTGTATTATGTTTAAGGTCCTCATTTTTACCGTACTTGAGTACCTAGAATTTATCGCTGTTAAACATCATATTATTTTCTGCTGCCCAATAGAAAACTTTATTAATATCTACTTGTAGTTCTTCAATGTCTTCAAAAGAGGTAATTTTCATGCTGATTTTTGTGTCATTTGGAAAAGTTGTCATTAAGTTGTGACTTGTATTTTTGTCTATATTATATATCTTGAATATCTTTGTCTATATACGAGAATAAGGAAAAGCAGTGGTGCAAGGACAGTACCCTGAGGTACAGAGCTTTTCACAGTGCTGGACTCGATTTGATTCGATTGACTGTTACTCTTTGTGTTCTATTTGACAGAAAATTTAAAATCCATCTCCCTACTTTACTTGTTATTCCTATTGACCTTAGTTCATGTGCTATCACTCCACGGTCACATTCATCAAATGCCTTCACCAAGTCCGTGTATACCACATCTGGTATACACGGACCTTTGTATGATATGTATTACTTTGATCAGTTCCCCCTATTCAACCCGTCCCATCCCAAATCCTTATTCTGACCCCTTCCGAGTGCTTTGTAGTCGTAATGGCTTGGCGCTTTCCCCCTGATAGTTCCATTTCATTCAATTCGCCATTCAACCAGCCAGCTGGGCCTTCATCAAGCCATCTGGATCTTCATCCACTCATCTTGTGCAATGTCTTAACATATTAGCATCGTCTGTCACAAACTATTGCTCAGACGCTTCTGGCTGAACAATGCGACAATGTTGGGTCCAGCCACTCTCAAGAATACCTTGTAAGAAAGTGTTTAAATGCCGGCCCCTGACCAATGTTTTTAATCATCATAAAAAAATTATTAGGGACTTTTATACATTTATTTGTGTATACACAAACGCACACGCACACACACCCACACCCTCACCTCACCCACACCCTCACCCACCTCAGCCCTCCCTTTTCCCCCACGCCCCCCAAGCCCTCCACCCTTTTCTCTCCCCCCAAGCCCCCCCATCTCCCCTATCCCCCACAGCCTCTCCTCCCCCCATGCTTCCCCAACCCTCCCTCTCTTACCCACCCCCTGTACCCTCCCCCTCTTATCCACCCCCTGTACCCTCCCCCTCTTATCCACCCCCTGTACCCTCCCCCTCTCCCCCACCACCCCAAGCCCTCCCTCCTCCACCAATCCCCCCGTGCCAGGTCCCCCCAGCTCCCACTCACCCCAGATCCCAAAGGTCCCCCCCAGAAAAGAAGCAGGAGAGAGTCAGTTTCAGGGTGATGTACTCGAACATAGATGGGATCACAAGCAAGACAAGTGAACTAAGGGAAAGAGCACAAGAAGTTAACCCAAATGTAATCGGACTCACTGAAACAAAACTCTCTGGAATCATAACGAATGCCGTGTTTCCCCAGGAGTATACAGTAATAAGGAAAGAGAGGGAAGGTAGAGGAGGAGGCGGAGTGGCCCTACTCATGAGAAGGGAATGTAGTTTTAAGGAGATGGCCATCCCGGGCTGTGAGGAGTTCAGAGACTACATAGCAGGCACCATAACAATGGGAGGACCAAGAATAGTAGTAGCAGTAATATACAACCCTCCACCAAATGACAGGAGACCCAGTCAAGAGTATGAAAACAACAACAAGGCAGTTAACACTATAATTGAGAGGGCAGCCTCTGCTGCCTGTAGAAATAGATCCCACCTGCTCATCATGGGCGACATCAATCACGGAAAGATTGACTGGGAGAACAAGGAACCGCATGGAGGCGAGGATACGTGGAGAGCCAAACTATTGGAGGTGGTGACAAGCAACTTTTTAACGCAGCATGTCGGAGAACCCACAAGGATGAGAGGCAATGACGAACCAGCGAGACTCGACCTAGTCTTCACTCTGAACGACTCCGACATAAGAGAAATCGGTTTTGAGGACCCAGTAGGAATGAGCGACCACAGTGTACTGGTGTTTGAGTACTTGATTGAAGAAGGGTTATTGAACTCGAGGAGGGATACCGAAACCAAAAGGTTAGCATACCGAAAGGGAAACTATGAGGGGATAAGAAAATTCCTAACAGATATAGCATGGGAAACAGAGCTCAGGGGAAAGACGGCCCAAGATATGATGGATTACATCACGCAGAAGTGCAAGGACGCAGCAAACAAGTTTGTCCCAGTCCAAAAGGAAAACAGAGAAATGAAGATGAGAAACCCATGGTTTAATCAAAGATGTAGGCTAGCTAAGCAGCAAAGTAAAAGGGCATGGAGAAACTATAGGAATAACAGGACACTGGAGAGCAGAGAAAGATACCAGAATGCCAGGAATGAATATGTCAGGATGAGAAGAGAGGCAGAAAGACAATACGAAAATGACATCGCAAGCAAGGCAAAGACTCAGCCTAAATTGTTGCATAGCCACATTAGGAGAAAAACAACAGTAAAGGAACAGGTTATGAGATTAATGATAGGGGCGGAAGGATTCACTACAAATGACAAGGAAGTGTGTGAGGAATTGAATAAGAAATTCCAGGAGGTCTTCACCTTAGAACAAGGAGAAATTCCAGAGGTAAGTGAGGGAATAGCTAACCAGGAACCACTGGAAGAGTTTGAGATTACCAGTGGGGAAGTAAGGAAGTGTTTACTAGAGTTGGACGTGACGAAGGCTATAGGCCCAGATGGAATCTCCCCTTGGGTTCTAAAGGAAGGAGCAAGAGAACTGAGCCTACCACTCTCCATAGTGTATAACAAATCACTGGCAACAGGGGAACTGCCAGATATTTGGAAAGCAGCTAACGTAGTCCCGATATACAAGAAAGGGGATAGACAGGAGGCACTGAACTACAGGCCAGTGTCCCTAACCTGCATACCATGCAAGCTGATGGAGAAGATTGTGCGAAAAAAACTAGTGGAGCATCTGGAGCGAAGGAACTTTGTAACACAGCATCAACATGGGTTCAGGGATGGCAGGTCCTGCCTCACAGGGTTACTTGAATTCTACGACCAGGCAACAAAAATAAGGCAAGAAAGAGAAGGGTGGGCAGACTGCATATTTTTGGATTGTCAGAAAGCCTTTGATACAGTGCCACACAAGAGGCTAGTGCGAAAGTTGGAGATGCAGGCTGGAGTGAGAGGGAAGGTACTCCGGTGGATAGAGGAATACCTAAGCAACAGGAGACAACGAGTCTGTGTGAGGGGTGAGGTCTCAGATTGGCGAGACGTCACAAGTGGAGTCCCGCAGGGGTCAGTCCTTGGACCTATACTGTTTCTGGTATATGTAAATGATCTCCCAGAGGGTATAGAGTCGTTCCTCTCAATGTTTGCCGACGATGCAAAAATTATGAGGAGGATTGAAACAGAGGATGATAGTAGGAGGCTACAAGATGACCTGGATAGACTGAGTGAATGGTCCAACAAATGGCTGTTGAAGTTCAACCCGAGTAAATGCAAAGTAATGAAACTAGGCAGTGGAAACAGGAGGCCAGGCACAGGATACAGAATAGGAGATGAAGTACTTAATGAAACAGACAGAGAGAAAGATCTAGGAGTTGATATCACACCAAACCTGTCTCCTGAAGCCCACATAAAGAGAATAACGTCTGCGGCATATGCGAGGCTGGCTAACATCAGAACGGCGTTCAGGAACCTGTGTAAGGAATCATTCAGAATCTTGTACACCACATATGTAAGACCAATCCTGGAGTATGCGGCCCCAGCATGGAGCCCGTACCTTGTCAAGCACAAGACGAAGCTGGAAAAAGTCCAAAGGTATGCTACTAGACTAGTCCCAGAACTAAGAGGCATGAGTTATGAGGAAAGGCTACGGGAAATGCACCTCACGACACTGGAAGACAGAAGAGTAAGGGGGGACATGATCACAACCTACAAAATCCTCAGGGGAATCGACCGGGTAAACAAGGATGAACTTTTCAACACTGGTGGGACGCGAACAAGGGGACACAGGTGGAAGCTGAGTACCCAAATGAGCCACAGAGACGTTAGAAAGAACTTTTTCAGTGTCAGAGTAGTTAGCAAATGGAATGCATTAGGAAGTGATATGGTGGAGGCTGACTCCATTCACAGTTTCAAATGTAGATATGATAGAGCCCAATAGGCTCAGGAATCTGTACACCAGTTGATTGACGGTTGAGAGGCGGGACCAAAGAGCCAGAGCTCAACCCCCGCAAGCACAATTAGGTGAGTACAATTAGGTGAGTACACCCACACCCACACACACACACACACACACACACACACACACACACACACACACACACACACACACACACACACACACACACTTGTCTTGTGACCATCGTGTTGGGTGGACGTGGGTTGGGAGCTCCTGGGTCACTAGTGGAGTGGGAGGGGTAATCAGGCAACTTCGAAGTGAAAAAGACTATAAGTGAATGTACAAGTGAATGAAAAAACCTTGGGTTTTGACCAGAGCCATAAGGTAGTGAAGAAAAACAGTTTAATTAGCGTAATTCAAAATAGTTGAGGAAATACTGTGCAGTGTGGAAGCAGCAGACATCACCGACCTCTGACCGCGTGACCTCACCTCGCAGCAACCCTTCTACCACCACGTGGGACGACGATTGGAGATTCACTCACCTATTGTGTTGGCAGATTGTGCAAGGTATTGAGGAGCGCCTTTTTGGCTAGATTGTTACTGCAATGACTAGAAGGGGTTCAAGGTCAATCACCAGCAGGGATGAGGAGGAGGACAGATTTATAGACAAATTAATAGGGAAATTTGTAGAGAGAAGGAGTGATTGGTTGGAGGATCTAATCCAGGGGATTAAAAGTGAGCTATTTCAGCAAATACAGGATGCGGTAGAGAGGCAGAAACAAGAATTTATGCTCTATGTTCAGGAAGAGATTAGGAAGGGAAGAGAGGACTGGGAGAGGGAATGTGCTCGTATCACAAACGAATTAGGAAGGATTAGCAGCATGGCTAAGGATAGAGGAGTAATGGGGGATGGGTTAGTGACTGCGGTTGGGATGGGGAATCCCCAGGGGACAGGCTACCAGCATGACAATGAATTACTGAGGAGACGGTCTATTATAATACATGGATTATTCGAATCTAGGGCACCAACAAGACAAGAGAGAATAGAAACAGAAAAATACGAATTGCACGAGATATTGAGGTGTATTGGAGCAGAGATGGCAGAACGCGAGGTGGATATCAATCGACGGGTTGGACCTTACAATTGTACCAAGAATAGACCTGTTCTGGTGCAATTCTCCAATGAGGAGGCAGTGGAGTACATAATGAGGAGCAAGCATTTACTCAGAGGAAGTGAAACCCATTACAATGTGTTTATAGAGAGGTTTATGACGAAAGATGAGCAAACAGCCCACAAAAATAGATGGCAACAACGACACCGAAATAGTCTCTCAGGTAGTCTCACCTCCCAGGTCACATCCCAGGTCACCTCCCAGGGCACCTCCCAGGTCACCTCCCAGGTCGCATCCTCCCCAACTCAGCCCTCCTATACATCCCCCCTGCCTCAGCCTCCCACAACCCCCCTGTCCCTTCCACATTTGCACCTCCACAACGATTCCCCTGCCCCTGCTACATCACACTTGTCAGCGACCCCAGTGGGTCAAGCCATGCCCTCCCCAAACCCACCTTCCCATCCCCCCTCCCCAAATACCCCTTCCCACTCCCCTGCCCCTTCTACCCCATTGACTTCAATTCCATCTACTCCATCCCAGCTTCCACTGCACCCCTCTTCCACTCACCCCCAAACCCCACCCAACCCTCACCCCTCCTATGCACCTCCAGCCCACATTTAACCCCCTCACCTTGTGACCCCCTAACACCTTCCCCCATCTCCCTCTTCCCCTCTTCTACCCCAAAACCCCCACCTACCCCGATTCCCCCCTAACTAATATACCCTCTCTTCCACTCCCAGCACCCATGCTCCATTCTCATCTCAGCTCTCCGCCCTCAGTATCCCTCTTCCCCCCAACCTCTCAACCTCTATCTGACTCTCAGTCTCACTCTATTTCTCAACCCCCCTATGCTATTCAGACCCCTAACTTTCAGACCCATTATGCCCTTCCTACCCCCCTAGATGCCCAGACCCCATTCGCCTACCAGGCACTCCCAGGCACCCCCCTAGCACCCCCCCACTCACCCCCACAGCCCCCACTTGCCCCCCAGACACCCCCCAGTTCCCCCCAGACCCCTGGTGAAAGGGGGAACTCTGACACCCGAGTTTCCAAGAAGAGTCTCAAGGTTTGGTACACCAATGCTGATGGGGTAGCCAATAAAGCAGAAGAGATAAAAGAAAGAGTTAGTGAGGCAGACCCAGACATAGTGGCAATAGTGGAAACTAAAATAAATGGCATGATCTCGGATGCAATCTTTCCAGAGGGGTACCAGGTGATAAGAAAAGAAAGGACACAGAGACAGGGAGGAGGAGTGGCACTACTAATAAAGCGGAAATGGAAGTTTGATGAGCTGGAAAATCCGGGTACCAATGAAAGCACAAGCTTCATACATGGAACTCTGACAGTGGATGGGAAGAAGATTGTAATCTTGATACTCTACAATCCCCCACCAAACAGTAGAAGGCCCAGGCAGGAGTACGAGGACAGCAACAAGACATGTATGGATGAACTGCAGAGGGCAGCAACTTTAGCGCATAGAATGAGAGCGAAGCTGCTGGTCATGGGGGACCTAAATCACGGAGAGATAAATTGGGAAACGAGGAATCCCCATGGCGGGGAGGAGACCTGAGGAGCGAAGCTGGTAGACGTTATTGACAGGAATTTCCTAACACAGCATGTGAAAGAAGATACTAGGGAAAGAGGAGGGGATACGCCCAGCCTATTAGATCTCATTATCACTCAGAATGTAGAAGACATCGAGCAGTTGGAACATGAAATACCACTAGGAGCTAGTGACCATTGTGTCCTAGTCTTTGACTACATGATGGAGCTTAAAATTGTGACCAAAGGACAAGAGGTCCGGGAAAGGAGACTTGATTACAGAAAAGGGGACTACAGAAGGATAAGGGACTACCTGGGAGAAGTGCAGTGGGAGGAAGAACTTAGAGGAAAAACAGTGCAAGGTATGATGAACCAAGTCATATTGAAATGCAAGGAGGCTGAAGATAGATTTATTCCAACAATAAAGGAAAAAAGCAGGAGGGAATATAATAACCCATGGTTTAATAGACAGTGTCAGGAAGCAAAGGTGAGAAGCAGGAGGGAGTGGAGGAAGTACAGAAGACAAAGGACAGAGGACAACAGGGTTAGATGTAACAGAGCTAGGAATGATTACATTAACATAAGACGAGTGTCGGAAAGAAATTATGAGAACGATATTGCAGTCAAAGCGAAAAAGCAACCAAAATTACTACATAGCCATATAAGAAGGAAGATGTCGGTAAATGACCAAGTGACAAGACTGAGGAAAACAGAAGGGGCATATACAGAAAGCGACAAGGAAATCTGCGAGGTACTGAATGCAAAATTCCATGGAGTGTTCACAACCGAGCCTGAGCAGCTCCCATTGTTAGAAGAGATTACCCAAGATGAAAGACTATCGGATATAGAGGTGACAGCAGAGGATGTAATGAAACAGTTGACAACACTGGATGCAAATAAAGCTGTTGGACCAGACAAAGTATCACCGTGGATACTCAAAGAGGCAGCGCAGGCTCTCAGCGTGCCTCTGGCAATGATCTTTAATGAGTCACTTATGTCGGGAGAATTGCCCAGTTGCTGGAAGGAGGCAAATGTCGTACCGATTTTCAAAAAGGGTGATAGGGAGGAGGCACTTAACTACAGACCCGTATCACTGACAAGCATCCCCTGCAAAATACTTGAAAGAATAATTAGGCTAAGACTTGTTGAGCACCTGGAGAGCATTGGGTTTGTAAACAAGCAACAACATGGGTTCTGGACAGGGAAATCATGCCTAACAAACCTTTTAGAATTCTATGATAAAGTAACAAGGATAAGGCAGGACAGAGAAGGCTGGGCAGACTGCATATTTCTTGACTGCCAAAAGGCCTTTGATACGGTACCGCACATGAGACTGCTATACAAACTTGAGAGGCAGGCAGGAGTAAGCGGAAAGGCCCTAGTATGGGTGAAGAACTACCTAACAGGAAGGAGCCAGAGGGTAATGGTAAGGGGCGAAAAGTCGGACTGGCGAACAGTAACAAGTGGAGTACCTCAAGGATCGGTGCTGGGACCAATCCTCTTTCTAATTTACGTAAATGATATGTTTACAGGAGTGGAATCATACATGTCAATGTTTGCAGATGACGCAAAATTAATGAGAAGGGTTGTGACAGACGAGGATTGTAGGATCCTCCAAGAGGACTTAAACAGGCTGCAGAGATGGTCAGGGAAATGGCTACTGGAGTTTAACACCAGTAAATGTAAAGTTATGGAAATGGGATCAGGTGACAGGAGACCAAAGGGACAGTACACAATGAAGGGGAACAGCCTACCTGTAACGATTCGAGAAAGAGACCTGGGAGTGGATGTGACACCTAATCTAACTCCTGAGGCACATATAAATAGGATAACGACAGCAGCGTACTCTACACTGGCGAAAATTAGAACTTCATTCAGAAACCTAAATGAGGAAGCTTTTAGGGCGCTTTACACTGCCTACGTGAGACCCGTCTTAGAGTATGCCGCGCCATCATGGAGTCCCCACCTGAAGAAACACATAAAGAAACTGGAGAAGGTTCAGAGGTTTGCGACGAGGCTTGTCCCAGAGCTACGAGGGATGGGATATGAAGAGCGGCTGAAGGAACTGAACCTTACGACACTAGAGAAAAGAAGGGAGAGAGGAGATATGATAGGGACATATAAAATACTCAGGGGAATTGACAAAGTGGAAATAGATGAAATGTTCACACGTAATAATAACAGAACGAGGGGACATGGGTGGAAACTGGAAACTCAGATGAGTCACAGAGATGTTAGGAAGTTTTCTTTTAGCGTGAGAGTAGTAGAAAAATGGAATGCACTTGGGGAACAGGTTGTGGAAGCAAATACTATTCATACTTTTAAAACTAGGTATGATAGGGAAATGGGACAGGAGTCATTGCTGTAAACAACCGATAGCTAGAAAGGCGGGATCCAAGAGTCAATGCTCGATCCTGCAAGCACATATAGGTGAGTACATATAGGTGAGTACACACACACAGCCTCGTAGCCTGGTGGATGGGGCCTCGTAGGCTGGTGGATAGCGCGCAGGACTCGTAATTCTGTGGCACGGGTTCGATCCTTGGCGCCGGCGAGAAACAATGAGCAGAGTTTCTTTCACCCTATACCCCTGTTACCTAGCAGTAAATACGTACCTAGGAGTTAGTCAGCTGCCACGGGCCACACACCTCACCTGTCCTGGGTGTGTGGCGAGGATAAAAAATAGTAGTTAGTAACAGTTGATTGACAGTTGAGAGGCGGGCCGAAAGAGCAGAGCTCAACCCCCGCAAGCACAACTAGGTGAAGACGCACGCACGAACGCACTTAAACGCACGAACGCACATATTCACACCCAGTAACAAAAGTTTCCACACTCAATGGCGCAAATCACACATCATGCGGATACAGACAAATATAATTGCACAAAAACTATAAAAAAAAGGGAGTCACAAAATCTCTGGCCAGCAATTGGCTGGTGGATCAGCGCTCCACTAATGTGGGTCTCCACTCTTGGGGAATAGGGGGTATGTTGGAAGGGGAGGGGGAGGGGGGGTAGGCTGGAGGGGGAGGGGGAGGGTGGAGGGGCAAGGGGGGGGGGGGGGGAATGGGGGGGGGAGGAAGTTGCAGGAGTCACAGTGACGAAGATGGAGGAGGACCTGGAGGTGGTCCATGTTTTGACCTTCTATTCCAACCAATTTTTACCCCTCCCTCCCTCCTCTTTCCCACTCCCTACCCTTGCTCACTTCCCTCCCTCTCTCCCTCCCCTCCCTCCCTCCCTCCCTCCCCTCCCTCCCTCCCTCCCTCCCTCCCTCCCTCCCTCCCTCCCTCCCTCCCTCTCTCTCCCTCTCTCTCCCTCTCTCTCTCTCTCTCTCTCTCTCTCTCTCTCTCTCTCTCTCTCTCTCTCTCTCTCTCTCTCTCTCTCTCTCTCTCTCTCTCTCTCTCTCTCTCTCTCTCTCTCTCTCTCTCTCTCTCTCCCTCTCTCTCCCTCTCTCTCCCTCTCTCTTCCTCTCTCTCCCTCTCCCCCTCCCTCCCTCTCCCTCTCTCTCCCCCTCCCTCTCTCTCCCCCCTCCCTCCCTCTCCCTCTTTCTCCCCCCTCCCTCCCTCTCTCCCTCATTCACACTGATAGGGGGATCTGGTAGCTGAGTGGACAGCGCGCGGGACTCGTAATCCTGTGGCCTGGGTTCCATTCCCGGCGCCGGTAGAGGCAAATGGACAGAGTTTCTTTCGCCCTGTTCCCCCTGTTACCACTATCGCTACAATCATATTAAAAACATAATTATATATACGAACAGAATACTTTTTTTTTTACCGTCGGTAGGAAGGGTCTTTTTCTGGCCGGTAGAGCGACGGTCTCGCTTCATGCAGGTCGGCGTTCAATCCCTGACCGTCCAAGTAGTTGGGCACCATTTCTTCCCCTCGTTCCATCCCAAATCTTTATCCTGACCCCTTACAAGTGCAATATATAGTCGTAATGGCTTGGGACTTTCCCCTGATAATTCCCTCCGTTCCCACAGCCCCCCTCCACCCCCTTCCCCTCCTTTTTCCAATTTAGAATGCCCCCCCCCCCTGTTACCTAGCAGTTAATAGGTACCTGGGAGTTAGACAGCTGTCACGGGCTGCTTTCTGAAGGGGGGGGGGGGGGGAAATAGTAGTAATAAAAACAGTTGAGTGGCAGTCGAGAGGCGGGCCAAAAGAGCAGAGCTCAACCAAGTGAATACACACACACACACACACACACACACACACACACACACACACACACACACACACACACACACACACACACACACACACACACACACACAGGGGCCTCGTAGCCTGGTGGATAGCACGCAGGACTCGTAATTCTGTGGCACGGGTTCGATTCCCGCACGAGGCAGAAACAAATGGGCAAAGTTTCTTTCACCCTAAGTGCCCCTGTTACCAAGCAGTAAATAGGTACCTGGGAGTTAGTCAGCTGTCACGGGCTGCTTCCTGGGGTGTGTGTGTGTGTGTGGTGTGGGAAAAAAAAAAAAAGTAGTTAGTAAACAGTTGATTGACAGTTGAGAGGCGGGCCGAAAGAGCAAAGCTCAACCCCCGCAAAAACACAACTAGTAAACACACACACACACACACACACACACACACACACACACACACACACACACACACACACACACATTCTCAAGGGAATTGACAGGGTTGATAAAAACAGGCTGTTTAACACAATGGGCACACGCACAAGGGGACACAGGTGGAAACTGAGTGCCCAAATGAGCCAGAGATATTACAAAGAACTTTTTTAGTGTCAGAGTGGTTGACAAATGGAATGCATTAGGAAGTGATGTGGTGGAGGCTGACTCCATACACAGTTTCAAGTGTAGATATGATAGAGCCCAATAGGCTCAGGAACCTGTACACCTGTTGATTGACAGTTGAGAGGCGGGACCAAAGAGCCAGAGCTCAACCCCCGCAAGCACAACTAGGTGAGTACAACTAGGTGAGTACACACACACACACACACACACACACACACACACACACACACACACACACACACACACACACACACACACACACACACACACAGGGAAAGAATTACATCTCAAAGGGGATCTTCTTATCTTGAGGTTATCTTGAGATGATTTCAGGGCTTTTTATTGTCCCCGCGGCCCGGTCCTCGACCAGGCCTCCACCCCCAGGAAGCAGCCTGTGACAGCTGACTAACACCCAGGTACCTATTTTACTGCTAGGTAACAGGGGCATAGGGTGAAAGAGTGCCCAAATGAGCCAGAGATATTACAAAGAACTTTTTTAGTGTCAGAGTGGTTGCTTTCTGAAGGGGGGGGGGGGGAAATAGTAGTAATAAAAACAGTTGAGTGGCAGTCGAGAGGCGGGCCAAAAGAGCAGAGCTCAACCAAGTGAATACACACACACACACACACACACACACACACACACACACACACACACACACACACACACACACACACACACACACACACACACACACACACACACAGAGGGGCCTCGTAGCCTGGTGGATAGCACGCAGGACTCGCGTGCTATCCACTTTCCCTGACCAGGAATTTGGAATTTCGGAATTCGGAATTTCGGAATTTCGGAAAAAGTGGAATTTCGCAGACCACTTTCCCTGACCAGGGATGGTCAGGGAAATGGCTACTGGAGTTTAACACCAGTAAATGTAAAGTTATGGAAATGGGATCAGGTGACAGGAGACCAAAGGGACAGTACACAATGAAGGGGAACAGCCTACCTGTAACGATTCGAGAAAGAGACCTGGGAGTGGATGTGACACCTAATCTAACTCCTGAGGCACATATAAATAGGATAACGACAGCAGCGTACTCTACACTGGCGAAAATTAGAACTTCATTCAGAAACCTAAATGAGGAAGCTTTTAGGGCGCTTTACACTGCCTACGTGAGACCCGTCTTAGAGTATGCCGCGCCATCATGGAGCCCCCACCTGAAGAAACACATAAAGAAACTGGAGAAGGTTCAGAGGTTTGCGACGAGGCTTGTCCCAGAGCTACGAGGGATGGGATATGAAGAGCGGCTGAAGGAACTGAACCTTACGACACTAGAGAAAAGAAGGGAGAGAGGAGATATGATAGGGACATATAAAATACTCAGGGGAATTGACAAAGTGGAAATAGATGAAATGTTCACACGTAATAATAACAGAACGAGGGGACATGGGTGGAAACTGGAAACTCAGATGAGTCACAGAGATGTTAGGAAGTTTTCTTTTAGCGTGAGAGTAGTAGAAAAATGGAATGCACTTGGGGAACAGGTTGTGGAAGCAAATACTATTCATACTTTTAAAACTAGGTATGATAGGGAAATGGGACAGGAGTCATTGCTGTAAACAACCGATAGCTAGAAAAGCGGGATCCAAGAGTCAATGCTCGATCCTGCAAGCACATATAGGTGAGTACATATAGGTGAGTACACACACACACACACACACACACACACACACACTCACACATCAGGCTGGCTAACATCAGAACAGCGTTTAGGAACCTGTGTAAGGAATCATTCAGAATCTTGTACACCACATATGTAAGACCAATCCTGGAGTATGCGGCCCCAGCATGGAGCCCGTACCTTGTCAAGCACAAGACGAAGCTGGAAAAAGTCCAAACCTATGCCACTAAACTAGTCCCAGAACTAAGAGGCATGAGTTACGAGGAAAGGCTGCGGGAAATGCACCTTACGACACTGGAAGAGAGAAGAGTAAGGGGAGACATGATCACAACCTACAAAATCCTCAGAGGAATCGACCGGGTAAACAAGGATAAACTATTCAACACTGGTGGGACGCGAACAAAGGGACACAGGTGGAAACTGAGTACCCACATGAGCCACAGAGACGTTAGAAGGAACTTTTTCAGTGTCAGAGTTGTTAACGGATGGAATGCATTAGGCAGTGATGTGGTGGAGGCTGACTCCATACACAGTTTCAAATGTAGATATGATAGAGCCCTGTAGGCTCAGGAATCTGTACACCAGTTGATTGACAGTTGAGAGGCGGGATCAAAGAGCCAAAGCTCAACCCCGCAAGCACAAATAGGTGAGTACACACACACACACACACACACACACAAATTTGGAATTACAAATAAAGCAAATGAGCTTGGAGAACTGGTACTAGAGGAAAACCCAGACATAATAGCCCTCACAGAAACAAAGATCACGAAAACAATAACAAATGCAGTGTTCCCACAGGACTATTATGTTATGCGGAAAGAGAGGGAAGGAAGAGGTGGGGGTGGTGTAGCTCTGCTGGTAAGAAAAGGCTGGGATTTTGAGGAGATGGATATTCAGGGCTGTGAAGGTTTCAGTGACTACATAGCAGGTACTGTAACAAATGGAGGGAAAAAAATTATAGTCGCAGTCATATATAATCCACCACCAAATGACAGAAGACCTAGACAGGAATATGATAGAAACAACATGGCCACCATTAACATAATAGAAAGAGCAGCTTCTGTTGCTAGCAGGAATGGATCTGGACTACTAATTATGGGAGACTTCAACCATGGGAAGATAGATTGGAAGAACAGAGACCCGCATGGAGGACCAGAAACATGGAGAGCTAAGCTGCTGGACGTGGCAACAAGAAACTTTCTAAGCCAGCATACCAAAGAGCCAACAAGAATGAGAGGAGAAGATGAACCAGCAATGCTTGATTTGATATTTACCCTAAATGAATGGGATATAAGGGAAGTTAAGATGGAAGCGCCCTTGGGAATGAGTGACCACAGTGTATTGAACTTTGAGTACCTGGTAGAGCTAGGACTTATCTCCCCCCAAAAAGAACTAGGAATCAAAAGGCTGGCATACCGAAAGGGGAATTATGAACAGATGAGAAGTTTCCTAAGTGAAATACCTTGGGACACAGACCTCAGAGACAAGTCTGTACAGGGTATGATGGACTATGTTACCCAAAAGTGTCAGGAGGCAGTAAACAGGTTCATCCCGGCCCAAAGGGAAAAATCCGAGAAGCAACAGAAGAATCCATGGTATAATAGGGCATGTATGGAAGCGAAGAAACTGAACAAAAAGGCGTGGAGGAACTTCCGGAATAACAGAACACCAGAAAGCAGGGAGAGATACCAGAGAACCAGGAATGAGTACGTCAGGGTGAGAAGAGAAGCAGAGAAAAATTTTGAAAATGATATAGCAAACAAAGCCAAGACCGAACCAAAGCTACTCCACAGTCACATCAGAAGGAAAACAACAGTGAAAGAACAGGTATTGAAACTTATAACAGGCGAGGACAGGTATACAGAGAATGACAGAGAGGTGTGTGAGGAACTCAACAAGAGGTTCCAGGAGGTCTTCACAATAGAACAGGGTGAGGTCACTGTGCTAGGAGAAAGGGAGGTAAACCAGGCGGCCTTGGAGGAGTTCGAAATTACGAGAGAGGAGGTCAAGAGACACCTGCTGGATCTGGATGCTAGAAAGGCGGTTGGTCCAGATGGGATCTCACCATGGGTACTGAAAGAGTGTGCAGAGGCACTTTGCTTGTCACTCTCCATAGTGTATAGTAAATCACTAGAGACAGGAGACCTACCAGAAATATGGAAGACGGCGAATGTGGTCCCAATATACAAAAAGGGCGACAGACAAGAGGCACTGAACTACAGGCCAGTGTCCTTGACTTGTATACCATGCAAGGTGATGGAGAAGATCGTGAGAAAAAACCTGGTAACACATCTGGAGATAAGGGACTTCGTGACAAATCGCCAACATGGATTCAGGGAGGGTAAATCTTGCCTTACAGGCTTGATAGAATTCTACGATCAGGTGACACAGATTAAGCAAGAAAGAGAGGGCTGGGCGGACTGCATTTTCTTGGATTGTCGGAAAGCCTTTGACACAGTACCGCATAAGAGGCTGGTACATAAGCTGGAGAGACAGGCAGGTGTAGCTGGTAAGGTGCTCCAGTGGATAAGGGAGTATCTAAGCAATAGGAAGCAGAGAGTTACGGTGAGGGGTGAGACCTCCGATTGGCGTGAAGTCACCAGTGGAGTCCCACAGGGCTCTGTACTCGGTCCTATCTTGTTTCTGATATATGTAAATGATCTCCCGGAGGGTATCGATTCATTTCTCTCAATGTTTGCGGACAATGCTAAAATTATGAGAAGGATTAACAGAAGAGGACTGTTTGAGGCTTCAAGAAGACCTAGACAAGCTGAAGGAATGGTCGAACAAATGGTTGTTAGAGTTTAACCCAACCAAATGTAATGTAATGAAGATAGGTGTAGGGAGCAGGAGGCCAGATACAAGGTATCATCTGGGAGAGGAAATTCTTCAGGAGTCAGAGAAGGAAAAAGACTTGGGGGTTGATATCACGCCAGACCTGTCTCCTGCAGCACATATCAAGCGGATAACATCAGCGGCATATGCCAGGCTGGCCAACATACGAACGGCATTCAGAAACTTGTGCAAAGAATCATTCAGAACTTTGTATACCACATATGTCAGGCCAATCCTGGAGTATGCAGCCCCAGCATGGAGTCCATATCTAGTCAAGGATAAGACTAAACTGGAAAAGGTTCAAAGGTTTGCCACCAGACTAGTACCCGAGCTGAGAGGTATGAGCTACGAGGAGAGACTACGGGAATTAAACCTCACTTCGCTGGAAGACAGAAGAGTTAGGGGGGACATGATCACCACATTCAAGATTCTGAAGGGGATTGATAGGGTAGATAAAGACAGTCTATTTAACACAAGGGGATCACGCACAAGGGGACACAGGTGGAAACTGAGTGCCCAAATGAGCCACAGAGATATTAGAAAGAACTTTTTTAGTGTCAGAGTGGTTGACAAATGGAATGCATTAGGGGGTGATGTGGTGGAGGCTGACTCCATACACAGTTTCAAGTGTAGATATGACAGAGCCCGATAGGCTCATGAATCTGTACACCTGTTGATTGACGGTTGAGAGGCGGGACCAAAGAGCCAGAGCTCAACCCCCGCAAACACAACTAGGTGAGTACAACTAGGTGAGTACACACACACACACACACACACACACACACACACACACACACACACACACACACACACACACACACACACACACACACACACACACACACACATATTGTCGGAATTGTCTTGGATTGTCGGAACGCCTTTGACACAGTACCGCATAAGAGGCTGGTACATAAGCTGGAGAGACAGGCAGGTGTAGCTGGTAAGGTGTTCCAGTGGATAAGGGAGTACCTAAGCAATAGGAAGCAGAGAGTTACGGTGAGAGGTGAGACCTCGGATTGGCGTGAAGTCACCAGTGGAGTCCCACAGGGCTCTGTACTCGGCCCTATCTTGTTTCTGATATATGTAAATGATCTCCCGGAGGTTATAGATTCATTTCTCTCAGTGTTTGCTGACGATGCCAAAATTATGAGAAGGATTAAGACAGAGGAGGACTGCTTGAGGCTTCAAGAAGACCTAGACAAGCTGAAGGAATGGTCGAACAAATGGTTGTTAGAGTTTAACCCAAGCAAATGTAATATAATGAAGATAGGTGTAGGGAGCAGGAGGCCAGATACTAGGTATCATCTGGGAGATGAAATTCTTCAGGAGTCAGAGAGAGAAAAAGACTTGGGTGTTGACATCGTGCCAGACCTGTCCCCTGCAGCCCATATCAAGAGGATAACATCAGCGGCATATGCCAGGCTGGCCAATATAAGAACGGCATTCAGAAACTTGTGTAAGGAATCATTCAGAACTTTGTATACCACATATGTCAGGCCAATCTTGGAGTATGCAGCCCCAGCATGGAGTCCATATCGAGTCAAGGATAAGACCAAACTGGAAAAGGTTCAAAGGTTTGCCACCAGATTAGTACCCGAGCTGAGAGGTATGAGCTACGAGGAGAGGCTACGGGAATTAAACCTCACTTCACAGGAAGACAGAAGAGTTAGGGGGACATGATCACCACATTCAAGATTCTCAAGGGGATTGATAGGGTAGATAAAGACATGCTATTTAACACAAGGGGCACACACACACTAGGGGGGACAGGTGGAAACTGAGCGCCCAAACGAGCCACAGAGATATTAGAAAGAACTTTTTTAGTGTCAGAGTGGTTGACAAATGGAATGCATTAGGAAGTGATGTGGTGGAGGCTGACTCCATACACAGTTTCAAGTGTAGATATGATAGAGCCCAATAGGCTCAGAAACCTGTACACCTGTTGATTGACAGTTGAGAGGCGGGGCCAAAGAGCTCGACCCCCGCAAGCACAATTAGGTGAGTACACACACACACACACATTCTTGAAGCTTTTTTTATGTTATTTTGTTGTTTTATGTGTTTGTGGGCACGTACCCCCCCCCCTCCCCTCTGATGTACTAATGGGCACGTAATCTTTCCCTCGCTGGCTCTAATGGTGGCTCTAATGGTGGCTCTAATGGTGGCTCTAATTAGCCAACCCTTCACCGTGGGGCAGTTTTTATCCCTTTGTTAATTTTATTCATCTTAGCCTTCCTTGCTTTCTCATGATGGGCAATAAGTTTTTCGATGAGTGCCGTTGCTGTAGTTACGTTTCCTTCTAGACCCCTGACTGTGATGGGGCCTTCTGTACCTTTTGCTGGGATGTGGATTCTCACTTTGTGTTTCTCAGTAATGTTGTGGATGGTATTACCATTGGGGCCAAGCACTATTTTTCTATTATGTTCTTCCACCTCTACGGTCCTTGTAATATTCTTTGCCTCCTCTTCCATTCTGGCTTTTGCTGCTGCTTCCTTTTTGGCTCTTTCCTCTTCCCGTTTAACCGCTGCTGCTTCCTTCTTGGCTTTTATTTCCTCCAGTTTTATCAACCGTTGTTTATGTTCCTCGATTACTGAGTGAATTTTGACAATAGCTTTGTCTACGTTTGATCTCGAACCTTCAACCACAATGTCCCTGTGAGAATGTTATTTTGGCGGTATTATTATTTTGACCGAAAATGTGTTTTCGATTTCTTTCAGAGTTTAGCCTTTAGGCCCTATTATTACGCCCCGGAGATCGGGGGGGATATGGTGAGTCTTTGTAATTTTGCGAGTGTCTTCCGTAGTCTGACAGGAACGTGAGTCGCCACATTCCTGGATGCCGGTTTTGCGTTCCTTTCCCGTAGTGTTACGGGAGCTTTCGGGATGCTAACGACCTTCATTTGCGGGATTCGAACCCGTTTTGGGTGTCTTATCTACATCGTCGTCGTTCTTATGTCGCTTTGTTTCTACTTTTGTCCAGCCGTGATCGCCTGCATCTTCGGTGTGACCTGCTTGAATCTTTTTAGGTTCTTTGGTGGTAACCTTTGTAGGTCCTTTGGTGGTAACCTTTGTAGGTCCTTTGGTGGTAACCTTTGTAGGTCCTTTGGTGGTAACCTTTGTAGGTCCTTTGGTGGTAACCTTTGTAGGTCCTTTGGTTGTAACCTTTGTAGATGATTTGGTGTTTTGCTCGACCCTTGAATTCGTTTTTTCAGTTGGTTTCGTTGGTTTTGTGAGGGGGACTTCAATCTGTTCACTAACAGTCGTTTGTTATTTTATGTCTGGTGGAATATTGCCGCAAATTCCATTCAGACTTGCTCCCATTACGGGCGTCCGGCCGTGACAAAGGCTGGCCTTCTATGCCCGCCGCTTGTAATAAAGGCCAACTGACAACATGAAGTAAACCACCATTAAAACATTTATCCCGACGCACCAAAAACTAGTTTTTTATGGGTCGGGTCTAACCCCCAGGAGCATCAGATGATTCTTAATGAGGTCGACATACTCGTCAGTGTCCATCATATTTTCATCAGTTCGCAGCGTTACCACTGACAAGAGTCTTTTGGCCTCATCCACCCATCCTGGAGCGGATGGCAGCGGCGGCGTTTCGGTTCCTGATATCGTTCGTAGGCGGCCAAGTACCAGGTCACTCAGGAATTATGTTTCCCTTCGGACCTGTTACACCTTAAGGAGCTGCTATTTTAAACCCCGTCCATAATTCATTTTATCGAACTTCATAATTATAAAGTGTAGGATAACCAATACAACAAATCCCAAGCCGGATTTCATTATTAGAGTCATTTTGGAGATCCTTTTTCAATTATATTGTTAAGAATAGTTAAAACACTGTTTGACAGTCCACTTGTCACATTAATATTCAAGATGATAAAAATCTAGTTAGGTTAGAAGAAATCTAGTCAAGTTAGAATGTTCCAGGGATTTGTGCGAGTGATGTGGCTAGACCCTGTGTTAAGATACAGTAACTAGAGAGCCCGGGGTAGTAGAGAGCGCGCGTAGATGGCTTAGGAAGCATACTGTAGAGCTGGGGTATCCAGAGGGTACAAAAGTAGCAGGGGTTGTAGGTACCACAGGATGTAGGGAGTCTTTGTGATGATTGGGAACACAAGGTGTTAAGATCCTGGACCACCACTAGTAACGCTACCATGATTGTGTGTGTGAATATGTATATATGTGTATATATGTGTGTGTGGTTTGTGTGACCAGTGAGCCTAGTATTGATCGTGGTGTTAACAGTAGTGATTGACAGCCCTAGATTGTGTGCTTCGTTTCCTGTATGTAGCATTTTTGTGATGAGTTTCATATTATCTCTGTGCTGCCTAAATAACAATGTCCGGAGCGAAGATTTAGAGTCGGTTTGAATGATAACATCTTGTAAATTATTCTCAATAGCATAATTGATGGCCACTTTTAGGACATAATTATGTTTACAAATTTGAGCACCTACTGTTCGTGCTCCAGTAAGGGGAACTAGTGAGGCACGGTGCATTAAGTAGGCAAGAAAGAAATGAGGATCAGGAAGGAGGAAAATTGCTAGAGGAAGGTAAGAACAAGAAGAAGGGTATGGATGGGATGGGTGTAATAATGGGGTGTAAGAAGAGGTAATGATGGGGGTTTAAGAATGGGAAAGTAAGAACACCAGGAGTAAGAAAAAAACAGAAAAAGAAAGATTAAAAGGGGGGCGGGGGTAGGCTTATGTCAGATCACGTTTGGTAGAAAGGTTAGAGTATTTAAGTACTGTAAAAAGGAAGAGTCAACAGCAACACAGCCGGGACTGAGGTTCATGTTGGGTAGGTTGTGTATCACAGCAGAGTCGACAGAGGATCCTATTATTATTGCAGAGCGAGCAAAAGTGCTTCAGCTGCTGACTGTTATAAACGAGACAAAACAGCTGACAATTTACTTGCATTCCTTAATGCCAACAGAGGTTTTCGCGAGCTTAAGGGTCAAGTTAAGAACAAATATTGGGAACAATTCCTACAAGGTATCAATAGAACTACAACATTATCAGGAATGTGGAACAAAATTAAAAACATTACCAAACCTTCAGCCCCAGTTCAGCTTCATCATACTCCTGCAGAATATGCTGACATGCTCCTAGCTCAATGGTCTAGTGTCTCACAAATTTCTTCCTTACCCCCAGATATACCGCAGCATTTAAGACATACCAACATTAACAGAAACTTTAATATTGAAATAGCACGCTGCTCTCCAGATTTAACAGATCAGTTTCCTATAACCCCCTTTGAATTAACATCAGCACTAGGAAAACCTAAGCAAACTGCCCATGGTGAGGATGGTATAACTTATAACATCTTGAGCTTACTGAATGATGTCCCTAGCCACCCTCTGCTTGACCTCTATCAAATGAGTCTCTCACAAGGTATCTTGCCAAAGAAATGGACACAAAGTCTCATAATACCAATTCCTAAACCTAACTCTCAAAAATTCAGACCCATTTCCTTTACATCTTGCATGTGTAAAGTCTTAGAGAGAATTGTTCTCAATCGTGTCATGTTTCAGGTCAAAGAAAAACTGGCCCCAAACCTATATGGGTTCATGCCCAAGTGTAGCACACAAACATGCTTTGCTGAATATTTTGTAAACTCCCAGGATGGGACACAGGCAGCCTTTATTGACCTAAAGTCAGCTTTCGATGTAGCGAATGGCGAAATAATATTAGAGCAACTTGCTGAATTTGGAATCAAAGGTAATCTTCTGAGTTGGATAAAGAGCTACCTATCCAACAGGCGTGCTAGTGTCCTATTTAAAGGAGTTAAAAGTACAAGAACAGATGCATTCGAACTAGGCACACCTCAAGGTGGTGTCCTAAGCCCTATGCTCTTCGATATACTTATGCACAAACTTATCCATGACATACCTGTACAACCTACGGAAACTGTTATTTGTTATGCTGATGATATTTGTATTATGGCACACAGTAAACCAAGGTTACAAATGGTAATTGATGCATTCTCCAAGAAAGTAGTAGAATGTGGCCTCATAATCTCTGTTGATAAAACAAGGGTTCTTATTCCCCATTCTCTTCATGTTAACTATACTATTAATGGAGTGCCCGTGGAGAATTGTGAGTCTTATAAATATCTTGGAGTCGAGGTTAATGATACAAATCTCATCAGCAACCTGCGCAAAAAACTAGTTGAGCGTCTTAAACCTCTCAAAACTCTTGTTGGCAAAGGATTTGGCATTAACATAAAATATGCTCGTAGTTTTTATATTGCCTTTATACGATCTGTTGTTGATTATTATGCCTTGCATCTTCTTAATTTTTCTCCTAAACAATTACAAGGCCTAGATGTAGTACAGAATGATGCCATGCGCATCATCTGGGTTGTCCTAGAACTGTCAGAATTGTTAACATGAGAAAGGAACTAAACTTACCTTCCATTTACGAAAGAATAGTTCTACTTAGTACTATGTTTTGCGCCAAAACTTTGAAAAATAATGGTCACCACAGCTCTATTCAAATTAAATTGAGATACATTCTAAACAATTCTGACTGTTTCCTCAATCCGCCGCAAAAAGCTCCCTACAGTGTGTGGCTCAGTTGTTGTGCCTATAATCTTCAGAAACTGAATGTGTCTCTTAATCCTGATAAAACTGTTCACTATATTCCCCCTTGGAAAGATGTGGAGGTCTCTCTGCATTATACCCCCATCAGTGTAAAACAAATGTATAACACTGACATTTTGAGATGTATAACATTAGATGCTATTGACAGTCATCTTCAAATTCTCAAACCGACTGAATCCTATGCCTTTACTGATGGTTCTGTGCAGTTAGGCACTGGTAGAACAGGTTGTGCATGTGCAGTGTACAAAGGGAATGAAATGATCATGACTAGTACACAGAGATTGAACAACTGGGCAAGCACGACACAGATCGAGCTATTGGGCATTTATCTAGCCACTGAATACCTTAAGCTCAATGGTAGTGGAGTTATTTTCTGTGACTCTAAAAGTGCTCTGCAGTCCTTAAATAACCCATCACAATGTATGTCGGAAGTAGCTTGTAATATTAAATGGAATGTAATTTTTGCCAATGATAATAACTCTTGTATAAAATTTGTGTGGATCCCATCCCATGTTGGAGTTGGAAAACATGACTTTGTAGATCAATTGGCCAATGAGGCTTGTAGGAAAGAAAACATTGATTATGACTTTGGACTATCTAATGCAGTTATTAGAAACATACAAATTAAAGAAATTAATTCAGATTTAGAAGAACTAAGAAATGCCCAGAGACCTGGAAGCTGCAGTATTAAAAGTTATGACAAGTTTTGTTATAATAGGTATTTGTATGGTCAGCACAGTAACCGAACCAGGCAGTGTGATGTAGTCACTGCGCGAATTCGCCTTGGCTATAGACACATCTGGCAGGTTAGTGAGGCTGAGCCACTACCAGAATACTCAGATTGTAAACTCTGTGATAAACCTTTAATGCATTCACTAGAACACTATATTGATGAATGAGAAGCCGTAAAGGACTTTAGACCTCCTGGCCTCTTGTACCACCAACTGTGTAACTATTTTATTGACTCAGGTGTTCTGGACATCCTAACAATTTATCCAAAATTTGCTTGTCCATTTTAAAGAATGAAGAACAATTTTTATTTTTTATTTATATTACTTCTAAGCTGCATCACTTATGAACCCATCCCTGCCCTTGTGTGGCAGTGCGCAGTAGAAAGTTGTTTTCACATATCCATACATTAAAACATTGATTGTAACCATGATATATATGTGCTTCAGCCTACAGTTTAGACCTATTGTCTTATGTATGACGCTCTGTCCTGCGTGACAGTGAATGCCAGCATCATCACTTTAATAAGACTATCAAAATCCTCAGATTAGGCAAAATTGTAATTAATTTTGTCAATAAAGATGTTAATAATAATAAGAGTCGACCAGACGGCGTCTGTGAAGAGTATAGAGGCAGGAAAGATTATTTTATATTCCTTGTTTATACTCCATTTTCACCGAGTGTTTCTTCAGGTGGGGGCTCCATGACGGGGCTACATACTCTAAGACTGGTCTCACGTAGGCAGTGTAAAGCGCCCTAAATGCCTCCTCACTTTGGTTTCTGAATGATGATCTAATTTTTGCCAAGTATAGATTACGCTGCTGTAGTTATCCTATTTATATGTGCCTCTGGAGTTAGATTAGGCGTTACGTCTACTTCCAGGTCTCTTTCTCGAATCGTCACAGGTAGGCTGTTCCCCCTTCATTGTGTACTGTCCCGTTGGTCTCCTATCACCTAATACCATTTCCATAACTTTACATTTGCTCGTGTTGAACTCCAGTAGCTATTTCTCTGACCATCTCTACAACTTATTCAAGTCCTCTTGGAGGATCCAACAATCCTCATCTAACACAACTTTTCTCATTAATTTTGCGTCATCCGCGAACATAGACATATAGGATTGAGACATATAGGATTGTACTCTTGTAAACATGTTATTAACGTATATTAGAAACAGAATTGGTCCCAGCACCGATCCTTGAGGTACTCCACTTGTTACTGTTCGCCAGTCCGACTTCTGGCCCCTTACCGTTACTCTCTGGCACCTTCCTGTTAGGTAGTTCCTTACCCATGCTAGGACCTTTCCGCTTACTCTCGCCTGCCTCTCAAGTTTGCTTCTCTCGAGTGTATATTTAATTTTACTCAAATTTAAATTTTAGTAGTTTAATATCACTAATAGGGGAAATTCAGAATTAAGAATTGAGACTGGAGCCAGCAAGGCACCTAGGTGATGACAGAGGCTGGTGTACGTGCCTCACGCCCATGTACACACACACACACACACACACACACACAGTGTGACACTTGTGTGGTAGTGGTGCTCGAGGTGGTGAGTGGAGGAGGACCTTGAACACGGCGCTCTTGATAATAAGGCGGTTGTAGTGTAGTTGTGAAGGGACGTCGCAGTTTGTGGAAGAGGGAAGGTGGTGGTTGTAGCATAGGTTGTGTAGGGGGGGGGGGTGGTTATTTACTTGGTGATTGTAAGTAAGTAATTATCAAAAGAAGGCACCAAACCGGGAAGGCTATGTAGCACCATCAAATACGCAAAATAATCAGAGGGCGCTAAATATCACCAAGGATACCAATACGAGAACAAAAACGCATAAGGCGAACGATATCAAAAGTATCCGAGTCACCAAGAATTCTATCGAGGGACAGGTGACCGCGAGGGGCGGTCGGAAAGCAAGACACACGCTCGTCCTGGAAGTCAGGACATTCAAGAAGGACATGCACGACCGTAAGAGGGACAATGCAACTAGGACAATAAGGAGCAGGGCGGCGCTCCATCAAGTGACCATGGGTTAAGCGAGTATGGCCAATACGCAACCTCGCTAGAGCTGTTTCCCACCGCCGGTTACGGTGGAAGGAGGACGGCCACGAGGAAACACAACATTTAAGAGTACGTAGCTTGTTACCAGTAACAGACAACCAAGAAGCCTGCCAACGGGTAAGGACTGAGGAATGGATAACCGGGTAAAAGTCGGAATACGGAATGCCTTTACGAGAGATGGGACAAGAGCGGACAGCTTCCTTAGCGGCAGCATCCGCACGCTCATTTAAAGACACGCCAATATGGCTGGGAACCCAACAAAACTCAACCGACTTAAATTTACTGTGAACGAGAAACAGCCAATGCTGGATCTCGACAACTACCGGATGAACTGGATTAAAGCACCCGAGAGCCATGAGGGCACTACGAGAGTCAACAACAACCACAAAGAAAGACTGACAACGAGAAAGCAGGAGACGAAGAGCATAGAGAATAGCATAAAGTTCCGCTGTAAAGATGCTAGTCTCCGGAGGCAAGCGACACATATAAGTGCGATCAGGAAAAACAACAGAGTAGCCAACACCGTCCGCTGACTTAGACCCATCAGTGAAGACAGAAACGGAGCGGGAGTGAGAAGAAAAGTGCTCGAGGAAAAGGCGTTTTAGAACTGTAGGAGGGGTAAAAGCTTTAGTGATACGAGTCAAGGATGTACAAAACCGCGGAAGAGGGACCCTCCACGGGGGCAAAGAAGGAACAACACGAGGAGAAACATCAGAAATACGAACGGAAAGAGAATCCTGTAGGCGAGATAACCGGACAGAAAGAGGGAGGTGGTGAAGAGGAACAGGAACCGCAGGAGGGGTAAAAGTTAAAGCACGACAGAGACGAGAGGAAGGATGTTGCAAGGACCGCGCAAGATAGCGAAGACAGTAGCGATCACGGCGGTCCTGGAGAGACAGGAAGCCAGTGTCAACATACAAGCTAAGGACGGGAGTCGAACGAAAGGCACCAGAACTGAGGCGCAACCCAGTATGGTGCAAAGCATCAAGACGGCGAAGAGTAGAAGGAGAAGCAGACGAGTAAGCAGGGCAACCATAATCGAGCTTAGACAGGACGAGAGAGGAATGTAAAGCAAGGAGAGTGCGCCTATCTGCCCCCCAAGAAGTATGGGACAAGACCCGAAGGAGGGTAAGGGACTTAGAGCACTCAACACGGAGGTAAGAGATATGGGGAGACCAAGACAAACGAGTGTCAAGGAATAACCCCAAAAGCTTCGCGGAATCTTTGTATTCAAGGGGATGACTATAAAGTGACAAAGAGGGACGAAGAACAACCCGTTTCCGCGTAAAAGTCATGGCACAAGTCTTAGAAGTAGAGAACTTGAAGCCATGACCTGTGGCCCAAGACGACACGGCATCAATCGCAAGTTGAAGCCGGCGTTGAAGGAGAGGCGAATCATCACCCTGACAACAAAGGGTAAGATCATCGACATAGAGAGCGGAGAAGACACCTGAAGGAAGAGAGGAAAGAAGACCATTGAGGGCAACCAGAAAAAGAGTAGTGCTCAGAACACTACCCTGGGGCACACCTTCGTATTGCTGAAAAGAGGGAGAGAGAGCGGTACCAAGGCGCACCCGAAAGGAACGACGAGAGAGGAAGCTGCGGAGAAAGAGAGGGAGATGACCACGAAGGCCACAAGAATGAAGTTGAGATAGGATATGATAACGCCAAGTGGTGTCGTAAGCCTTTTCTAGGTCAAAAAGGACGGCAACAACGGAGGTCTTCGCAGCAAAAGCAGTACGTATATAGACCTCCAAGTTCACCAGGACATCTGTCGTGCTGCGGCACTTGCGGAAACCAAATTGAGAAGGGGAGAGGAGGTGATGGTGTTCCAGGAACCACATCAGACGAACGTTAACCATACGTTCAAAGAGTTTGCAGACACAACTTGTGAGAGCAATAGGGCGAAAGTCCTTAGGGGAAGTACCCAGAGACCCCGGTTTGCGAACAGGGAGGACAACGGCATCGAGCCAGTCCTCAGGGACTGACGACGACTCCCAGATCCGATTATACAGACTCAGTAAATACTGAGACGTGCTCGGAGGGAGATGGCGAAGCATCTCATAATGAATACCATCGGAGCCCGCCGCCGTAGAACCGCAGAGGGCCAGGGCAGAACGAAGTTCAGAGAGAGAGAAGGGATCATTATAGGGAAGCTGAAGATGAGTGCAGAAATCTAAAGGACGAGACTCAAGGACAGGTTTACGAAGAAGGAAAGATTGGGGAAGATGAAGACCAGAGCTAACAGAAGAAAAGTGGGAACCCAGTTCGGAAGCGACCTGCAACGGGTCCGCCACAAGAGTATCATGGAGGTGAAGGACCGGTGAAACATCGGGAACGAACTTACCCGCTATCTTGCGGATACGCTTCCAGATCTGGGCCAGAGGGGTTTCGGACGTAATTGTCGAGACATAAGATGCCCAACATTCACGTTTAGCCGTACGGATGGCCCTACGGGCCACCGCACTCGCTTTCCGAAAGAAAAGAAAAGAATCGGTCGTCTGCCTACGGCGGTGCTTCTTCCAGGCTGCACGCTTACAGCGGACAGCCCGAGCACAGTCCGCATTCCACCAGGGAACGCACTTCCGTGGACCCCGAGAGGAAGAGCGAGGAATAGAGCGGAGGGCAGCGTCGAAGACAGTGTCATGAAAAAGGAGGAGAGCGCGAGAGAGGGGCAGAAGGGAGAGGTCAGAGAGAGTAGCACTGAGGGAAAATAGGGTCCAGTCCGCCTTAGCAAACTGCCACCTAGGGAAAGAGAGGGAAGGGCGAAAAGAGAAAAAGGAAACAAGGATGGGGAAATGATCACTTCCATGGAGGTCATCAAGAACCTGCCATGTGAAATCTAAGTAAAGAGAAGAAGAGCAGAGAGAAAGATCAAGACAAGAAAGGGTGCGAGTTCGAGAGTCCAAATGAGTGGGCTCACCAGAATTCAGAAGAGACAGGGAAGAAGAGAGGAGAAACGGCTCAAGGAGGCGACCCCGGGTATTCGTCAGAACGTCACCCCAAAGAGAATGACGACAATTGAAGTCACCCAGCAGGAGCACAGGCTCCGGCAAGGAGTCTAGGAGGTGTTTCAAATCAGGAAGAGAGAGCGGGATACTCGGGGGGAGATAAATGGAACAAACTGTGTACCATTTCCCCACAAAGATACGAGCAGCAGAACAATGGAGAGGCGAAGGAAAAAGTAAAGGAACAAAGGGAACATCAGCCCGAATCAAGAGAGCAGAAGAATTAGAAGCCCCAGCAATGGCTGGGGGGGGGGGAGAGAAAGGAATAGCCACGAAAACGACCAGGACGAGCACCAAGCATCGGCTCCTGGAGACAGACACAAAGGGGCGAAAACCGCGAAACCAGAAGTTGGAGTTCGAGGAAATTGGCGTAATAACCTCGAACGTTCCATTGAAGAATGGACAACGACGAGAAGAGAAAGGACAAAAACAGAGAACAAGGAAGAAACAAAGGCGAAAGACCAACAGAGCACGTTAAAGAATATCAGGGTCGGGATCAGGGTCAGCAAAGTCAGGGTTAGGGGGCATGGGTAAACTGAGCAAAGACGGAGGGAAGGAAACGGGAGAACAGATCAAAGGTGGGCGGGCAGGGTCCGGAGGAGGAGGAGGAGGAGGAGGAGGAGGAGGAGGAGACAACGGAGAGGAGCAGTCAAGGACAGCAGCAGGAAGAGGGGGAGTAGAAAGAGAGGAGCGCACCCCAGCAAGAGCAGCAACCGAAAGGGAAGCAGGGGCCAAAGAAACCTCCATAGCAGGAACAGGGGGCGCAAGCACTGAAACGGGAGGGGAAGGAGCAACAGAGCCAGAAGGAGGAGCTGAGGAAGAAAGCGAAGCCTTCTTACCCGCCGGGGAAGAGGAAGGAGAGGAGCCAGGCTTACGCTTCTGACTTAAAGAGACCGGTGTCCCAGCAACTACGTACCGGGCAACGGATTCCAGTGTCTCAACAGGAGAAGCCGAACGAGAGCACACACGACGGCCGTTAGGAGAGCGATGGACATCCGCCCGCACCGACAGGCGGCGGGGAGAGCCGATAGATGGAGGAAGAGGATGGGAAGGAGGATCGGAGGGGGACGAGGAAGGAGACACAGAAGACACGACAGACCGGGTAGAAGGAAGGGGAACCCCAGACAGAGGACCAGGAGGAGGATCCTTCGGGAGAGAACCCAAAGGGACAGAGGAGGGGGCAGTGGGCGCATCAGGGTCCAAGGCCTGGAAACGGTTGTGAGTCTGAGGAAGGCGGGAAGGACGAGGAGAGGAAGAGCGCAACACGCGAGCATAAGAGATATTAGCATAAGGCGGGAGCCGGCGAACCTGGCGCCTCGCCTCAGGAAAAGATAAACGCTCCCGGTGCTTCAAGTTGAGGACGGCTGCCTCAAGCTTGTAATGGACACACGCACGGGAGAAGGTAGGATGGGCCTCACCGCAGTTGAGGCAACGAGCCTGGGGAGAAGCGCACTCCGACTTAGAGTGACCTTCGCCACCACACAAAGGACAGAGAGAGACAGTCCCGGAGCAGCGGAGGGCACCATGCCCAAACCTCCAGCACTTGTTGCAGAGCCGAGGAGAAGGAATGTACTCCTGGACAGAGCACCTGGCACCAGCAAGAATGACAGAGGGTGGAAGGGTGCTACCATCAAAGGTAATCTTCACAACCCGGAGGGGTTGACGGCGACTACCACGAGGGGGACGAGTAAACGTGTCCACCTGGAGAATAGAATGGCCCTGGGCAGCGAGGATATGTCGAATATCGTCGTGGCAGTCGCGTAGGTCCCGAACACCGGTCGCAACATGGGGCGGGAGCAAAATAGTGCCAACACTGGCATTCAACTGAACGTTCTTCGAGACCCGAACGGGGGTCTCGCCAAGGCAGGATAAGGCAGCCAAGCGGGAAGCAGCATCCTGAGAAGGAGCAGCAACGACACGTGTACCGAGACGAGTGGGGTTGAAAGTAATGGAGGCATCCACGGAATCAATGAGATGTCGATGGAGGGAGAAATCGTCAGGAGGCGCAGAATCAAGAGGGAGGAGATCAAAATATTTGGCCCACGAAGCGGGACCAAACAAGGCTTGATAGGTAGCAGAACTGGAAGGAATCGAGCGAGGGCGGCCGTGACGAAGACGGCGGTGAGAACCCCCAGAGAGAGAGGGGTTAAAAGGCGCAGTAGTTACAACTAGAGAAGGAGCCACGCCAGGGGACGAGGTAGTCACCACTGGGGGCTTGGGGCTCGACCCAACCACAGAGGAGGGAGGGGAGCCAGAGGAAGGAGTCAGAGAGGCCAAAGGAGGAGCAAGGTCGGGGCCCAATGCAGCGGAGGCTACAGAGCCCGGTCTTCCAATACGGACCGACTCGGGGGCTTGGTCGCCCACCCCACGAGCCTGAGAAGGTAAACCAGAAGAAGCCGAAGCAGGGGTAATCATCTTGACGAAAGAAAGAATTCACTCACGAATGTGCCCCCACACCCACCATGGAGCCACAATTAGAGGCAGGACACCCAACAAGAAGGTATCGCCGATCTTGTCGGGGCCTCCTAGGGGTGCGTCGCGAGTATACGCCCCACAAACGCCACCTTAAGAAACCGACAGTCCGTCGAGATCGGGTTCAGTGACGAAGTGGGGATTGACAATAAAAGGTTCCCCTCGCTCTCGACGTCGGGTACTGCAGTTCTACGGGTGCATGAGTATGCCTCCTCAAGCACCCGGGCGTCAAAATAGAAGAAGTCCAAGGGAAGAACCAGAACGAGCAAAAGGTCGGTAGGAAACGGCAAGCAGATAGGAGAAGAGGGGGGAGAAAAACGAAACAGAAGGAAAAGGAAAAGATGCCCAGCAGAATTGGAGAGGACGGCAGCAGGAGCACAAGGCTAGAAAAGGACAGAGGACCGTCCCAAGGAGCATCACACTCCGGCAGCCGCCCACTAAGCCCTTTGGTGATTGTAAGCACACCTTTGTACTTACCTTATTGGGCAAGTACATGTGTGTGTGTATTCACCTAGTTGTACTCGCTTAGTTGCGCTTGCGGGGGTTGCGCTTTGGCTCTTTGGTCCCACTGTGTGCGCGTTTGTGTGTTAGTGGGACTAGGGAACTCATGGTTTGTATAATTACCAGTTTAGATACCGTTGTTTGACTAGGAGGCCTGGTCAGAGACCGGGCCGCGGAGACGTTGATCCACGGAACCATCACAAGGTAACCACAAGATCAGATAAGGTAGGTCTCGAATCTACAAATTTGTGTTGAAGTTCTTGGTGTATTACAGTTCTCAAAATTTCTCATTCCCATACTAATCCCTTCCCATACTAATACAGTAGAACATCGTTTCAACGTACTTTATGGGACCAACTCCAGTGCGTTGGATCGCTGGATTGGTTGCAAGAGGTGACCTTCAGGAGGCATTGGCGTCAATGTCTTTTTTTTTCTTGTACACAATACAAATGCATTATCATATTACACACTGTACCTATATATTACTACTCTACTAAAAAAATACTGTATTACATTTGTTGTTTACCTTATTGTTGGAGTTATGTCCATCTTGAAGTTTCGTGAAATTTTGAATGTTCTACAGTAAATACGTCCTGCAGTGTATTATGCCGTTAGCACTGAGTTGATTAAAAGTAGTTCTGCAGTATGTTTACTACAATACAGTTTATGAAAACTATTGTACACTAAAACTACTGCAACTTTATTTTAACACTATGTATACACTAAAATTTAACACTTGTTCTAATAGTTCACTTCACACACGATGTTTTTAGATGTTTACATCAGCTTTGCTGGTGCTCGCTGCTGCTGTGTTGGCTTCAGCTGCTTCTGTGCTCGTGCTGGGTACAGCTGTGCTGCTGCTGGGTACGGCTGTGCTGGTGCTGGGTACGGCTGTGCTGCTGCTGGGTACGACTGTGCTGGTGCAGGGTACGGCTGTGCTTGTGCTGGGTACAGCTGTGCTGCTGCTGGGTACGGCTGTGCTGGTGCTGGGTACGGCTGTGCTGGTGCTGGGTACGGCTATGCTGGTGCTGGGTACGGCTATGCTGGTGCTGGGTACGGCTGTGCTGGTGCAGGGTACGGCTGTGCTTGTGCAGGGTACGGCTGTGCTGGTGCTGGGTACAGCTGTGCTGGTGCAGGGTACGGCTGTGCTGGTGCTGGGTACGGCTGTGTTGGTGCAGGGTACGGCTGTGCTGGTGCAGGGTACGGCTGTGCTGGTGCAGGGTACGGCTGTGCTGGTGCAGGGTACGGCTGTGCTGGTGCAGGGTACGGCTGTGCTGGTGCAGGGTACGGCTGTGCTGGTGCTGGGTACGGCTGTGCTGGTGCAGGGTACGGCTGTGCTGGTGCAGGGTACGGCTGTGCTGGTGCAGGGTACGGCTGTGCTGGTGCAGGGTACGGCTGTGCTGGTGCAGGGTACGGCTGTGCTGGTGCTGGGTACGGCTGTGCTGGTGCTGGGTACGGCTGTGCTGGTGCAGGGTACGGCTGTGCTGGTGCAGGGTACGGCTGTGCTGGTGCAGGGTACGGCTGTGCTGGTGCAGGGTATGGCTGTGCTCGTGCTGGGTACGGCTATGCTGGTGCTGGGTACGGCTGTGCTGGTGCTGGGTACGGCTGTGCTGGTGCTGGGTACAGCTGTGCTGGTGCTGGGTACGGCTGTGTTGGTGCAGGGTACGGCTGTCCTGGTGCAGGGTACGGCTGTGCTGGTGCAGGGTACGGCTGTGCTGGTGCTGGGTACGGCTGTGCTGGTGCTGGGTACGGCTGTGCTGGTGCTGGGTACGGCTGTGCTGGTGCTGGGTACGGCTGTGCTGGTGCAGGGTACGGCTGTGCTGGTGCAGGGTACGGCTGTGCTGGTGCTGGGTACGGCTGTGCTGGTGCTGGGTACGGCTCTGCTGGTGCAGGGTACGGCTGTGCTGGTGCAGGGTACGGTTGTGCTGGTGCTAGGTACGGCTGTGCTGGTGCAGGGTACGGCTGTGCTCGTGCTGGGTACGGCTGTGCTCGTGCTGGGTACGGCTATGCTGGTGCTGGGTACGGCTGTGCTGGTGCTGGGTACGGCTGTGCTGGTGCAGGGTACGGCTGTGCTGGTGCAGGGTACGGCTGTGCTGGTGCAGGGTACGGCTGTGCTGGTGCAGGGTACGGCTGTGCTGGTGCTGGGTACGGCTGTGCTGGTGCAGGGTATGGCTGTGCTCGTGCTGGGTACGGCTGTGCTCGTGCTGGGTACGGCTGTGCTCGTGCTGGGTACGGCTATGCTGGTGCTGGGTACGGCTGTGCTGGTGCTGGGTACGGCTGTGCTGGTGCTGGGTACAGCTGTGCTGGTGCTGGGTACGGCTGTGTTGGTGCAGGTTACGGCTGTGCTGGTGCTGGGTACGGCTGTGCTCGTGCTGGGTACAGCTGTGCTGGTGCTGGGTACGGCTGTGCTCGTGCAGGGTACGGCTATGCTGGTGCTGGGTACGGCTGTGCTGGTGCAGGATACGGCTGTGCTTGTGCAGGGTACGGCTGTGCTGGTGCTGGGTACAGCTGTGCTGGTGCAGGGTACGGCTGTGCTGGTGCTGGGTACGGCTGTGTTGGTGCAGGGTACGGCTGTGCTGGTGCAGGGTACGGCTGTGCTGGTGCAGGGTACGGCTGTGCTGGTGCAGGGTACGGCTGTGCTGGTGCAGGGTACGGCTGTGCTGGTGCAGGGTACGGCTGTGCTGGTGCTGGGACCGGCTGTGCTGGTGCAGGGTACGGCTGTGCTGGTGCAGGGTACGGCTGTGCTGGTGCAGGGTACGGCTGTGCTGGTGCAGGGTACGGCTGTGCTGGTGCAGGGTACTGCTGTGCTGGTGCTGGGTACGGCTGTGCTGGTGCTGGGTACGGCTGTGCTGGTGCAGGGTACGGCTGTGCTGGTGCAGGGTACGGCTGTGCTGGTGCAGGGTACGGCTGTGCTGGTGCAGGGTATGGCTGTGCTCGTGCTGGGTACGGCTATGCTGGTGCTGGGTACGGCTGTGCTGGTGCTGGGTACGGCTGTGCTGGTGCTGGGTACAGCTGTGCTGGTGCTGGGTACGGCTGTGTTGGTGCAGGGTACGGCTGTCCTGGTGCAGGGTACGGCTGTGCTGGTGCAGGGTACGGCTGTGCTGGTGCTGGGTACGGCTGTGCTGGTGCTGGGTACGGCTGTGCTGGTGCTGGGTACGGCTGTGCTGGTGCTGGGTACGGCTGTGCTGGTGCAGGGTACGGCTGTGCTGGTGCAGGGTACGGCTGTGCTGGTGCTGGGTACGGCTGTGCTGGTGCTGGGTACGGCTCTGCTGGTGCAGGGTACGGCTGTGCTGGTGCAGGGTACGGTTGTGCTGGTGCTAGGTACGGCTGTGCTGGTGCAGGGTACGGCTGTGCTCGTGCTGGGTACGGCTGTGCTCGTGCTGGGTACGGCTATGCTGGTGCTGGGTACGGCTGTGCTGGTGCTGGGTACGGCTGTGCTGGTGCAGGGTACGGCTGTGCTGGTGCAGGGTACGGCTGTGCTGGTGCAGGGTACGGCTGTGCTGGTGCAGGGTACGGCTGTGCTGGTGCTGGGTACGGCTGTGCTGGTGCAGGGTATGGCTGTGCTCGTGCTGGGTACGGCTGTGCTCGTGCTGGGTACGGCTGTGCTCGTGCTGGGTACGGCTATGCTGGTGCTGGGTACGGCTGTGCTGGTGCTGGGTACGGCTGTGCTGGTGCTGGGTACAGCTGTGCTGGTGCTGGGTACGGCTATGCTGGTGCTGGGTACGGCTGTGCTGGTGCTGGGTACGGCTGTGTTGGTGCAGGGTACGGCTGTGCTGGCGCAGGGTACGGCTGTGCTGGTGCTGGGTACGGCTGTGCTGGTGCTGGGTACGGCTGTGCTGGTGCTGGGTACGGCTGTGCTGGTGCAGGGTACGGCTGTGCTGGTGCAGGGTACGGCTGTGCTGGTGCAGGGTACGGCTGTGCTGGTGCTGGGTATGGCTGTGCTGGTGCTGGGTACGGCTGTGCTGGTGCAGGGTACGGCTGTGCTGGTGCAGGGTACGGCTTTGCTGGTGCAGGGTACGGCTGTGCTCGTGCAGGGTACGGCTGTGCTGGTTACGGCTGTGCTGGGTACGGCTGTACTCGTGCTGGGTACGGCTATGCTGGTGCTGGGTACGGCTGTGCTGGTGCTGGGTACGGCTGTGCTGGTGCAGGGTACGGCTGTGCTGGTGCAGGGTACGGCTGTGCTGGTGCAGGGTACGGCTGTGCTGGTGCAGGGTACGGCTGTGCTGGTGCAGGGTACGGCTGTGCTGGTGCAGGGTACGGCTGTGCTGGTGCAGGGTACGGCTGTGCTGGTGCAGGGTACGGCTGTGCTGGTGCTGGGTACGGCTGTGCTGGTGCTGGGTACGGCTCTGCTGGTGCAGGGTACGGCTGTGCTGGTGCAGGGTACGGTTGTGCTGGTGCTAGGTACGGCTGTGCTGGTGCAGGGTACGGCTGTGCTCGTGCTGGGTACGGCTGTGCTCGTGCTGGGTACGGCTATGCTGGTGCTGGGTACGGCTGTGCTGGTGCTGGGTACGGCTGTGCTGGTGCAGGGTACGGCTGTGCTGGTGCAGGGTACGGCTGTGCTGGTGCAGGGTACGGCTGTGCTGGTGCAGGGTACGGCTGTGCTGGTGCTGGGTACGGCTGTGCTGGTGCAGGGTATGGCTGTGCTCGTGCTGGGTACGGCTGTGCTCGTGCTGGGTACGGCTGTGCTCGTGCTGGGTACGGCTATGCTGGTGCTGGGTACGGCTGTGCTGGTGCTGGGTACGGCTGTGCTGGTGCTGGGTACAGCTGTGCTGGTGCTGGGTACGGCTATGCTGGTGCTGGGTACGGCTGTGCTGGTGCTGGGTACGGCTGTGTTGGTGCAGGGTACGGCTGTGCTGGCGCAGGGTACGGCTGTGCTGGTGCTGGGTACGGCTGTGCTGGTGCTGGGTACGGCTGTGCTGGTGCTGGGTACGGCTGTGCTGGTGCAGGGTACGGCTGTGCTGGTGCAGGGTACGGCTGTGCTGGTGCAGGGTACGGCTGTGCTGGTGCTGGGTATGGCTGTGCTGGTGCTGGGTACGGCTGTGCTGGTGCAGGGTACGGCTGTGCTGGTGCAGGGTACGGCTTTGCTGGTGCAGGGTACGGCTGTGCTCGTGCAGGGTACGGCTGTGCTGGTTACGGCTGTGCTGGGTACGGCTGTACTCGTGCTGGGTACGGCTATGCTGGTGCTGGGTACGGCTGTGCTGGTGCTGGGTACGGCTGTGCTGGTGCAGGGTACGGCTGTGCTGGTGCAGGGTACGGCTGTGCTGGTGCAGGGTACGGCTGTGCTGGTGCAGGGTACGGCTGTGCTGGTGCAGGGTACGGCTGTGCTGGTGCAGGGTACGGCTGTGCTGGTGCAGGGTACGGCTGTGCTGGTGCAGGGTACGGCTGTGCTGGTGCAGGGTACGGCTGTGCTGGTGCAGGGTACGGCTGTGCTGGTGCAGGGTACGGCTGTGCTCGTGCAGGGTACGGCTGTGCTCGTGCAGGGTACGGCTGTGCTGGTGCTGGGTACGGCTGTGCTCGTGCTGGGTACGGCTATGCTGGTGCAGGGTACGGCTGTGCTGGTGCTGGGTACGGCTGTGCTGGTGCAGGGTACGGCTATGCTGGTGTAGGGTACGGCTGTGCTGGTGTAGGGTACGGCTGTGCTGGTGCAGGGTACGGCTGTGCTGGTGCTGGGTACGGCTGTGCTGGTGCAGGGTACGGCTGTGCTGGTGATGGGTACGGCTGTGCTGGTGCAGGGTACGGCTATGCTGGTGTAGGGTACGGCTGTGCTGGTGTAGGGTACGGCTGTGCTGGTGCAGGGTACGGCTGTGCTGGTGCTGGGTACGGCTGTGCTGGTGCAGGGTACGGCTGTGCTGGTGCTGGGTACGGCTGTGCTGGTGCTGGGTACGGCTGTGCTCGTGCTGGGTACGGCTATGCTGGTGCAGGGTACAGCTGTGCTGGTGCTGGGTACGGCTATGCTGGTGCAGGGTACGGCTGTGCTGGTGCAGGGTACGGCTGTGCTGGTGCTGGGTACGGCTATGCTGGTGTAGGGTACGGCTGTGCTGGTGTAGGGTACGGCTGTGCTGGTGCAGGGTACGGCTGTGCTGGTGCTGGGTACGGCTATGCTGGTGTAGGGTACGGCTGTGCTGGTGTAGGGTACGGCTGTGCTGGTGCAGGGTACGGCTGTGCTGGTGCTGGGTACGGCTGTGCTGGTGCAGGGTACGGCTGTGCTGGTGCTGGGTACGGCTGTGCTGGTGCTGGGTACGGCTGTGCTCGTGCTGGGTACGGCTATGCTGGTGCTGGGTACGGCTATGCTGGTGCAGGGTACGGCTATGCTGGTGTAGGGGACGGCTATGCTGGTGCTGGGTACGGCTATGCTGGTGCTGGGTACGGCTGTGCTGGTGCTGGGTACGGCTATGCTGGTGCAGGGTACGGCTGTGCTGGTGCTGGGTACGGCTATGCTGGTGCTGGGTACGGCTGTGCTGGTGCTGGGTACGGCTATGCTGGTGCAGGGTACGGCTGTGCTGGTGCTGGGTACGGCTGTGCTGGTGCTGGGTACGGCTATGCTGGTGCAGGGTACGGCTGTGCTGGTGATGGGTACGGCTGTGCTGGTGCTGGGTACGGCTATGCTGGTGCTGGGTACGGCTGTGCTGGTGCTGGGTACGGCTGTGCTGGTGCTGGGTACGGCTATGCTGGTGCTGGGTACGGCTGTGCTGGTGCTGGGTACGGCTGTGCTGGTGCTGGGTACGGCTGTGCTGGTGCTGGGTACAGCTGTGCTGGTGCTGGGTACGGCTGTGCTGGTGCAGGGTACGGCTGTGCTGGTGCTGGGTACGGCTGTGCTGGTGCTGGGTACGGCTGTGCTGGTGCAGGGTACGGCTGTGCTCGTGCTGGGTACAGCTGTGCTGGTGCTGGGTAAGGCTGTACTGGTGCAGGGTACGGCTGTGCTGGTGCAGGGTACGGCTGTGCTGGTGCAGGGTACGGCTGTGCTGGTGCAGGGTACGGCTGTGCTGGTGCTGGGTACGGCTGTGCTGGTGCAGGGTATGGCTGTGCTCGTGCTGGGTACGGCTGTGCTCGTGCTGGGTACGGCTGTGCTCGTGCTGGGTACGGCTATGCTGGTGCTGGGTACGGCTGTGCTGGTGCTGGGTACGGCTGTGCTGGTGCTGGGTACAGCTGTGCTGGTGCTGGGTACGGCTGTGTTGGTGCAGGGTACGGCTGTGCTGGCGCAGGGTACGGCTGTGCTGGTGCTGGGTACGGCTGTGCTGGTGCTGGGTACGGCTGTGCTGGTGCTGGGTACGGCTGTGCTGGTGCAGGGTACGGCTGTGCTGGTGCAGGGTACGGCTGTGCTGGTGCAGGGTACGGCTGTGCTGGTGCTGGGTATGGCTGTGCTGGTGCTGGGTACGGCTGTGCTGGTGCAGGGTACGGCTGTGCTGGTGCAGGGTACGGCTTTGCTGGTGCAGGGTACGGCTGTGCTCGTGCAGGGTACGGCTGTGCTGGTTACGGCTGTGCTGGGTACGGCTGTACTCGTGCTGGGTACGGCTATGCTGGTGCTGGGTACGGCTGTGCTGGTGCTGGGTACGGCTGTGCTGGTGCAGGGTACGGCTGTGCTGGTGCAGGGTACGGCTGTGCTGGTGCAGGGTACGGCTGTGCTGGTGCAGGGTACGGCTGTGCTGGTGCAGGGTACGGCTGTGCTGGTGCAGGGTACGGCTGTGCTGGTGCAGGGTACGGCTGTGCTGGTGCAGGGTACGGCTGTGCTGGTGCAGGGTACGGCTGTGCTCGTGCAGGGTACGGCTGTGCTCGTGCAGGGTACGGCTGTGCTGGTGCTGGGTACGGCTGTGCTCGTGCTGGGTACGGCTATGCTGGTGCAGGGTACGGCTGTGCTGGTGCTGGGTACGGCTGTGCTGGTGCTGGGTACGGCTATGCTGGTGCAGGGTACGGCTGTGCTGGTGCTGGGTACGGCTGTGCTGGTGCAGGGTACGGCTATGCTGGTGTAGGGTACGGCTGTGCTGGTGTAGGGTACGGCTGTGCTGGTGCAGGGTACGGCTGTGCTGGTGCTGGGTACGGCTGTGCTGGTGCAGGGTACGGCTGTGCTGGTGCTGGGTACGGCTGTACTGGTGCAGGGTACGGCTATGCTGGTGTAGGGTACGGCTGTGCTGGTGTAGGGTACGGCTGTGCTGGTGCAGGGTACGGCTGTGCTGGTGCTGGGTACGGCTGTGCTGGTGCAGGGTACGGCTGTGCTGGTGCAGGGTACGGCTGTGCTGGTGCTGGGTACGGCTGTACTGGTGCTGGGTACGGCTGTGCTGGTGCTGGGTACGGCTGTACTGGTGCAGGGTACGGCTGTGCTGGTGCTGGGTACGGCTGTGCTGGTGCAGGGTACGGCTGTGCTGGTGCAGGGTACGGCTGTGCTGGTGCTGGGTACGGCTGTACTGGTGCTGGGTACGGCTGTGCTCGTGCTGGGTACGGCTATGCTGGTGCAGGGTACAGCTGTGCTGGTGCTGGGTACGGCTATGCTGGTGCAGGGTACGGCTGTGCTGGTGCAGGGTACGGCTGTGCTGGTGCTGGGTACGGCTATGCTGGTGTAGGGTACGGCTGTGCTGGTGTAGGGTACGGCTGTGCTGGTGCAGGGTACGGCTGTGCTGGTGCTGGGTACGGCTATGCTGGTGTAGGGTACGGCTGTGCTGGTGTAGGGTACGGCTGTGCTGGTGCAGGGTACGGCTGTGCTGGTGCTGGGTACGGCTGTGCTGGTGCAGGGTACGGCTGTGCTGGTGCTGGGTACGGCTGTGCTGGTGCTGGGTACGGCTGTGCTCGTGCTGGGTACGGCTATGCTGGTGCAGGGTACAGCTGTGCTGGTGCTGGGTACGGCTATGCTGGTGCAGGGTACGGCTATGCTGGTGTAGGGTACGGCTATGCTGGTGCTGGGTACGGCTATGCTGGTGCTGGGTACGGCTGTGCTGGTGCTGGGTACGGCTATGCTGGTGCAGGGTACGGCTGTGCTGGTGCTGGGTACGGCTATGCTGGTGCTGGGTACGGCTGTGCTGGTGCTGGGTACGGCTATGCTGGTGCAGGGTACGGCTGTGCTGGTGCTGGGTACGGCTGTGCTGGTGCTGGGTACGGCTATGCTGGTGCAGGGTACGGCTGTGCTGGTGCTGGGTACGGCTGTGCTGGTGCTGGGTACGGCTATGCTGGTGCAGGGTACGGCTGTGCTGGTGCTGGGTACGGCTGTGCTGGTGCTGGGTACGGCTATGCTGGTGCTGGGTACGGCTGTGCTGGTGCTGGGTACGGCTGTGCTGGTGCTGGGTACGGCTGTGCTGGTGCTGGGTACAGCTGTGCTGGTGCTGGGTACGGCTGTGCTGGTCCAGGGTACGGCTGTGCTCGTGCTGGGTACAGCTGTGCTGGTGCTGGGTACGGCTGTGCTGGTGCAGGGTACGGCTGTGCTGGTGCTGGGTACGGCTGTGCTGGTGCTGGGTACGGCTGTGCTGGTGCAGGGTACGGCTGTGCTCGTGCTGGGTACAGCTGTGCTGGTGCTGGGTACGGCTGTGCTGGTGCAGGGTACGGCTGTGCTCGTGCTGGGTACAGCTGTGCTGGTGCTGGGTACGGCTGTGCTGGTGCTGGGTACGGCTGTGCTGGTGCTGGGTACAGCTGTGCTGGTGCTGGGTACGGCTGTGCTGGTGCAGGGTACGGCTGTGCTCGTGCTGGGTACAGCTGTGCTGGTGCTGGGTACGGCTGTGCTGGTGCAGGGTACGGCTGTGCTCGTGCTGGGTACAGCTGTGCTGGTGCTGGGTACGGCTGTGCTGGTGCTGGGTACGGCTGTGCTGGTGCTGGGTACGGCTGTGCTGGTGCAGGGTACGGCTGTGCTGGTGCAGGGTACGGCTGTGCTGGTGCAGGGTACGGCTATGCTGGTGCAGGGTACGGCTGTGCTGGTGCAGGGTACGGCTGTGCTGGTGCAGGGTACGGCTGTGCTGGTGCAGGGTACGGCTGTGCTGGTGCTGGGGACGGCTGTGCTGGTGCTGGGTACGGCTGTGCTGGTGCAGGGTACGGCTATGCTGGTGCAGGGTACGGCTGTGCTGGTGCAGGGTACGGCTATGCTGGTGCAGGGTACGGCTGTGCTGGTGCAGGGTACGGCTATGCTGGTGCTGGGTACGGCTGTGCTGGTGTAGGGTACGGCTGTGCTGGTGCAGGGTATGGCTGTGCTGGTGTAGGGTACGGCTGTGCTGGTGCAGGGTATGGCTGTGCTGGTGCAGGGTATGGCTGTGCTGGTGCAGGGTACGGCTATGCTGGTGCAGGGTACGGCTGTGCTGGTGCAGGGTACGGCTATGCTGGTGCTGGGTACGGCTGTGCTGGTGTAGGGTACGGCTGTGCTGGTGCAGGGTATGGCTGTGCTGGTGTAGGGTACGGCTGTGCTGGTGCAGGGTATGGCTGTGCTGGTGCAGGGTATGGCTGTGCTGGTGCAGGGTACGGCTATGCTGGTGCAGGGTACGGCTGTGCTGGTGCAGGGTATGGCTGTGCTGGTGCAGGGTACGGCTGTGCTGGTGTAGGGTACGGCTGTGCTGGTGCAGGGTATGGCTGTGCTGGTGCAGGGTATGGCTGTGCTGGTGCAGGGTACGGCTATGCTGGTGCAGGGTACGGCTGTGCTGGTGCAGGGTACGGCTATGCTGGTGCTGGGTACGGCTGTGCTGGTGTAGGGTACGGCTGTGCTGGTGCAGGGTATGGCTGTGCTGGTGTAGGGTACGGCTGTGCTGGTGCAGGGTATGGCTGTGCTGGTGCAGGGTATGGCTGTGCTGGTGCAGGGTACGGCTGTGCTGGTTGATTTTCTGCTAGTTCGTTAAAAATATTGACTCATTTTCGTTTTTTTCCTTCCTTTTGTCATGTCCTTGAGACAAATATCTTTCATTATCCTTAGGTGTTGATAAAATCCTGGTGGCTCTGGATTGGCAGTTTGTGAAACAATATCAAGGAGTAGTTCAACATAGAACAATGCGTCAGCATATGTAGCAGATTGTAAATTGCTATAATTCTCATCCTCATTTTCCTCTCCGTCGTCGTCAACAGTGCCAGTAACATTTTGTATAATCTCATCATCTGTTAAATGACCAATGGGTGGATCGACTGCATCAATATCTAACCACTCCTCCACATCGTTCAGCGTGAACTCCGCCTCACCAGCGGCACACAGTTCTTGATGAATATCATTTGAAAATCTCTCAAAATCCATTTCTTCCTCAGTCACTTCATCAGCATGATCAAGCAACAGGAGTTTTTTTTTCCAACAATTTCTTAAGTCAGATCCAGTAACATAAATTTCTCTCAAATATTGGATTTACATCAAATTATATATTTTTTGGTTATATATTTAGTTTAGTAACATTATTAGGATAATAAGAGATATAAAAAAAACTTATTTTAGAACAGATTTATTAATTTTATTATTTTGAAGCCGTATGTCACTGAACTGTCGCGACGAAATCGAACGAAACACGCATGGTGCTGTGTGTACGAGGATTACACCCGTCCCCTCGTGCCGGAGTTGTTGTTCCAATACTGTAACAAATAATTTCTCAAATAGCAGATGTCTATCATATTACAGTATATTTTTGGTTTTATTTAGTTTAGTCTAGTTTAATTAGGATAATAAAAAGCTATTTAAACACTGGTTTTAGAAATTATTTATTAATCTGAAACTTTCAATGTCATGGACCACTGAACTATGACGACACAGACGAAGGAAAACCAAGTGAGGTTTACAGTAGAGTATTCCCTTATCTGTCCACCCTCACTCACCTTGTTTCATCACAGAAAATGTCTATAAGGAGATTTTACCACATGTAGCTAACTAATCATGCTTCAGCCTTTAAATTAATTTACAAAGATACCTGTGCCACAGATCAGTGAACGAAAATCATGGAAACTTAGTCGTTCATTTGTGTGGACCACTCTGGCTGGTGTCTGGTTCATATGGTTCACTTGCAGTGTGGACCATGCTGGCTGGTGTTTGGTTCATATGGTTCACTTGCAGTGTGGACCATGCTGGCTGGTGTTTGGTTCATATGGTTCACTTGCAGTGTGGACCATGCTGGCTGGTGTTTGGTTCATATGGTTCACTTGCAGTGTGGACCATGCTGGCTGGTGTTTGGTTCATATGGTTCACTTGCAGTGTGGACCATGCTGGCTGGTGTTTGGTTCATATGGTTCACTTGTTGTGTGGTCCACTTAATTGTGTGATCCAACTTGTCATATGAAGGAATTATTAATTGTAATCTGTGATAGAATGGGGAAGTTTTCCACCAGTCTGTGAACTTTGTCTCAACATCGTAAGGAAATCTGAACATCCCCCGTTTCGGCGAACCATTGTTCGTTGAACCGGGTGAGTAAATTTGGCCTGAAAAGTGTGCGAACTATTCGGAGATTCGTTGAATTGGGGTACGTTGAATCGAGGTTGTACTGTACGTACAACGCCTTGTTTGGTCCTGCTTTGTGGGCTAAATACTTTGATTTCCTCCATCTAGATTCTACACCACCTGACAATTTTTCCATAAACACCTTGTTGATTCGGTAGATGCCTCTGTTACTTTTAACCCCACCTGTTTCAGTACACGTGTCGTCGCGGCTCCTTCTTAGGATGCAGCTACCCGCTTAGCCGCATTGTCCTGCATTGGGGAGACTCCTGTTTGGGTCTCCAAAAACGCTTGGTTAAACACCAGCCTACTGGAGGGGTGTATAGACCTAGTCTGCATTCATACAGCAGGCACTCAGTGCCATTAGCTTTGTCTGCAAGTGACGTGTTTGTCCGCCGGTGAAAGAATAATTGTGGAATTTGCCATTTTTTTACTACTGCTGTATTATTATACAACAAGATGTCTCAAGGACATTCTAATCATTTTGTATCTACAAAAAGGAGGAGAAGTTTTTTATCCATTGAGCAGAAATTAGACATAATAGAGAAACATAAACGTGGCTACTCTTACTAGGCTGGCAGCAGAATTTAATGTGGCCTTTCAGGTGTTTCTCGAGCGTTGTGAGGGGCGGAGTTGCGTGGTGACCACCGGCCGGGTCGGTCGCTCCTGAGGTCTCTCCGCACTGGCTAGTGTTTACGTTGGGTGACTGCTGGTTTGCCCTGCTGGTGGTGGTTTGCCACTGACAGGGTGACGTTTGCCTTAGCCATGGGGTCGTCTCGCCTTCCAGTGCAGAGGACATTGTCGGCTGGTCTGGCGTTTACGGTGCCGGTGGACCATCCATTGGTTGGTGTCGCCCTGGTGGACGTGCTTCATGTGCAGCTGTCGGACCTGGTGGGCGTCCAGCTGCTTCAGGGCCACCGTGCTGTGGTCAAGTTCCGCCTCCAGGCTGCCTTTCAAGCGTTTCTCGAGCGTTGTGAGGGGCGTGTTTACCCTCTCCCTGATTCAGCTGGCTCAGTTAAGGTGGTGAATCTTAGTGTCACCTTGACGTCTGTGGCGGTGCATGGTGCCCCCTTCGAATTTCAGGACGACTTTTTAACCTCCTGTTTTGAGCGATTTGGGACAGTGTTAAGTGTTCGTTGGAACAAGGTCGTTGCCGGGCACTGTGTTGGTATGCTTGACGGCTCTCGCACCCTGACAATGTCGCTGAAGTGTAGTGTACCGTCGTCGATGTCCGTGTTGGGATACACGCTCCGCTGCCAGTATCGGGGTCAACCGCGCACCTGTTATCGGTGTGGTCACGAGGGTCACCTGGCTGCGGCGTGCGACGTGGGAGCAACTGGTCGGGTGCATGTTTTTCGTGCGGAGGATTTCCCGCCCTTGTTACGTTCGGACGGTTCTGAGGACGGAGTAGGTGCTGTGCCTGAGGCGCCTGATTGCCTGTCTGCTGCTCCGCCTGTTGAGGCGAATTCTATGGCCTGTGCGACACGTCTGATGACTGCTGTGGCCACTGGGGTTGTTGAGCCGGTGTGTGTGGGTGTCGGGCCGTCGCCTGAGCTGCGAGTAGTGCGGGATGTCCCGGTGGAGGTCCATGTCCCGCCCCCGCCTGTGGATGTGATACCGGCTCCCGGGAACGCGGGTTCTGCTGTTTTAGAGGGGGTGCTTCGGCAGGGGGAGGTGCCTGCCGTGCCTGTGTGTGTTGGTGACTGTAGTTCTGCTCTTTCCATCCCTTTGCAGAAGCGCGCGCGTCGGTGTTCTGAGGCTGTTTCCCTGGATGATGTGGACAGTGTGGGTGATGTGGCCTCTGTGGACTCTTCGGACGGTGCGGGTGTGGCCTGTGTGGATGTGAAGATGGTGGCCGTGCCTGCGGCGGGGCCTGCTGGGCGTGGTGTGGTGCGGCCTGTCTCGAAGCGTTCACGGCGGGCTCGGAGTGTCTCTCCCCTTCGTGGTGTGCCTTGGGAGGAGGTGGGGGAGTATGGTGATCTGGCGCCTCCCGCCGAGGATGATGGTGCTGTGAGGGGCTCCGAAGTTGCTACCTGTGCCTCACCTCCTGCGTCTCCTGCTGTTGGATCTCCGCAGTGGGGGGTTGTGCCTGATGATCGTGACCTTGTCGTGCTGTTGCGGAAAGATGTGCGCCAGGGGGCCTCGGCTCCTGTGCCCGGTGGTGGGGTCGGTGCCGCGCCTGCCTCCCCTGCTGTATCCCCTCCTTCCTTGCTCCGGTCTGGGGATTGCCTAGTCCCGTCTGCTGGGGTCGTGCCCTGTGAGGGTCCGGAGTTGGGCCCTTATCGAGATGCCCGGGTGCTTCCGATCCCGTGGTGCTCGTCCACTGTCTGGGTGTCACGGGTGAAGGAGTTTGTGTATAGGGTGCCAGATAGGATGTCTCAGCCGAGGGCGCCGCCTGGTGGCCGGCTGCCTGCTGACCTGCGGGTGATTTGGGAAGCGTACTGCTCGCGCTTTCCGATACACAAGTTTCCGGAGAAGTATTAGTTCCCGTCTTGCGCACGCTGCTAAGCCGTGCGTGGGTCAGCTGCCACCGTGACCACGACGCCCCGCCCCCCGGTGCGGGGTGTCTCCCTCTAACGTTCGCCTCTGTTTTCGTCGCCTCTCCTCTCTCTACGGCCCATCACATCTACCGCTTTTGACTTTCTTCTCCTCCTAACCGTCAACGCGTCTCCTTACGTCTGTCCTGGTGCAGTCATCGGGAGGGTTAACCCTTCATGCAAACTGCACCTATTCTCAAGAAGAAGAATTTAATGTCAGGAAAAGTACGGTGTGTGATATCAAGAGACAAAGATGATATTAAGAACTTCCTTGCTTCGAGTGATAGTGGTGCATTAAATTAAAAGTTAAACAATAAAAGGTTCTACAAATACAAATTTAGACGAAGCTGTGTATAATTGGTTTAACCAGGAGCGCTCTGTGGGGATGCCACTTGGCGGCGATGTTATTAAGACAGCAACCGATAAATTTGCACAGAAGATGAACATTCCAGATTTTCGAGCAAGTGAAGGATGGTTGCAAAGGTTTAAGAATAGGCATAATATTAAGAACAGGAAAGTTTGTGGAGAATCACTAAGTGCAGATACGGATTCTGTCGAGCCATTTAAGCGTAAATTAAATGATTACATAATAACAAATGATCCAAGGCGTTTTCAGGTATACAATGCCGATGAAACAGGCTTTAATTGGACATGCTTGCAGAACAACACTTTGGCCTCTAGGCTAGATGAATGTGTTCCTGGCCGTAAGGTAAACAAAGAAAAAGCTTCTACCATACTGTGTGCAAATGCAGACGGAAGTCACAGAACAAAGTCTGCTATTGTAGGGAAGTTAAAAAACCCATGTGCTTTGAAAAATTTAATGAACAAGCTACATGTGGTCTACCACAACTCTAAAACAGCTTGGTTTACTGGAGATATTTTTGTAGACTGGTTCAAAAATCATTTTGCAAAGAAGTAAGAGATTCTCAGATAAACAAGTGTGGAGCGAGATGGAATGGTGTCAAGACATTACTCTTGGTTGACAATGTCCCAGCTCATGTAGGGCTCGACACATTAGCGTCACATTCTGGACGCATCAAATGTATGGCCCTGCCTCCAAATACCACCTCTCTGATCCAGCCAATGGATATGGGTGTTATATATGCAATGAAAAGGCTCTACAAACAAGCAATGAATAAAGAAATCATGGTGGTGTTTGAGTCAGATGAAGACAAAAGACAAGGAACCGATTCGCAAGGTCAAGTAACACTGGAACGTTACAAGTAAGTAAGTAATTATGAAAAGAAGGCACCAAACCGGGAAGGCTATGTAGCACCATCAAATACGCAAAATAATCAGAGGGCGCTAAATATCACCAAGGATGCCAATACGAGAACAAAAACGCATAAGGCGAACGATATCAAAAGTATCCGAGTCACCAAGAATTCTATCGAGGGACAGGTGACCGCGAGGGGCGGTCGGAAAGCAAGACACACGCTCGTCCTGGAAGTCAGGACATTCAAGAAGGACATGCACGACTGTAAGAGGGACAATGCAAATAGGACAATAAGGAGCAGGGCGGCGCTCCATCAAGTGACCATGGGTTAAGCGAGTATGGCCAATACGCAACCTCGCCAGAGCTGTTTCCCACCGCCGGTTACGGTGGAAGGAGGACGGCCACGAGGAAACACAACATTTAAGAGTACGTAGTTTGTTACCAGTAACAGACAACCAAGAAGCCTGCCAACGGGTAAGGACTGAGGAATGGATAACCGGGTAAAAGTCGGAATACGGAATGCCTTTACGAGAGATGGGACAAGAGCGGACAGCTTCCTTAGCGGCAGCATCCGCACGCTCATTTAAAGACACACCAATATGGCTGGGAACCCAACAAAACTCAACCGACTTAAATTTACTGTAAACGAGAAACAGCCAATGCTGGATCTCAACAACTACTGGATGAACCGGATTAAAGGACCCGAGAGCCATGAGGGCACTACGAGAGTCAACAACAACCACAAAGGAAGACTGACAACGAGAAAGCAGGAGACGAAGAGCATAGAGAATAGCATAAAGTTCCGCTGTAAAGATGCTAGTCTCCGGAGGCAAGCGACACATATAAGTGTGATCAGGAAAAACAACAGAGTAGCCAACACTGTCCGCTGACTTAGACCCATCGGTGAAGACAGAAACGGAGCGGGAGTGAGAAGAAAAGTGCTCGAGGAAAAGGCGTTTTAGAACCGTAGGAGGGGTAAAAGCTTTAGTGATACGGGTCAAGGAAGTACAAAACCGCGGAAGAGGGACCCTCCACAGGGGCAAAGAAGGAACAACACGAGGAGAAACATCAGAAATACGAACGGAGAGAGAATCCTGTAGGCGAGATAACCGGACAGAAAGAGGGAGGTGGTGAAGAGGAACAGGAACCACAGGAGGGGTAAAAGTTAAAGCACGACAGAGGCGAGAGGAAGGATGTTGCAAGGACCGCGCAAGATAGCGAAGACAGTAGCGATCACGGCGGTCCTGGAGAGACAGGAAGCCAGTGTCAACATACAAGCTAAGGATGGGAGTCGAACGAAAGGCACCAGAACTGAGGCGCAACCCAGTATGGTGCAAAGCATCAAGACGGCATAGAGTAGAAGGAGAAGCAGACGAGTAAGCAGGGCAACCATAATCGAGCTTAGACAGGACGAGAGAGGAAAGCAAGGAGAGTGCGCCTATCTGCCCCCCAAGAAGTATGGGACAAGACCCGAAGGAGGGTAAGGGCCTTAGAGCACTCAACACGGAGGTAAGAGATATGGGGAGACCAAGACAAACGAGTGTCAAGGAATAACCCCAAAAGCTTCGCGGAATCTTTGTATTCAAGGGGATGACCATAAAGTGACAAAGAGGGACGAAGAACAACCCGTTTCCGCGTAAAAGTCATGGCACAAGTCTTAGAAGTAGAGAACTTGAAGCCATGACCTGTGGCCCAAGACGACACGGCATCAATTGCAAGTTGAAGCCGGCGTTGAAGGAGAGGCGAATCATCACCCTGACAACAAAGGGTAAGATCATCGACAGAGAGCGGAGAAGACACCAGAAGGAAGAGAGGAAAGAAGACCATTGAGGGCAACCAGAAAAAGAGTAGTGCTCAGAACACTACCCTGGGGCACACCTTCGTATTGCTGAAAAGAGGGAGAGAGAGCGGTACCAAGGCGCACCCGAAAGGAACGACGAGAGAGGAAGCTGCGGAGAAAGAGAGGGAGATGACCACGAAGGCCAAAAGAATGAAGTTGAGATAGGATATGATAACGCCAAGTGGTGTCGTAAGCCTTTTCCAGGTCAAAAAGGACGGCAACAACGGAGGTCTTCGCAGCAAAAGCAGTACGAATATAGACCTCCAAGTTCACCAGGACATCTGTCGTGCTGCGGCACTTGCGGAAACCAAATTGAGAAGGGGAGAGGAGGTGATGGTGTTCCAGGAACCACATCAGACGAACGTTAACCATACGTTCAAAGAGTTTGCAGACACAACTTGTGAGAGCAATAGGGCGAAAGTCCTTAGGAGAAGTACCCAGAGACCCCGGTTTGCGAACAGGGAGGACAATGGCATCGAGCCAGTCCTCAGGGACTGACGACGACTCCCAGATCCGATTGTACAGACTCAGTAAATACTGAGACGTGCTCGGAGGGAGATGGCGAAGCATCTCATAATGAATACCATCGGAGCCCGCCGCCGTAGAACCGCAGAGGGCCAGGGCAGAACGAAGTTCAGAGAGAGAGAAGGGATCATTATAGGGAAGCTGAAGATGAGTGCAGAAATCTAAAGGACGAGACTGAAGGCCAGGTTTACGAAGAAGGAAAGATTGGGGAAGATGAAGACCAGAGCTAACAGAAGAAAAGTGGGAACCCAGTTCGGAAGCGACCTGCAACGGGTCCGTCACAAGAGTATCACGGAGGTGAAGGACCGGTGAAACATCGGGAACGAACTTACCCGCTATCTTGCGGATACGCTTCCAGATCTGGGCCAGAGGGGTCTCGGACGTAATTGTTGAGACATAAGATGCCCAACATTCACGTTTAGCCGTACGGATGGCCCTACGGGCCACCGCACTCGCTTTCCGAAAGAAAAGAAAAGAATCAGTCGTCTGCCTACGGCGGTGCCTCTTCCAGGCTGCACGCTTACAGCGGACAGCCCGAGCACAGTCCGCATTCCACCAGGGAACGCACTTCCGTGGACCCCGAGAGGAAGAGCGAGCAATAGAGCGGAGGGCAGCGTTGAAGACAGTGTCATGAAAAAGGAGGAGAGCGCGAGAGAGAGGCAGAAGGGAGAGGTCAGAGAGAGCAGCACTGAGGGTAAATAGGGTCCAGTCTTCCTTAGCAAACTGCCACCTAGGGAAAGAGAGGGAAGGGCGAAAAGAGAAAAAGGAAACAAGGATGGGGAAATGATCACTTCCATGGAGGTCATCAAGAACCTGCCACGTGAAATCTAAGTAAAGAGAAGAAGAGCAGAGAGAAAGATCAAGACAAGAAAGGGTGCGAGTCCGAGAGTCCAAATGAGTGGGCTCACCAGAATTCAGAAGAGACAGGGAAGAAGAGAGGAGAAACGGCTCAAGGAGGCGACCCCGGGTATTCGTCAGAACATCACCCCAAAGACAATGACGACAATTGAAGTCACCCAGCAGGAGCACAGGCTCCGGCAAGGAGTCTAGGAGGTGTTTCAAATCAGGAAGAGAGAGCGGGACACTCGGGGGGAGATAAATGGAACAAACTGTGTACCATTTCCCCACAAAGATACGAGCAGCAGAACAATGGAGAGGCGAAGGAAAAAGTAAAGGAACAAAGGGAACATCAGCCCGAATCAAGAGAGCAGAAGAATTAGAAGCCCCAGCAATGGCTGGGGGGGGGGGGGGAGAGAAAGGAATAGCCACGAAAACGACCAGGACGAGCACCAAGCATTGGCTCCTGGAGACAGACACAAAGGGGCGAAAACCGCGAAATCAGAAGTTGGAGTTCGAGGAAATTGGCGTAATAACCTCGAACGTTCCATTGAAGAATGGACAACGACGAGAAGAGAAAGGACAAAAACAGAGAACAAGGAAGAAAGAAAGGCGAAAGAGCAACAGAGCACGTTAAAGAATATCAGGGTCGGGATCAGGGTCAGCAAAGTCAGGGTTAGGGGGCATGGGTAGACTGAGCAAAGACGGAGGGAAGGAAACGGGAGAACAGATCAGAGGTGGGCGGGCAGTGTCCGGAGGAGGAGACAACGGAGAGGAGCAGTCAAGGACAGCAGCAGGAAGAGGGGGAGTAGAAAGAGGGGAGCGTACCCCAGCAAGAGCAGCAACCGAAAGGGAAGGAGGGGCCAAAGAAACCTCCATAGCAGGAACAGGGGGCGCAAGCACTGAAACGGGAGGGGAAGGAGCAACAGAGCCAGAAGGAGGAGCTGAGGAAGAAAGCGAAGCCTTCTTACCCGCCGGGGAAGAGGAAGGAGAGGAGCCAGGCTTACGCTTCTGACTTAAAGAGACCGGTGTCCCAGCAACTACGTACCGGGCAACGGATTCCAGTGTCTCAACAGGAGAAGCCGAACGAGAGCACACACGACGGCCGTTAGGAGAGCGATGGACATCCGCCCGCACCGACAGGCGGTGGGGAGAGCCGATAGATGGAGGAAGAGGATGGGAAGGAGGATCGGAGGGGGACGAGGAAGAAGACACAGAAGACACGACAGACCGGGTAGAGGGAAGGGGAACCCCAGACAGAGGACCAGGAGGAGGATCCTTCGGGAGAGAACCCAAAGGAACAGAGGAGGGGGCAGTGGGTGCATCAGGGTCCAAGGCCCGGAAACGGTTGTGAGTCTGAGGAAGGCGGGAAGAACGAGGAGAGGAAGAGCGCAACACGCGAGCATAAGAGATATTAGCATAAGGCGGGAGCCGGCGAACCTGGCGCCTCGCCTCAGGAAAAGATAAACGCTCCCGGTGCTTCAGGTTGAGGACGGCTGCCTCAAGCTTGTAATGGACACACGCACGGGAGAAGGTAGGATGGGCCTCACCGCAGTTGAGGCAACGAGCCTGGGGAGAAGTGCACTCCGACTTAGAGTGACCTTCGCCACCACACAAAGGACAGAGAGAGACAGTCCCGGAGCAGCGGAGGGCACCATGCCCAAACCTCCAGCACTTGTTGCAGAGCCGAGGAGAAGGAATGTACTCCTGGACAGAGCACCTGGCACCAGCAAGAATGACAGAGGCTGGAAGGGTCCTACCATCAAAGGTAATCTTCACAACCCGGAGGGGTTGACGGCGACGAGTAAACGTGTCCACCTGGAGAATAGAATGGCCCTGGGCAGCGAGGATATGTCGAATATCGTTGTGGCAGTCGCGCAGGTCCCGAACACCGGTCGCAACATGGGGCGGGAGCAAAATAGTGCCAACACTGACATTCAACTGAGCGTTCTTCGAGACCCGAATGGGGGTCTCGCCAAGGCAGGATAAGGCAGCCAAGCGGGAAGCAGCATCCTGAGAAGGAGCAGCAACGACACGTGTACCGAGACGAGTGGGGTTGAAAGTAATGGAGGCATCCACGGAATCAATGAGATGTCGATGGAGGGAGAAATCGTCAGGAGGCGCAGAATCAAGAGGGAGGAGATCAAAATATTTGGCCCACGAAGCGGGACCAAACAAGGCTTGATAGGTAGCAGAACTGGAAGGAATCGAGCGAGGGCAGCCGTGACAAGGACGGCGGTGAGAACCCCCAGAGAGAGAGGGGTTAAAAGGCGCAGTAGTTACAACTAGAGAAGGAGCCGCGCCAGGGGACGAGGTAGTCACCACTGGGGGCTTGGGGCTCGACCCAACCACAGAGGAAGGAGGGGAGCCAGGGGAAGGAGTCAGAGAGGCCAAAGGAGGAGCAAGGTTGGGGCCCAAAGCAGCGGAGGCTACAGAGCCCGGTCTTCCAATACGGACCGACTCGGGGGCTTGGTCGCCCACCCCACGAGCCTGAGAAGGTAAGCCAGAAGCAGCCGAAACAGGGGTTATCATCTTGACGAAAAGAAGAATTCATTCACGAATGTGCCCCCACACCCACCATGGAGCCACAATTAGAGGCAGGACACCCAACAAGAAGCTATCGCCGATCTTGTCGGGGCCTCCTAGGGGTGCGTCGTGAGTATACGCCCCACAAACGCCACCTTAAGAAACCGACAGTCCGTCGAGATCGGGTTCAGTGACGAAAGGGGGATTGACAATAAAAGGTTCCCCTCGCTCTCGACGTCGGGTACAACAGTTCTACGGGTGCAAGAGTATGCCTCCTCAAGCACCCGGGCGTCAAAATAGAAGAAGTCCAAGGGAAGAACCAGAACGAGCAAAAGGTCGGCAGGAAACGGCAAGCAGATAGGAGAAGAGGGGGGAGAAAAACGAAACAGAAGGAAAAGGAAAAGATGCCCAGCAGAATTGGAGAGGACCGCAGCAGGAGCACAAGGCTAGAAAAGGACAGAGGACTGTCCCAAGGAGCGTCACACTCCGGCAGCCGCCCACGAAGCCCCCACACGGCGACAACGAGCTGAGCGGGGAGGGGGTGGAACGTTACAAAAAATAATCAATTAAGGAAGTCATTTACAACTGGGCTAAAGTTTGGGATGAAGTTAAAGAGTCAACATAAACCCTTGTGTTGCTAAGGGCTATTTGGCTGTTGTCACCTACAGGTGCATAACAAAACAAAAAAACAAACAAAAAATCTTCTTAATCTGTTAATTTGTGTTCCCTTATCACAGAAAAAAATAATAAAAAAATCGTATGTGGCATATTTTGCCCGCTATAGGGCGGGAAAGTCTGGCAAAATAGAGGCACTGACTCAGTGTTCATCCGAGGCGGTGTTATCAGTCCCAGCTGTCAGGCAGGAATGGCTACAAAGAGATAATTACCTAACTATTTCAATGACTCTGATTTTTCTTCGTTTTTTCTGTAATATTATTCAATAGTGTGTAGTGTGATATATTTATATGATAAAATGTGTAAATCATCGCTGTACTCAAAATTATTATTGATTCAATTATTGTGTTCATAAAACAATAAACAAATTCTTTGTCGGTTATTACACTATATACACAGGTTATATATACATATCTGCATGTCTTGTTCACCATAATGAACCACTAAGTTGGTATGCTGAGTGGCAGTGGCAGCCCGCCACTGGCTGTCACTCCCTCCCGCCCTCACCTCACCTGACTCGCCACCATTCTCCTCCCACCATACTGTTTTTGCTTATATTCACTATATACAGACATTATATATAAGTATCTACATGTTCTGTTCACCATAACTGTTCATCTAAGCTGGTATAGTGCCCACCCCAACCCACCATGATAAATCATGCAGATGTCGCCACCTCCCTCACCAAAATGGCTTCTCCCCACTCTCCTTTTGCTGTTATTGCACTATATGTACACGTTATATATGAGTATCTATATTTGTGTTCACCATAATGAACCACTAAGTTGGTATGCTGAGTAGCAGTGGCAGCCCGCCACTGGCTGTCACTCCCTCCCACCCTCACCTCACCTGACTCGCCACCATTCTCCTCCCACCATACTGTTTTTGCTTTTATTCACTATATACAGATTACATAAGCATCTGCATGTTTTGTTCACCATAGCGAACAACTAAGCTGGTATAGTGAGTCCAGACAGTAAAAGGTGGTCAAACAGAGTCAGCAGACAATACTACCTCCCCCCCCCCCCAAGATTACTACTCCTATTACAGCGCTAATTATCACAACAATCGTGCTATTATCAGAATCCTGGTCATTTTTATCACAGTCCGGGGGGGTCTTCTGTATTACTATCATTGCTAAATAATATCATATTATATATATATATATATATATATATATATATATATATATATATATATATATATATATATATATATATATGTCGTACCTAGTAGCCAGAGCTCACTTCTCAGCCTACTATTCAAGGCCCGATTTGCCTAATAAGCCAAGTTTTCCTGAATTAATATATTTACTATAATTTTTTTCTTATGAAATGATAAAGCTACCCTTTTCATTATGTATGAGGTCAATTTTTTTTATTAGAGTTAAAATTAACGTAGATATATGACCGAACCTAACCAACCCTACCTAACCCAACCTAACCTATCTTTATAGGTTAGGTTGGGTTAGGTAGCAGAAAAAGTTAGGTTAGGTTAGGTTAGGTAGGTTAGGTAGTCGAAAAAACATTAATTCATGAAAACTTGGCTTATTAGGCAAATCGGGCCTTGCATAGTAGGCCAAGAAGTGAGTTCTGGCTATTAGGTACGACATATATATATATATATATATATATATATATATATATATATATGTCGTACCTAGTAGCCAGAACGCACTTCTCAGCCAACTATGCAAGGCCCGATTTGCCTAATAAGCCAAGTTTTTATGAATTTATATGTTTTCTCTAATTTTTTTCTTATGAAATGAAAAAGCTACCCATTTCATTATGTATGAGGTAAAAAAAATTTTATTGGAGTTAAAATTAACGTAGATATATGACCGAACCTAACCAACCCTACCTAACCTAACCTAACCTATCTTTATAGGTTAGGTTCGGTTAGGTAGCAGTAAAAGGTAGGTTAGGTTAGGTTAGGTAGGTTAGGTAGTCGAAAAACCATTAATTCATGAAAACTTGGCTTATTAGGCAAATCGGGCCTTGCATAGTAGGCTGAGAAGTGCGTTCTGGCTACTAGGTACGACATATATATATATATATATATATATATATATATATATATATATATATATATATATATATATATATATATATATATATGCAAACAAGCCTGAATGGTCCCCAGGACTATATGCGAATGAAAACTCACACCCCAGAAGTGACTCGAACCCATACTCCCAGGAGCAACGCAACTGGTAACTACAGGGCGCCTTAATCCACTTGACCATCACGGCCGTCAAAAGGAAGTGATAGCCGAGGCTATTTGAGCCACTTCCCCGACGGCAACTCGGATGGTAATCTTGGGCATAGCATTTCACCAAATCACCTCATTCTTTGGGGCACACGTGAAGAACACAAATGCAAACAAGCCTGAATGGTCCCCAGGACTATATGCGAATGAAAACTCACACCCCAGAAGTGACTCGAACCCATACTCCCAGGAGCAACGCAACTGGTAACTACAGGGCGCCTTAATCCACTTGACCATCACGGCCGTCAAAAGGAAGTGATAGCCGAGGCTATTTGAGCCACTTCCCCGACGGCAACTCGGATGGTAATCTTGGGCATAGCATTTCACCAAATCACCTCATTCTTTGGGGCACACGTGAAGAACACAAATGCAAACAAGCCTGAATGGTCCCCAGGACTATATGCGAATGAAAACTCACACCCCAGAAGTGACTCGAACCCATACTCCCAGGAGCAACGCAACTGGTAACTACAGGGCGCCTTAATCCACTTGACCATCACGGCCGTCAAAAGGAAGTGATAGCCGAGGCTATTTGAGCCACTTCCCCGACGGCAACTCGGGGAAGAATGTTGCCTGAGAATGAGGTGATTTGGTGAAAATGCTATGCCCAAGATTACCATCCGAGTTGCCGTCGGGGAAGTGGCTCAAATAGCCTCGGCTATCACTTCCTTTTGACGGCCGTGATGGTCAAGTGGATTAAGGCGCCCTGTAGTTACCAGTTGCGTTGCTCCTGGGAGTATGGGTTCGAGTCACTTCTGGGGTGTGAGTTTTCATTCGCATATAGTCCTGGGGACCATTCAGGCTTGTTTGCATTTGTGTTCTTCACGTGTGCCCCAAAGAATGAGGTGATTTGGTGAAATGCTATGCCCAAGATTACCATCCGAGTTGCCGTCGGGGAAGTGGCTCAAATAGCCTCGGCTATCACTTCCTTTTGACGGCCGTGATGGTCAAGTGGATTAAGGCGCCCTGTAGTTACCAGTTGCGTTGCTCCTGGGAGTATGGGTTCGAGTCACTTCTGGGGTGTGAGTTTTCATTCGCATATAGTCCTGGGGACCATTCAGGCTTGTTTGCATTTGTGTTCTTCACGTGTGCCCCAAAGAATGAGGTGATTTGGTGAAATGCTATGCCCAAGATTACCATCCGAGTTGCCGTCGGGGAAGTGGCTCAAATAGCCTCGGCTATCACTTCCTTTTGACGGCCGTGATGGTCAAGTGGATTAAGGCGCCCTGTAGTTACCAGTTGCGTTGCTCCTGGGAGTATGGGTTCGAGTCACTTCTGGGTTGTGAGTTTTCATTCATATATATATATATATATATATATATATATATATATATATATATATATATATATATATATATATATATATATATATGTCGTACCTAGTAGCCAGAGCCAGAACGCACTTCTCAGCCTACTATGCAAGGCCCGATTTGCCTAATAAGCCAAGTTTTCATGAATTAATATATTTTCTCAAATGTTTTTCTTATGAAATGATAAAGCTACCCATTTCATTATTTATGAGGTCAATTTTTTTTATTGGAGTTAAAATTACCGTAGATATATGACCGAACCTAACCAACCCTACCTAACCTAACCTAACCTATCTTTATAGGTTAGGTTAGGTTATGTAGCCGAAAAAGTTAGGTTAGGTTAGGTAGGTTAGGTAGTCGAAAAATAATTATTTCATGAAAACTTGGTTTATTAGGCAAATCGGGCCTTGCATAGTAGGCTGAGAAGTGCGTTCTGGCTACTAGGTACGACATATATATATATATATATATATATATATATATATATATATATATATATATATATATATATATATATATATATATTTCGGTATTTTTAGGCAATGCTGTGGCCACAAGCTGAACAGCAGTGCTGTGAGCTCATGCTACGTGCAATCAGTAATGTGGACCTCACACCCGGGAATGTGGCCAAAAATATTAAAAATAAAAAATGGCGTGTGTTTACAAGAGCCCTAATGAAGGTGAGGTGAACTCCGTGTATCCGCGGGTCGTTTAAATCTTGTGTAGTCCTCAACACGTCATCGGATGTGATGCGCAATTTATAGCATGTTACTCAACACTTCATATGACGTGTTGCGCAGTTCAAGGGTTAATCTGTTGAAAATGGAAAAATCTCTACTTACCACTTGGTAAAAAATAATATGTATAAATGCAGTTTACACTGTTTCTTGCAAGGCATCCACTCAAAACACTTTAAACAGTGTCCTGCCTTTTTTAATGATCCATTTATACAAACGTTAACCAAATGTATTTGGCTAAACAATTATTTAATATGTATATGCATGTCACTCCGTAACTGGGTTCTTTTAAACTCAGTGATCCATTTCAAGTTCGGAGATCTCTAACCTTGGTGGAAATGTAGTGTAATGTTTAAGGTAAGAAGTAAGTAATTATCAAATGAAGGCACCAAATTGGGAAGGCTATGTAGCACCACCAAATGTGCGGATTAATCAGAGGGCGCTAAATATCACTAAGGATGCCAATACGAGTACAGAAACGCGTAAGACGAATTATATCAAAAGTATCCGATTCACCAAGAATTTTATCAAGGGGCAATTGATCACGAGGGACAGTCGGAAAGCAAGACACACGCTCATCCTGGAAGTCAGGACATTCAACAAGAATGTGCATGACCGTAAGAGGAACAATGCAAGTTGAACAATAAGGAGTAGGGCGGCGCTCCATTAAGTGACTGCAAGTTAAACATGTATGGCCAATATGTAACCTAGCCAGAGCTGTTTCCCATCGCCGGTTACGGTGGTAAGAGGACGGCCATGGGGGGACACTACTCTTAAGAGTATGTAGTTTGTTACCAGTAACAGAAAACCAACAACCCTGCCAACGGGCAATGATGGAGGAATGAATAACTGGGTAGAAGTCAGAATAAGGAATACCTTTACTTGAGATGGGAAAGTGCGGATAGCTTCCTTAGTGGCAGCATCCGCACGTTCATTTAAAGAGATACCAACATGGCTGGGAACCCAGCAAAACTCTACTGACTTAAATTTACTGGAGATAAGAAACAGCCAATGTTGAATCTCGATGACCACCGAGTGGACTGGATTAAAGGACCCCTAAAGTCATGAGGGCACTATGAGAGTAAACTACCACTACAAACGAGGATTGACAATGAAAAAGCAGGAGACAAAGAGCATAGAGAATAGCATAAAGTTCTGCTGTGAAGATGCTAGCCTCCGGAGGAAGTAAGTAAGTAATTATCAAAAGAAGGCACCAAACCGGGAAGGCAATGTAGCACCATCAAATGCGCAAAATAATCAGAGGGCGCTAAATATCACCAAGGATGCCAATACGAGAACAAAAACGCATAAGGCGAACGATATCAAAAGTATCCGAGTCACCAAGAATTCTATTGAGGGACAGGTGACCGCGAGGGGCGGTCGGAAAGCAAGACACACGCTCGTCCTGGAAGTCAGAACATTCAAGAAGGACATGCACGACCGTAAGAGGGACAATGCAACTAGGACAATAAGGAGCAGGGCGGCGCTCCATCAAGTGACCATGGGTTAAGCGAGTATGGCCAATACACAACCTCGCCAGAGCTGTTTCCCACCGCCAGTTACGGTGGAAGGAGGACGGCCACGAGGAAACACAACATTTAAGAGTACGTAGTTTGTTACCAGTAACAGACGATCAAGAAGCCTGCCAACGGGTAAGGATGGAGGAATGGATAACCGGGTAAAAGTCGGAATACAGAATACCTTTACGAGAGATGGGACAAGAGCGGACAGCTTCCTTGGCGGCAGCATCCGCACGCTAATTTAAAGACACACCAATATGGCTGGGAACCCAACAAATCTCAACCGACTTAAATTTACTGTGAACAAGAAACAGCCAATGCTGGATCTCGACAACTACTGGATGAACCGGATTAAAGGACCCGAGAGCCATGAGGGCACTACGAGAGTCAACAACAACTACAAAGGAAGACTGACAATGAGAAAGCAGGAGACGAAGAGCATAGAGAATAGCATAAAGCTCCGCTGTAAAGATGCTAGTCTCCGGAGGTAAGCGACACATATAAGTGCGATCAGGAAAAACAACAGAGTAGCCAACACCGTCCGCAGACTTAGACCCATCGGTGAAGACAGAAACGGAGCGGGAGTGAGAAGAAAAGTGCTCAAGGAAAAGGTGTTTTAGAACCATAGGAGGGGTAAAAGCTTTAGTGATACAGGTCAAGGATGTACAAAACCGCGGAAGAGGGACTCTCCATGGGGGCAAAGAAGGAACAACACGAGGAGAAACATTAGAAATACGAACGGAAAGAGAGTCCTGTAGGCGAGATAACCGGACAGAAAGAGGGAGGTGGTGAAGAGGAACAGGAACCGCAGGAGGGGTAAAAGTTAAAGCACGACAGAGGCGAGAGGAAGGATGTTGTAAGGACCGCGCAAGATAGCGAAGACAGAAGCGATCACGGCGGTCTTGGAGAGACAGGAAGCCAGTGTCAACATACAAGCTAAGGACGGAAGTCGAACGAAAGGCACCAGAACTGAGGCGCAACCTAGTATGGTGCAAAGCATCAAGACGGCGAAGAGTAGAAGGAGAAGCAGACGAGTAAGCAGGGCAACCATAATCGAGCTTAGACAGGACGAGAGAGGAATGTAAAGCAAGGAGAGTGCGCCTTTCTGCCCCCAAGAAGTATGGGACAAGACCCGAAGGAGGGTAAGGGCCTTAGAGCACTCAACACGGAGGTAAGAGATATGGGGAGACCAAGACAAACGAGTGTCAAGGAATAACCCCAAAAGCTTCGCGGAATCTTTGTACTCAAGGAGATGACCATAAAGTGACAAAGAGGGACGAAGAACGACCCGTTTCCACGTAAAAGTCATGGCACAAGTCTTAGAAGTAGAGAACTTGAAGCCATGATCGGTGGCCCAAGACGACACGGCTTCAATTGCAAGTTGAAGCCGGCGCTGAAGGAGAGGCGAATCATCACCCTGACAGCAAAGGGTAAGATCATCGACAGAGAGAGCGGAGAAGACACCAGAAGGAAGAGAGGAAAGAAGACCATTGAGGGCAACCAGAAAAAGAGTAGTGCTCAAAACACTACCCTGGGGCACACCTTCGTATTGCTGAAAAGAGGCACAGAGAGCGGTACCAAGGCACACCCGAAAGGAACGACGAGAGAGGAAGCTGCAGAGAAAGAGAGGGACATGACCACGAAGGCCAAAAGAATGAAGTTGAGATAGAATATGATACCGCCAAGTGATGTCGTAAGCCTTTTCCAGGTCAAAAAGGACGGCAACAACGGAGGTCTTCGCAGCAAAAGCAGTACGAATATAGACCTCCAAGTTCACCAGGACATCTGTCGTGCTGCGGCACTTGCGGAAACAAAATTGAGAAGGGGAGAGGAGGTGATGGTGTTCCAGGAACAACATCAGACGAACGTTAACCATACGTTCAAAGAGTTTGCAGACTCAACTTGTGAGGGCAATAGGGCGAAAGTCCTTAGGGGAAGTACCCAGAGACCCCGGTTTGCAAACAGGGAGGACAACGGCATCGAGCCAGTCCTCAGGGACTGACGACAACTCCCAGATCTGATTATACAGACTCAGTAAATACTGAGACAAGCACGGATGGAGATGGCGAAGCATCTCATAATGAATACCATCGGAGCCGGCCGCCGTAGAACCGCAGAGGGCCAGGGCAGAACGAAGTTCAGAGAGAGAGAAGGGATCATTATAGGGAAGCTGAAGACGAGTGCAGAAATCTAAAGGACGAGACTCAAGGACAGGTTTACGAAGAAGGAAAGATTGGGGAAGATGAAGACCAGAGCTAACAGAAGAAAAGTGGGAACCCAGTACGGAAGCGATCTGCAACGGGTCCGCCACAAGAGTATCATGGAGGTGAAAGACCGGTGAAACATCGGGAACGAACTTACCCGCTATCTTGCGGATACGCTTCCAGATCTGGGGCAGAGGAGTCTCGGACGTAATTGTTGAGACATAAGATGCCCAACATTCACGTTTAGCCGTACAGATGGCCCTACGGGCCACCGCACTCGCTTTCCGAAAGAAAAGAAAAGAATCGGTCGTCTGCCGACGGCGGTGCCTCTTCCAGGCTGCACGCTTACAGCGGACAGCCCGAGCACAGTCCGCATTCCACCAGGGAACGCACTTCTGTGGACCCCGAGAGGAAGAGCGAGGAATAGAGCGGAGGGCAGCGTTGAAGACAGTGTCATGAAAAAGGAGGAGAGCACGAGAGAGAGGCAGAAGGGAGAGGTCAGAGAGAGCAGCACTGAGGGTAAATAGGGTCCAGTCCGCCTTAGCAAACTGCCACCTAGGGAAAGAGAGGGAAGGGCGAAAAGAGAAAAAGGAAACAAGGATGGGGAAATGATCACTTCCATGGAGGTCATCAAGAACCTGCCACGTGAAATCTAAGTAAAGAGAAGAAGAGCAGAGAGAAAGATCAAGACAAGAATGGGTGCGAGTCCGAGAGTCCAAATGAGTGGGCTCACCAGAATTCAGAAGAGACAGGGAAGAATAGAAGAGAAACGGCTCAAGAAGGTGACCCCGGGTATTCGTCAGAACATCACCCCAAAGACAATGACGACAATTGAAGTCACCCACCAGGAGCACAGGCTCCGGCAAGGAGTCTAGGAGGTGTTTCAAATCAGGAAGAGAAAGCGGGACACTCGGGGGTAGATAAATGGAACAAACTGTGTACCATTTCCCCACAAAGATACGAGCAGCAGAACAATGGAGAGGCGAAGGAAAAAGTAAAGGAACAAAGGGAACATCAGCACGAATCAAGAGAGCAGAAGAATTAGAAGCCCCAGCAACGGCTAGGGGGGATGGGGAGAGAAAGGAATAGCCACGAAAACGACCAGGACGAGCACCAAGCATCGTCTCCTGGAGACAGACACAAAGGGGCGAAAACCGCGAAATCAGAAGTTGGAGTTCGAGGAAATTGGCGTAATAACCTCAAACGTTCTATTGAAGAATAGACATCGGCGAGAAGAGAAAGGACAAAAACAGAGAACAAGGAAGAAACAAAGACGAAAGAGCAACAGAGCATGTTAAAGAATATCAGGGTCAGCAAAGTCAGGGTTAGGGGGCATGGGTAAACTGAGCAAAGACGGAGGGAAGGAGGCAGGAGAACAGACCAGAGGTAGGCGGGCGGGGTCAGGAGGAGGAAGAGGAGACAACGGAGGGGAGCAGTCAAGGACAGCAGCAGGAAGAGGGGGGGGGGGTAGAAAGAGGGGAGCGCACCTCAGCAAGGGCAGCAACCGAGAGGGAAGCGGGGGCTAAAGAAACCTCCATAGCAGGAACAGGGGGTGCAACCACCGAAATGGGAGGGGAAGGAGCGAGAGAGGCAGAAGTAGGGGCCGAGGAAGAAAGCGAAACCTTCTTACCCGCTGGGGAGGAGGAAGGAGAGGAGCCAGGCTTACGCTTGACTTAAAGAGACAGGTGTCCCAGCAACTACGTACTTGGCAACGGATTCTAGTGTCTCAACAGAAGCTAAACGAGAGCACCCACGACGGCCGTTTGGAGAGCGATGGACATCAGCCCGCACCGACAGGCGGTGGGGAGAGTCAAGAGACAGAGGGGAAGGAGGAACGGAGGAAGACAAGGAAGAAGACACAGGAGACAAGGAAGAAGACACAGGAGACAAGACAGACCGGGCAGAAAGAAGGGGAACCCCAGACAGAGGACCAGGAGGTGGATTCTTCGGGACAAAACTCAAAGGAACAGAGGAAGGGGGCAGTGGGCGTTTCAGGGTCCAAGGCCCGGAAACGGTTGTGAGTCTGAGGAAAGTGGGAAGGTCGAGGAGAGTAAGAGCGCAACTCGTGAGCATAAGAGATATTTGCATAAAGCCGGAGCCGGCGATCCTGGCGCCTTGCCTCAGGAAAAGATAAACGCTCCCGGTGCTTCAAGTTGAGGACGGCTGCCTCAAGCTTGTAATGGACACACACACGGGAGAAGGTAGGATGGGCCTCACCACAGTTGAGGCAACGAGCCCGGGGAGAAGTGCACTCTGACGTAGAGCGACCTTCATCACCACACAAAGGACAGAGAGAGAGTCCCAGAGCAGCGGAGGGCACCATGCCCAAACCTCCAGCACTTGTTACAGAGCCTAGGAGAAGGAATGTACTCCTGGACAGAGCACCTGACACCAGCAAGAATGACAGAGGGTGGAAGGGTCCTACTATCAAAGGTAATCTTCACAACCCGAAGGGGTTGACGGCGACTACCACGAGAGAGACGAGTAAACGTGTCCACCTGGAGAATTGAATGGCCCTGAGTATCAAGGATATGTCGAATATCGTCGTGGCAGTCTCGCAGATCCCGAACACCGGTCGCAACATGGGGCGGGAGGAGACTAGTGCCAACACTGGCATTCAACTGAGCGTTCTTTGAGACCCGAACAGGGGTCTCGCCAAGGCAGGATAAGGCAGCCAAGTGGGAAGCTGCATCCTGAGAAGGAGCAGCAATGACACGTGTACTGAGACGAGTGTGGTTTTGGTAACAGAGGCATCCACGGAATCAACGAGATGTCGATGGAGGGAGAAATCGTCAGGAGGCGCAGAATCAAGAGGGAGGAGATCAAAGTATTTGGCCCACGAAGTGGGACCAAACAAGGCTTGACAGGTATCAGAACGGGAAGGAATCGAGCGAGGGCGGCCGTGACGAGGACGGCGTTGAGAACCCCCAGAGAGAGGGGTTAAAAGGCGCAGTAGTTACAACTAGAGATGGAGCCGTGCCAGGGGACGAGGTAGTCACCACTGGAGGATTGGGCCTTAACCCAACCACAGAGGAGGGAGGGGAGCCGAGGGGAGGAGTCAGAGAGGCCAAAGGAGGAGCAAGGTCGGGGCACAATGCAGCGGAGGCTACAGAGCCCGGCCTTCCAACACGGACCAACTCGGGAGCTTGGTCGCGCACCCCACGAGCCTGAGAAGGTAAAGGAGAAACAGTAGAAACGGTATACACCATCGCTACGAAAAGATAACATTCATTCACAAATGTGCCCCCACACCCACCATGGAGCCACAATTAGAGGCTGGACACCCAACAAGAAGCTATCGCCGATCATGCCGGGGCCTCCTAGGGGTGTGTCGTGAGTATACGCCACACAAACACCACCTTAAGAACCGATAGTCTGTCGAGATCAGGTTCAGTGACGAAAGGGGGATTGACAATAATAGGTTCCCCTCGCTCTCGACGTTGGGTACTACAGTTCTACAGGTGCAAGAGTATGCCTCCTCAAGCACCTGGGCATCAAAATAGAAGAAGTCCAAAGGAATAACCAAAACAAGCAAAAGGTCGGCAGGAAACGGCAAGCAGATAGGAGAAGAGGGGGGGAGAAAAACGAAACAGAAGGAAAAGGAAAAGGAAAACTTGCTCAGCACAATTGGAGAGGACGGCAGCAGAAGCACAAGGCTACAAAAGGACAGAGGACTGTCCCAAGGAGCATCACACTCCGGCAGCCACCCACCAAGCCCCCCCCTCACAGGAGAACTACCAAAGCCCACCAGAAGTGACACACAATGTGGGAAATCATTCATATTTGCAAACATACAAGGCATGAAATCAAAATCAAGAAATAAAGTTAAGTTCATTAATGGCCTCCTAATAGAATCGAACTCAATATTTGGTGCATTTACAGAAACCCACACAAAACACTACATGGATAGTGAAATCTGGATTCCAAATTATAATCTATATAGATGTGATGGAGTAATTAGGTCAAGTGGAGGAGTAGGTCTGTATATTAAAGAGGAGCTGGCATGCACAGAGCTCCTGAACTAATCCAATGAGGTGGTAGAGGTACTTGGAATGAAGGTAAACAATATTAATCTACTTATTATTTTCTATACAAACCGCCAGATGCAACAGTTGAGGAATTCACTGAACAGATCCACAAAATAGAGAATATTCTTGATAACCAGCAAACCCAGTACCAGATATTATTTTCCTTGGAGACTTCAATCTACCCAGTTTAAAATGGAGAATAGTAAACAATAACATTATAGCAGGAAATCAACCTGGAAATAACCAACCACAGGTCAGAAAACTACTGAGATTCTGTGACAAATTCTCGGTCAGTCAGCAGATTACATAACCCACTAGGAACAAAAACACGCTGGACCTGATGTTCACGAACAAAGATGAGCTAATCAGAGACATTACTGTCTCAGATACTACGTAACTACGTATTCGAACCACAAGCTCATTGAAGTGCAAACTAACACTGATAACGGTAGTAGGCCCATGAGAAACAACAAGCAAGAAGGGTTATTCAATAAATTCAATTTTTATAATAAAAGGATAGACTGGGAGAAAATAAACAGGGAACTTTCAAACAATCAATGGGAAAATGTTCTAAGAAAAAAAATCCTACATAAGGAATAGAAAAACTGACTTCTGAAGCATATGAATTCTGTCTGAAACATGTTCCTTTTAGGAAAGCCAGAAAGAGGTCAAATGTAGGAAGAGAACGCAGACGACATTACAAAAGAAGGAAGAAATTAACGGAAATGCTTAAGCAGACACGACTCTCCATACAAAGAAGAAATAATTTAAAGAGGAAGATTGAAGAAATTGAACAGAGACTGAAGCATTCCTATCAGACTGAAGAAAGGCAACTAGAACAGAAAGCAATTCAAGAAATAAAGAAAAATCCAAAATATTTCTTCACATATGCTAAATCAAAAGCAAAAGCCACTGCAAGTATTGGACCTATTCGTATTAGTGAAGGTTCATACACTGAGGACGACAAAAAAATTAGTGAAATCCTAAAAAAGCAGTATGAGGATATGCTTAACACTCCGATACACAGCATGAAAGTGGAAGATTCGGACAATTTCTTTATGAGTGATATCCAAACACCTGTAAATATAACTGATATCAACACGAGCGTAGCAGATTTTGAAAGAGAAATTGAAAAATATGCCCATGCACTCAGCCCCGGGTCCAGACTAATGGAATTCAATATTTATATTTGAATTATAAAGAAATTCATAGTACCAGTAACACAGGCACTCAGTAGTGTGGAGGAAGAGCTTTGACATGGGGCAGATACCAGATGCACTGAAAGCAGCAGACATAGCCCCTCTACACAAGGGAGGTAGCAAAGCATTGGCAAAGAATTACAGACCAGTTGCACTAACGTCCCACATAATAAACTAGCGTTGAATGTAATGAAACGTCATTTTCTGGGTGAGACCCGGAGGCTCCCCGGAGCTTTACCAGGCTGATATGCTAATGTCAGACTTTAGCATCAGTCATGTGTATGGAGTTCTAGGGCCTACCAGGGACCACGGCCAGAACCTGGCCACCTCAGAGAGGCAGGGGGAGCAATGGCCTATAGAACCCCCGTGTGGTTGGAAGCATTCTATGTCTGCCATCGACCAGGTCAAGCATCTAGAAAGGTAAGCATTCCAAAGCAAACCTATTCTGGTTAAAATTGCTACCAAAAGCCAAACTAGTGGATAGAACTCCCTAATAGAAAACAAGCAAGCTAGTATGAAGTCATACGTCACCGCGCCGCTGTCTGTGCAGCTTCCCCCTCCCCGGGAGGGGGAAGGGGAACCCTCAGACCTCCCACGCCGGCTATCCACCCATCAGTTCTGAGACTGGATGTCAAAACATGCGAAAAACTGCCGACCGGAGGGAGGGAGGGTTGCCGGGGAGCCTCCGGGTCTCCCCCAGAAAATGGCGTTTTGTTACATTCAATGCTGGTTATCTGGGAGGAGCCCCGTCGGCTCCCTGGAGCTAACTACCCACAGAGGAAGGTCAAAGGGATGGAACCGGGAGGCGGACACCACGCACCCCCCCCCCCCACGGAAGCGAGACAACCGGCAGCAAACGCCAACCCAAGGCGTCACAGCCCCAAAAGGGGCCCGGGAACAACACGAGACAACGAGCAGCAAGGCCCCAGTACGAACACCAAAGATCCATGCCCGAATGACAGCAAGGACACGCCGCCTAGATGACAGCAAGAGCAGCGAAGCCACAAACACCACGGGCATGGGGGAAGACCCCAGGCAGGTTAGCCTCAAGATTACGGCTGACCACCCAGGACACCGTCACAAGCGAACAGGAAAGAACGGAACCGGATCAACTCAAAATGTGCCCCGGACACAGATGCCGTGGCACACAAATAACAGTGGAGGGTCGCCACTGAACACAAAATACGACACACCCCTGGCCCGACCAACCAAGCACCTACAAACCAAGGACCCCTCCGGAACGCAGCAGCCCCATCCCGTGCCAGAAACGATGGAGACTGCTGCCACCGAACAACCAAAACACTAAAAATGAAGGAGCAGAAAAACCCCAACGGCGGGGTAAGAAACCCAGCAACACGACACCCAGAGGCAAATGCCAACAGGAAAAAAGAGTCGACGAAAAAACAAACCGGAACCGAAGGGGCACCACCAACCGAGGAGAAGACAGAGCATGCTGACCAGAGACCAGGACTGGGTAAGCAGCGCACGAACAGGCTGAAGGTGAAACGACACACACGGCAGCTTACCAACGGCGCAGAAGCAACACGAAGATCGAAAGCAATCCGAAGCGGCTCTGCCAGCGCCGCATGAAAAGAGGTGACAGTATGTTGCAAGACGACGGCCCAAACCACCACCAGAAAAACCAAGCCAACGCTAACAACTGCAGCCACCTAAGAAGGGACAGGAGGAAAAGAAAGGACTGCCAAATTACCCCATACTGCCGCCAAGAAGAAGTACACAGGTGGGAAACCTACCACGAAGCCACCCGACCACCAACCGGAGGCAAAACCACGAGGCAGAACGGAAGCAGCCCTGACAAGGCCCCTCCGAGCCCAGGAAAAGGTGAGCCATGGGAAGGTCTCGGGCGCGACCACCGAAACCCAGGCGGCACACGGAGATGGAACGTCAGCCAAACAGAAAGCTCCCCAATGCAAGCAAGCCCACCAGGAGAACAGAAACGACGGGTCCGACGCGAGACATCGCAAGACCCCGAAAAGCCAACCGGCAGAGCAAGCCAGGAAAACAGAAGGCATAAGGGTTGCCTCCAGAAACAGTACCCGAACCAAGGGGTACGAGCAACTGAAACAGACCAAGACAAAGAAGCGCACCATAGGACACAGGCTGAAAGAATGCCCAAGAAGCCAAGGAACGCATGCAGAACACCCCTGCGGCAGAGGAGGAAACAAAAGGAACGCACAAGGAAGGGAAGCGGTAGAAACTGCCCCCCCCCCACAGCAGCAAGTGCAGGCAAAACCGGCCAAAGGAGATGCCAGGAAAGTGACTGGGGAGAGGCAGGACGAATGAGCTGAAGCACAAACCCCAAAAAACAACCATCAAACACCACCCCGAACCCACAGATGGTAAGGAACAGGATGTAGGCAGGAAGGGGAGATCCAGGAGAAAGACAAGGGGGCATGGAAGGAACCTTAAGCAACCAAAACCCCCAAGTCCCAACACGAACCAAAACAGGGCAGCCCCGGGGAGCAAACAAACGAGAGCGTTGCCACCACCAAGGCTCAAGTGCAACGCCCCTGCTGCCCGCACCCTCTATATCAGCACAACTGGGTAACCGAACCACAACGAGCAACAAAACTCGCAGGACTCCGGGTCGAAGGTGTCACCGACCCCACAGGCAGCAGACGGAGGCAAAACAGAGTCACCCTGAGACAAGGGGTGAGAGCAACCCTCAAACTCGCTGGAAGCGAAGGGGGGGGGGGGGGGGGACTCTGGGGTCATATCCATCGGACCCGTGCGCCCCCATGGGTTTCCCAAGGTACCGAGCGTTTACTATAAGAGGACTCACACTCAGGTAATCCCAGGAAGGGTACTGCTAACCGGCGCCCAAAGCTACCAAACAACTTTCTAGGAGCTGAACCCCTGGGATGTGTACACTCACGGGGACCTAGCAGGGCGAAACACCAAAAAAATACTCAAACCAAGGGACACAATGGGGAAGAACGAAGGCAGACCCCCAACAGGTAGAAAAAACAGAAAGAAAAAGAAAACCCCGCAAGAGGACAGCGTACCCAAGTGGAACAGAGCCGGCTGCCATGATTGGTGGAGACAAGCTGCACAGTACCCTGCACTCCACCAGTGCAAAACTGCCCCTTACCCTAAGGCGAACAAGGGAGACAGAACACCCGAGCACACAAAGAGCGGCCAAAAACCAAGCAGTAAACGTCCTAGCAGGGGCAGAACCCAAGGAACTTGTGGAAGGTGGCCCCAAGCCCCAAGGGCAGTACTTACAGGGCACCTAGAGAAGGGAACCCTAGGCGCATGCAGCCCAAGTACTGGAGACTCACTCCCGGCTCACGCACCACCTAGAAGACAGACACCACACTCTAGGTACAGTGCTGAAACAACTACCGGAG
>NC_091154.1:42791798-42794465 GCF_040958095.1 Procambarus clarkii | reverse complement strand
AGAGGCAAATGCCAACAGGAAAAAAAAAGAGTCGACGAAAAAACAAACCGAAACCGAAGGGGCACCACCAACCGAAGAGAAGACAGAGCACGCTGACCAGAGACCAGGACTTGGTAAGCAGCACATGAACAGGCCGAAGGTGAAACAACGCACGCGGCAGCTTACCAACGGCGCAGAAGCAACACGAAGATCGAAAGCAATCCGAAGCGGTTCTGCCAGCGTCGCATGAAAAGAGGTGACAGTATGTTGCAAGACGACGGCCCAAACTACCACCAGAAAAACCAAGCCAACGCTAACAACTGCAGCCACCTAAGAAGGGACAGGAGGAAAAGAAAGGACTGCCAAATTACCCAATATTGCCGCCAAGAAGAAGTACGCAGGTGGGACACCTACCACGAAGCCACCCGACCACCAACCGGAGGCACAACCACGAGGCAGAACGGAAGCAGCCCTGACAAGGCCCCTTTGAGCCCAGGAAAAGGTGAGCCATGGGAAGATCTCGGGCGCGACCACCGAAACCCAGGCGGCACACGGAGATGGAACGTCAGCCAAACAGAAAGCTCCCCAATGCAAGCAAGCCCACCAGGAGAACAGAAACGACGGGTCCGACGCGAGACATCGCAAGACCCCGAAAAGCCAACCGGCAGAGCAAGCCAGGAAAACAGAAGGCATAAGGGTTGCCTCCAGAAACAGTACCCGAACCAAGGGGTACGAGCAACTGAAACAGACCAAGACAAAGAAGCGCACCATAGGACACAGGCTGAAAGAACGCCCAAGAAGCCAAGGAACGCACGCAGAACACCCCTGCGGCAGAGGAGGAAACAAAAGGAACGTACAAGGAAGGGAAGCGGTAGAAACTGCCCCCCCCACCCCCCCACAGCAGCAAGTGCAGGCAAAACCGGCCAAAGGAGATGCCAGGAAAGCGACTGGGGAGAGGCAGGACGAATGAGCTGAAGCACAAACCCCAAAAAACAACCATCAAACCCCGCCCCGAACCCACAGATGGTAAGGAACAGGATGTAGGCAGAAAGGGGGGATCCAGGAGAAAGACAAGGGGGCATGGAAGGAACCTTAAGCAACCAAAACCCCCAAGTCCCAACACGAACCAAAACAGGGCAGCCCCGGGGCTCCCGGGGAGCAAACAAACGAGAGCGTTGCCACCACCAAGGCTCAAGTGCAACGCCCCTGCTGCCTGCACCCTCTATATCAGCACAACTGGGTAACCGAACCACAACGAGCAACAAAACTCGCAGGACTCCGGGTCAAAGGTGTCACCGACCCCACAGGCAGCAGACGGAGGCAAAACAGAGTCACCCTGAGACAAGGGGTGAGAGCAACCCTCAAACTCGCTGGAAGCGAGGGGGGACTCTGGGGTCATATCCATCGGACCCGTGCGCCCCAAGGGGTTTCCCAAGGTACCGAGCGTTTACTATAAGAGGACTCACACTCAGGTAATCCCAGGAAGGGTACTGCTAACCGGCGCCCAAAGCTACCAAACAACTTTCTAGGAGCTGAACCCCTGGGATGTGTACACTCATGGGGACCTAGCAGGGCGAAACACCAGAAAAATACTCAAACCAAGGGACACAATGGGGAAGAACGAAGGCAGACCCCAACAGGTAGAAAAAACATTAAGAAAAAGAAAACCCCGCAAGAGGACAGCGTACCTAAGTGGAACAGAGCCGGCTGCCATGATTGGTGGAGACAAGCTGCACAGTACCCTGCACTCCACCAGTGCAAAACTGCCCCTTACCCTAAGGCGAACAAGGGAGACAGAACACCCGAGCACACAAAGAGCGGCCAAAAACCAAGCAGTAAACGTCCTAGCAGGGGCAGAACCCAAGGAACTTGTGGAAGGTGGCCCCAAGCCCCAAGGGCAGTACTTACAGGGCACCTAGAGAAGGGAACCCTAGGCGCATGCAGCCCAAGTACTGGAGACTCACTCCCGGCTCACGCACCACCTAGAAGACAGACACCACACTCTAGGTACAGTGCTGAAACAACTACCGGAGCCTGAGCACACAACCGGTGCCTATAGCTTCAGCTGAAGAACTGAGGGTGAATAGCCGGCGTGGGAGGTCTGGGGCTCCCCCTTCCCCCTCCCAGGGAGGGGGGAGCTGCGCAGACAGCGGCACGGTGACGTGTGACGTCATACTAGTTTGCTTGTTTTCTGTTGGGGAGTTCTATCCACTAGTTCGGCTTTTGGTAGCAATTTTAACCAGAATAGGGGTTTGTTTTGGAATGCTTACCTTTCTGGATGCTTGACCCGGTCAATGGCAGACATAGAATGCTTCCAACCACACGGGGGTTTCTATAGGCCATTGCTCCCTTTGCCTCTCTGAGGGGGCCAGGTTCTGGCCGTGGTCCCCGGTAGGCCCTAGAACTCCATACACATGACTGATGCCAAAGTCTGACATTAGCATATCAGCTTGGTAAAGCTCCGGGGAGCCGACAGGGCTCCCCCCAGAAAAAGTATTTGAGAGGGTGATCAGGAGTCAGGTCACTAGATTCATGGAAACCAATGACCTCCACAATCCAGGCCAACATGGATTTAGAGAAGGAAGATCATGCCTCTCACAGCTACTTGACCATTATGACAAAATCACTGAGGCATTAGAAGAAAAACAGAATGCAGATGTTGTATACACAGACTTTGCAAAGGCATTT
>NC_091154.1:42631798-42786798 GCF_040958095.1 Procambarus clarkii | reverse complement strand
ACACTCACCTTCCGAAACAAAAGAATCGCAGCCGTCTGCCGGCGGCGTTGTCTCTTCCAAGCTGCACGCTTACAGCGAACAGCCTGAGCACAGTCCACATTCCACCAGGGAATGCACTACCGTGGTCCCCGAGAGGAAGAGCTTGGAATAGAGTGGAGGGCAGCGTTGAAGACAGTGTCACGAAAAAGGAGGAGGGCGTGAGGAAGAGGCAGAGTGGAGTGGTCGGAGAGCAGCACGGAGGGTGAATAGGTTCCAATCAGCCTTAGCAAACTATCACCTAGGGAAGGAGAGGGGAGAGTGAAAAGAGAAAAAGGAAACAAGGATGGGGAAATGGTCACTGTTATGGAGGTCATCAAGAACAAGCCACGTGAGATCTAAGTAAAGAGACGATGAACAAAAAGAAAGCTCAAGACAGGAATGGGTACGAGTGCGGGTCTACATGAGTGGGTTCACCATAATTCAGAAGAGACAGGGAAGAAGAGAGGACGAACGGTTCGAGAAAGTGGCCTCAGGTTTTTGTCAGAACGTCACCCCAGAGGGCATGTCGACAGTTCAAATCATTTAACAGGAACACCAGCTCTGACAAGGAGTCCAGGAGGTGCTTAAGATCAGGAATGGCAAGAGGGACATTTGGGGGGGGGGGAGGAATGGAACAGACTGTATACCATTTACTCACAAAAACACGGGCAGCAGAACAATGGATAGGCGATGGAAACAGTAGGGGGACGAAGGGAATATAAGGGCAAATCAAGAGAGCAGTAAAGTTATAGGCCCCAGCAAGAACTGGGGGGGGGGGGAAGAGAGAAAGAAATAACCACAAAAGTGACCAGGACGAACACCAAGCATCGGCTCCCGGAGACAAATACATAGTGGGGAAAACTGCGTAAACAGAAGTTAGAGTTCATGGAAGTTGGCATAAAATACACGAATATTCCTTTGAAAAATAGACATTATCAAAAAGAGAGAGGACAGCAACAATGAAGAAACAAAGGTAGAGAGGAACACAGTACATTAAATAAGCTCAGGATCAGGGTCAGCCAAATCAGGGTTAGGGAGGCATGCGTAAACTTAGTAAGGATGGAGGGAAGGGAGCGGGAGGATGAACCAGAGGCGGACTGACAGGGTCCGGAGGAGGAAGACACAACTGAGAGGGGCTCTCAAGGTCAGTAGGAGGAAGGGGGGGGGGTGAAACCCAGGAGCGCACCTCAGCAAAGGCAGCAACCGAGAAGGAATTGGGGCTAAAGAAACCTCCATAGCTGGGACAGGGAGCTAAACCACCAAAATGGGAGGGGACATAGCGATAGAGTCAGAGATGGGGGCAAGGAAGAAAGCGATGCCTTCGTACCCACTGGGGAGGAGGAAGGATAGGAGCCAGGCTTACGTTTCCAACTCAAAGAGACAGATGTTCCAGCAACAATGTACGGAGCGACAGACTCAATGGTCTCAACAGGAGAAGAACAGGAGTGAACATGAAGATTGCTGGGAGGATGATGGACAATAGCCTGGACAAACAAGCAGCGTGGAGGGCCAAGAGACGGGGGATGGGGGAGGGGAAGATGGGAAAGAACACACAGGAGATATGGCGGACTGGGTAGGAGGGGGAGAAACTCCAGATGGAGAACCAGGAGACCCGTCGAGACAGAACGTAGATAAAAAGGGGAGGAGGCAGTGGGCGTGTTTAGGTCTAAAGCCTGGAAACGGCTGTGTGACTGAGGAAGGTGGGAAGGACGAGGAGAGGTAGAACGCAACATGCAAGCATAAGATACGCCAGTGAAAGGGTGGAGACGGCGGACTTGGTGTCTCGCGTCAGGAAAAGTAAAACGATCCCGGTGTTTTCAAGTTGAGGATGGCTTCCTTAAGCTCGTAGTGCTTACATGTGGAGAAGGTAGGGTGGGCCTCACCGCAATTGAGGCAGCGATCCTGGAGTGATGAGCACTCTGTCTTAGAGTGGCCACCACCCTACACATGGGGCATTGAGAGACAAGACTTGAGCATTTGAGGGCACCGTGCCCAAACTTCCAGAACTTGTTATAAAGTCTAGAAGAGGGTATGTACTCCTCAACGCGAGGAGCACCTGGCACCACCAAGAATAATAGAAGACGGAAGGGTCCTACTATGGAAGGTGACTTTCACAACACGAAGAGACTGATGGCGATGACCACAAGGGGGTCGAATGAACGTGTCCACCTGGAGGACAGGATGGCCTTGGGCTTCAGGGATATGTTTAATATCCTCGTGGCAGTCTTTTAGGTCCATAGCACCAGTTGCAACATGGTGCAGGATGAGAACAGTACCAACACTGGCATTTAACCGAGCGCTTTTAGAGACCTGAACAGGGGTCTCCCCAATGCAGGACAATGTGGCCAAGTGGGTAGCTGCATCCTGAGAAGGAGCAGCGACGACACGTGTACCGAGGCGGGTGGGGTTCAAAGTAACAAGAGGCATCTACCAAATCAACAAGGTGTTTATGGAGCGAGAAATCGTCAGGTGTAGAGCACAGATGGTGGAGATCAAAGTATTTAGCCTACGAAGAAGGACCAAATAAGGCATGGTACGTATTAGTTTGGGAAGGGTTCGTGAGAGTACAGACGTGGCGGGGACAGTGTTGAGAAACCCCAGAGAGAGAGGGGTTAAAAGGCATAGTAGTCACAATGAGAGACTGATCAGTGCCAGGGGACGAGGTAGTTACCACTGGGGGCTTGAGGCTCGACCCTACCACAGAGGGAGGGAGGGGAGCCGAGGGGAGTAGTTAGGAGGGCCAAAGGAGGAGCTAGGTCTGGGCCCAATGTAGCAGGGACTACAGAGCCCGGTCTTCCAATACAGTCTGACTCGGGGGCTTGGTCACCCACCCCACGAACCTGAGAAGTCATTAAAGGAACAGTATTCAGCGACATGAAAACGAGAGGTAATACTCTCATTCACGAATGAACCCCCAGCCCACCATAGAGCCACAATTAGAGAATAGGACATCCAACAAGAGACAGGCTGGGGCCCCTCCAGGGGTGCATCGTGAGAATACTCCCCCCACAATTGCCACCTTGAAAAAAGTCAGTCCGTTGAGATCGGGTTCAGCAACGAAAGGAGGATTGACAATAAAAGCGCCCCCTCGCTCGCGACGTTGAGTACCACAGTTCTACGGGAGAGTGTGTGCGCCTTCGCAAACACCCGGGAGTCAAAACAGATGTTCGAAAGAATAATCAAGACTGGCAAAAAGGTCTGCGGCAAATAACAATTAGAAAAGAGAAGAGGGGGAGGGGGGAGAAAAATTAAACATAAGGAAAAGGAAAAACATCCAGCAAAATTGGTGAAAACGGCAACAGGAGCATAAAGCTTCAAAAGGACAGAGGACTGACCCATGGAGCATCACACTCTGGCAGCCCCCCACCAAGACCCCTCACGATGACAATGGGCCAGAAAGGGAGGGGAGGCAGTCTTAAAAAACTGTTGGGATACTCTAATAAATTTAAAAATCAAATATTATGTTACCATTCTGCTCTCCAGTCAATATACCACTCCCTAATCTATTCCTATTATATGTGTAGCTGTGCATGGGGGTCAACCACTGCAAATTACCTCAAGCAAATATCACCCAACAAAAATCTTCTATCAAAACTATAACAAACTGTCTTTAGAAAACACACAGCCCTCTGTTTAAATCCCAAAACATGCTAAACATTACCCACTCCACACAGTGTTCTTTACACATTCAAAACATTATTCCTTAAATTATAATACTGATCCGAATACTTTTCCTTGTTGTTGGGAAAAACCGACCCAATTTACTTATTCTTTAATACAATGCTGTATGCAACTAATTGCACTGCTGTTCTTGTACTAATCCATTAATCAATACAAACAAATTAATTTAGTAACTTGTTCAAAGAAAATGCAATTACAGTGGAAATTTCCCTTAAACTTGGGATATTATTGCCATGCCATTAAAATTTCTACATTCAAGATAAATCAATTACTTAAAACTTCCAGTCCAGAATTATAAACAATAAAAAATTGTTCTCTGTGACTGAATTAAATAGTATAATCAATAAATAATAACACCTCCCTGCCTTCGTCCATAAATGAACAGAAAATTTAACTGTTCCTAGTGGCGTCACTAGAGCGAGCAGGGAGGAGGGGCACGCCATTGTATAACAAGCAAATCTCTTGTGAGGGAGCATGCTAGACAGCTACATTCATACTCGTGACCCCAAGCCTTCTTTATGTTCTTCTGCTGCCGCTACCTCAAAATAACAGGAGTACTGTACCGCGTTTCCGGTTGTGTAAAACATTAAAATATTATTACAGAGCTCTTTAATATTATTTTTTTTTTTTTTTTTTAGATATATACAAGAGTTGTTACATTCTTGTATAACCACTAGTACGTGTAGCGTTTCGGGCAGGTCCCTGGAATACGATCCCCACCGCAAAGAATCGTTGTTACAACCAAGTACACATTTTACTGTTGCGTTAAACAGAGGCTACGTTAAGGATTTGCGCCCAGTAAATCCTCCCCGGCCAGGATACGAACCCATGACAAAGTGCTCGCGGAACGCCAGGCGAGTGTCTTACCACTACACCACGGAGACTGTTATATATATATATATTATAAAATATATATATATATATATATATATATATATATATATATATATATATATATATATATATATATATATATATATATATATATATATATATATATATATATATATATTAGTATATTTTGGTAGCAGTCTTTCCTGTAGACATATATTATTAAATATGACCGAAAAAGTAAGATTAATAATTCTAACACGAATTTTCTCAATCTTTCGTACATTACGCTTCACTGTTGGAGGTAAATCAAAAATCAATTCTCCAAAATTCATTTTTATTTCTAGTCTGACGCGACACGGGCGCGTTTCGTAAAACTTATTACATTTTCAAAGACTTTAGTTCACAAATACACAACTGATTAGAACTTACGTATCTCCGATTTTATATCTACATTTGAGTGAGGTGGGAGGGGTGATGTGGCATTAACACAAGACAGATCAAGAGAGGATATTAATAGGGTATTAAAAGTATCAACACAAGACAGAACACAAACAATGGGTATTGAATAGAAGTGTTTGTAGAAAGCCTATTGGTCCATATTTCTTGATGCTTCTATATTGGAGTGGAGTCTTGAGGTGGGTAGAATATAGTTGTGCAATAATTGGCTGTTGATTGCTGGTGTTGACTTCTTGATGTGTAGTGCCTCGCAAACGTCAAGCCGCCTGCTATCGCTGTATCTATCGATGATTTCTGTGTTGTTTACTAGGATTTCTCTGGCGATGGTTTGGTTGTGGGAAGAGATTATATGTTCCTTAATGGAGCCCTGTTGCTTATGCATCGTTAAACGCCTAGAAAGAGATGTTGTTGTCTTGCCTATATACTGGGTTTTTTGGAGCTTACAGTCCCCAAGTGGGCATTTGAAGGCATAGACGACGTTAGTCTCTTTTAAAGCGTTCTGTTTTGTGTCTGGAGAGTTTCTCATGAGAAGGCTGGCCGTTTTTCTGGTTTTATAGTAAATCGTCAGTTGTATCCTCTGATTTTTGTCTGTAGGGATAACGTTTCTATTAACAATATCTTTCAGGACCCTTTCCTCCATTTTATGAGCTGTGGAAAAGAAGTTCCTGTAAAATAGTCTAATAGGGGGTATAGGTGTTGTGTTAGTTGTCTCTTCAGAGGTTGCATGGCTTTTCACTTTCCTTCTTATGATGTCTTCGATGAAACCATTGGAGAAGCCGTTATTGACTAGGACCTGCCTTACCCTACAGAGTTCTTCGTCGACTTGCTTCCATTCTGAGCTGTGGCTGAGAGCACGGTCGACACATGCGTTAACAACACTCCTCTTGTACCTGTCAGGGCAGTCGCTGTTGGCATTTAGGCACATTCCTATGTTTGTTTCCTTAGTGTAGACTGCAGTGTGGAAACCTCCGCCCTTTTCCATGACTGTTACATCTAGAAAGGGCAGCTTCCCATCCTTTTCCATCTCGTAAGTGAAACGCAGCACGGAACTCTGCTCAAATGCCTCCTTCAGCTCCTGCAGATGTCTGACATCAGGTACCTGTGTAAAAATGTCGTCAACATACCTGCAGTATATGGCCGGTTTCAAGTTCATGTCGACTAAGACTTTTTGCTCGATGGTACCCATGTAGAAGTTTGCAAACAGGACACCTAGGGGAGAACCCATGGCGACCCCATCTACTTGCTTATACATGTGCCCATCCGGGCTCAAGAAGGGTGCCTCTTTAGTACAAGCTTGGAGTAGTTTCCTCAGAATATTTTCTGGCATGTCAAGAGGAGTACAGGCTGGATCACGATACACTCTGTCGGCTATCATTCCGATTGTCTCGTCCACAGGTACGTTGGTAAACAGCGATTCTACGTCCAACGAGGCTCTTATCCCTGTGGCCCGTGTGCCCCGCAGTAAGTCAACAAATTCCTTTGGAGACTTCAGGCTGAAGGCGCAAGGAACATAAGGAGTCAGCAGGCCGTTGAGTCGCTTCGCCAGTCTGTACGTGGGTGTGGGTATCTGGCTAATGATTGGCCGAAGTGGGTTTCCAGGCTTGTGCGTCTTGACATTTCCATACGCATATCCAGGTTTATATTCCCCAATGATCTTTGGCAGGTGGAGTCCGGATTTCTTGGCGTTCACAGTTTCGATCAGTTTGTTGACCTTTGCTTTTAATTCGGCTGTAGTGTCCTTCGTTACCCTTTGGAACTTAGTTTGGTCAGAGAGTATGATGTTCATTTTCGCCAGATATTCGTCTTTTTTAAGAATGACATATGTTGGCGACTTGTCACCTCTCCTGACAACTATCTCCTTGTTCTCACGAAGGCTTTTAGCTGCCGCTTTAAGCTCGGGGGACAGTATGGTGCTTCTGTAGTTGCCTCGATTCTTTCCTCCTTCTGCAATAAGTTCTGCTTGTAAGGTATCTTTGGTAGTGACCTTCTTTTGTGTCTCGAGGTCGAATATGTCGTCCAACAGAATTTCCAACTCTACTTTCCGGGCCATCTCACTCGGTCTGGACATAACATGACAGTTTATGCCCAGATTTAGGAGAGTGACTTGGTCCTCAGTGAGGTTAATTCCTGCAAGGTTCAGGAAGCCATCTCTTGGTCGTGGAATTGCCATAGGTCCTCCATATAATGTTGTTAGTTTCTTGATAATCCTTGTTTCAATGCTGAGGTGATGTTGGTCTGTGAGGATGTCGAGGTGTTGTTCAATGCGGGTACGGATACTATGGTCGATGTTGCTATTTCTCCACTCGTTTGTAGCATGAAGTAGTTGCGTTTTGTTGTCTTTGATTTCATTCTCTGCCTTGTATATCTGATCACGAATCAGATCCTTGCGATATTTTATCGTGAAGGCTTGATTCCTTGCTGCTGGGTCGTGCGCTTTAATATTAGTATATTTTGGTAGCAGTCTTTCCTGTAGACATATATTATTAAATATGACCGAAAAAGTAAGATTAATAATTCTAACACGAATTTTCTCAATCTTTCGTACATTACGCTTCACTGTTGGAGGTAAATCAAAAATCAATTCTCCAAAATTCATTTTTATTTCGCGTCAGACTAGAAATAAACTAGACTAGAAATCTAAAGACTAGAAATCTAATCTATCTAGAAATCTAGAAATCTAGAAAGACTAGAAATCGGCAGGGGAGCCCCTCCCACCATCGATCGGCTCGATCAAGGAGACGGACAGCTCGACACTCGTCACACAGCTCTCGGACTTCCGATTCAGATGCCTCTCTATCCCGTAGCAGGCGGACAGGTTATCGCCAACAGAAAGAGACCTTCCGCACACCACCTCGGGCGTTGGACTATGACGGGAAGTCAGATTGGGCCACCTTCTACCGCCGTTTCACGTCTTATGCCTCGGAAAAGGACTGGAGCGGACCTACATTATTGACACAGTTAGGGTGGTGCCTCAAGGGTAAGGCAAGTGATTTTTACAATTACTTACTGGACAGAGAACCGTCGATCGATTATAATCGCATGATGCATAAGATGATCAAGCGATTTGGCGATAGGGAAGTTCTGGATGTAGCCATGATGAAGTTTAACCAGGCTCAGCAGGAACCAGAAGAGGATATCGCTGATTGGGCAGATAGGGCCCATCACTTGGCTCATCGGGCCTACAAACATGTGCCACGATGGGAAGTGGAACAAATCGCAGTAATGAGATTTGGCCAGGGATTACAGGATAAGAGTCTGGCAGGATACATTTCCAATGCGAGGAACTCCTCCATGGAGGAGGCTATTGATCGGGCCCAAACCTTCCAGCACAATGCCATAGCGATCCACGGTTCCTCAGGTTCCAAAGGATACGACTCCCATCACCGAGTGCCCCAAGGTCCAGCAGTGCGAGTGAATGCAGTGGGAAGGTACTCCCAGTATGAGCGGCCACCCAGGAGTAATGACGCTTCTCGGCGCTCGACACTCGCCCTTCCCAGCTCCCCAGGCACGTCACCGGCTACCAGCTCTTCAGATTTTGGAATCAACACTTGCCGACCATCGAGTGCGGGCTCGCATCCTTTATCTTCCAGGGGCGTGGAGGCGAAGTTGGACACCTTGGTAGCAGGTATCTCAGAGACCAACGGGAGATTGGACCAGGTGTGTGAGAGTTTGAGGCACCTTACAGTTGCTCTTATGTCACCACAGCATCGCCGTAGCCCATCCCCTAGGCGACCTGTTCAGTGCTACAGGTGTGGGAAAGAGGGTCATTTTGCTCGGGACTGTGAGGAGTCCGAAAGGGATGAGGAAGCAGTCCGCCAGCACGGGGACACCTCGGGCAACAGGCCACGTGTTTCATTTAAGGACCAGAATTCGTCTTTAAACGCTGCCGGGTCGGCTCATTCGGCCTAAATCCGACCCAGTGCATAACAGGCCAAGGAGGGGCATCAGAGCAAGATGCTGACCAGATATTGTCTAGAGGTGTGGAAGACATCTCGGCTCACACTGACAGGGGGGACATGGACATTAGCACATCAGACACATACAACCAGCAGAGTTTGGTTATGCTAAGTGAGAACTCGTCAAGTGAGGCTCCTTCAGGAATCCAATGCAGCAGGACAAAAGTGGCAATTCGGGACCATGCCACTACTGAACAAACAGGTCTGGATCAGGAAGCAAAGCAAAATTCTCACAGGAAGTGGGGCCCGTTAAGACACAATGTGGAAAGGAGGGCTCAGAAGAAAATAAAGAATGAACTAGCATTTGGTCAGTTCTTGGAAGGCATAGATGGTGAGATGTGGGAAGAGGGTTGCTCTGTCAAAGGACTCACATTCAAGGAGCAGCGCTTCGGTGCGAGGAATATTGTTAGGACAGAGTAAATTCCTAAGAGTGAAGCTGAAAAGAAAAAAAAAGAAAAAAGGAAAGAGAATAGTGTAGTGTATGCAATGTTGAAACAGTTCGTGTATAGTGCAAAGATAATACGAGTAATAATTGTAATGTTCGTGTATAGTGCAAAGATAATACGGGTAATAATTGTAATGTTCGTGTACAGTGCAAAGATAATACGGGTAATAATTGTAATAGGACCCATTCATGAAACCAGACTTTTTACAAAAAGACATGTTATATATAGTGAAATATTTTCCCTCCAATATACCCATTGTTCTATAGGGACGGGAGGAGTGTAGAGGGAACCACATTCAAAGTGCCCGCCAAAGGAGACATTTTACAGTATAGGCAGGGCTGTGCCCTGATTGGTGGACGGCGACGGCGCACAGCCTACCCGTGCAGCAGCCCCGCGCAGGCCGAGTGGGCCAGATTTGAACTGCATGTGACCCAGCGCGGACGACGCCTACCCGGCACCACTGGCACTTAGGATATGTGCCCATAGGACCCCCAAAGAGGCATTGACTCCCTCTGTCCTACCCTTCCTGAGGAGCCTAGACTTGCTCCACCTACCCTACCAGCCCTTCCTCTCCCTACGACGACAGTTCCAGGTGAAATATTACTGTACTATTGTTGTAACACGTGGGTCACCTCTACAATACCTAACATACACGCCTCCACACACACTACATTTGAAATGTAGTCTCGAAAAGACTACATTTCAACAAAAACGTGCCACAGACCAGTCACAAGACTGAACCTCGTCGAGGCCGAACGTCTAAATGAGAGCATGAACAAGAAAGAAATAATTTTTTAACATCAGGTATCGTACACACACTGAATGCACCTGCAGACACACAACAAGCACTATCAATATAGCAAAGATTACTCCATAAAAAAATAATTAAATTATTGACCAACATGAGAGGGTTAGCCAACATGAGAGGGTTGTGTTGATTGCCTGAAAATATTTAAATTGTTTAATGTATTGAATGACATTTTTCAAGTTACAACATTTTTTAAATTACTGAACTAGGTTCTAGGCTTTGCTAGGCTTAATTCAATTATTACAGATGAGCCTAACCTAGCCTAGAACCCAGCGGGTTTTTTTCCTATTGGAGAGTGTTGTACATGCTGCTATGGCGGTGTGTCCACTCACAACATTAGTGGCGCTGCCCAATAAACTCGCCCCCTCGTGGCAAAATTTAAAAAAATTTAGAACCTAGTTCAGTAATTTAAAAAATGTAACTTTAAAAATGCCATTCAATACATTAAACAATTTAAATAATTTCAGGCAATCAACACAACCTTCTCATGTTGGCTAACCCTCAGCAGTGCTCAGGCCCCTGTGCCCAGGCACTGGGGCCTGAGTCCTCAGTTCCATACACTAGCACTGCCAGGCCTCGCCTCCACATACACTAGCACTGCCAGGCCTCGCCTTCACATACACCAGCACTGCCCCTCGCCTCCACATACACCAGCACTGCCAGGCCTCGCCTCCACATACACCAGCACTGCCCCTCGCCTCCACATACACTAGCACTGCCAGGCCTCGCCTCCACATACACCAGCACTGCCCCTCGCCTCCACATACACTAGCACTGCCAGGCCTCGCCTCCACATACACCAGCACTGCCCCTCGCCTCCACATACACTATAGCACTACCAGGCCTCGCCTCCACATACACTATAGCACTACCAGGCCTCGCCTCCACATACACCAGCACTGCCCCTCGCCTCCACATACACTATAGCACTACCAGGCCTCGCCTCCACATACACTAGCACTGCCCCTCGCCTCCACATACACCAGCACTGCCAGGCCTCACCTCCACATACACCAGCACTGCCAGGCCTCGCCTCCACATACACCAGCACTGCCCCTCGCCTCCACATACACTAGCACTGCCCCTCGCCTCCACATACACGAGCACTGCCCGGCCTCGCCTACACATACACAGCACTGTAGCCAGCACTAGAATCTAATAATATAATAAAATATAAGTGTTTACTTACGATAATATTTGCATGAAGCGTTTGTCCTCTGTCCGCTGACTGCACTGACGACAAAATGGCCGCTCTGTTGATACTAGCGCGAATGATGCTGTGACGTCACAGATGATGGCAGCAATGCGCATTTCGTCCCTCGACCCTTAATCATTCCCTCGTATATATAATTGGCGAGACAATTTACTTATCTTAGTTAGCAAATAGGGGATATTTGGCTAAGATTTCTGGTAGCAGATCGTTTTGAATGAAATATTTAAACATCTCTGGAACATTTATTATAAAATTGTCTCTGAATTCAATTCAATTCAATTCAATTGAAGTCTTTTGGCACTCCATCACATAGTGACAGACGGTGTGCTTGTTGACCCAGTTTACATTTGGTTAGGTTTACATCAGCAGATAATTAGAAATCCCAGAGAGAGTTGAAACACAGTTTAAGCCGAGCAGTAGTAACATCTAGAAGTCTGCTGATTTTATTGGATGCTCCATAGATGTGTGGCTCCTCTTGCATGATAGTATGATGATAGATGGAATTACTGGTGTCAATTTCACTTTGCCTCAGATCTACAAGATCTTGTTGAAGTTCTCGGTGTACTGCTGCTCTCAGATTGCTCATTGACAAACCAAGGCTACACTCATACGTCTCCTTTAAAGGCAGATTCTTTGGCTAACTTATCAGCTCTATCATGCATTCGGAGGCCAACATGAGATGGAGACCACATGAAATGGACTCTGTTACCATCCTTAATAATTTTGTTGTATTTGTGCCTAGCTTCGGACACGAGCATGTTACAGTTATGTCTTAAAGAGTTGAGAGCATTTAAGGATGATAAGGAGTCACTTACAATTAATGTATCAAGTTTGGAGACTTGTACACATTTCAGTGCAAGGAGCAAGCAAATAGTTCAGTCTGAAAGGTAGAGGCCCAATTGTTTATACGGACTCCCCACTCAAAGTATAGGCCATCGCCCATTGTCAGAACAACTGCACTTCCAGTTGCACCCGTGGTGCGGTGTAGGGAATCATCAGTGTATATGATTTGAGAGAGAGAATGCTCTGTGGACAGTTGAGTTCCAGTTTTTGTTATCCATTTGGAACAATACTGATCTTCATTAAAGAAATTCTGGAGGGCTTCTGTGCAAAGACTAGGATGAGTTAGCCTAAGCATTTAATACTAATTTGACAGTTAATTTCAGTAACACGATCAACAACGCTCGGAATATTATGTATTATATTAAGTTCCTTTCTCATATTAAGTATCTTTTGTGGTACGAGGGCACCCAAGGATTATCCTCAAGGCTTCGTTCTGCAATTTTTCAAGCCCTCCAAGCTTTCTTTCAGGCATCAAAACAAGCAGAGTTGCAGCATAATCCACTAAAGATCTGATGTATGCAAGGTACATCATTTTGACAATTCTGACATTGGCACCATAGCCTGAGTGATAACCTGCAACAGCCTTGAGAGCTCGGAGCCTCTCTTTATACTGACGACAGAGTCTGAATACAACAGGACCATACAGTGGCACCTCAAGGCCAAGGTATTTGAATGTGTTTACATAGTCAAGCTGGGAGCCATCAGACAGTTGCATCTTGCGAACAGCTCCTCCCTGCCTGGGTGGGCGCCGATTGTGTATCTTTGTTTTCTCTGCTGAGATAATTAAACCTAGGTCCTGACATGAGTCTAATACAGAGTTAAGAGTGTTCTGCGTGTTAGCATACCCAGTGGTGTGTATCATTATATCATCAGCATACCCAGTGGTGTGTATCATTATATCATCAGCATACCCAGTGGTGTGTATAATTATATCATCAGCATACCCAGTGGCGTGTATCATTATATCATCAGCATACCCAGTGGTGTGTATTATTATATCATCAGCATACCCAGTGGTGTGTATAATTATATCATCAGCATACCCAGTGGCGTGTATCATTATATCATCAGCATACCCAGTGGTGTGTATTATTATATCATCAGCATACCCAGTGGTGTGTATCTATATCATCATCATACCCAGTTGTGTGTATCATTATATCATCAGCATACCCAGTTGTGTGTATCATTATATCATAGGCATACCCAGTTATGTGTATCATTATATCATCAGCATACACAGTGGTGTGTATCATTATATCATCGGCATACCCAGTTGTGTGTATCATTATATCATCAGCATACCCAGTGGTGTGTATCATTATATCATCGGCATACCCAGTTGTGTGTATCATTATATCATCAGCATACCCAGTTGTGTGTATCATTATATCATCAGCATACCCAGTGGTGTGTATCATTATATCATCAGCATACCCAGTGGTGTGTATCATTATATCATCAGCATACCCAGTGGTGTGTATCATTATATCATCAGCATACCCAGTGGTGTGTATCTATATCATCATCATACCCAGTTGTGTGTATCATTATATCATCAGCATACCCAGTTGTGTGTATCATTATATCATAGGCATACCCAGTTATGTGTATCATTATATCATCAGCATACACAGTGGTGTGTATCATTATATCATCGGCATACCCAGTTGTGTGTATCATTATATCATCAGCATACCCAGTGGTGTGTATCATTATATCATCGGCATACCCAGTTGTGTGTATCATTATATCATCAGCATACCCAGTTGTGTGTATCATTATATCATCAGCATACCCAGTGGTGTGTATCATTATATCATCAGCATAGCTATAATGATGTGGACGTTGGGTTTGCTCGGTACAGAGTTTAACAGCGTGTTTATTAAGGTATTAAATAAGGTAGGACTGAGGACACCTTCCTGTGAGGTACCTAGTTCGAAGTCTCTTGTTATCATTAATAATTTTGTTGTATTTGTGTCTAGCTTCAGACACGTGCATGTTACAGTATGTCTTAAAGAGTTGAGAGCAATTAAGGATGATAAAGAGTCACAATTAATGTATCAGTTTAGAGACTTGTACACATTTCAGTGCAAGAAGCAAGGAAAATAGTTCGGATTGAAGGGGGTAGAGGCCCAGTTGTTTATACGGACTCCCCACTCATAAAATAAGCTTTTGATACAGTGCCACATAAAAGACTGATTAAAAGATAGAGGCTCACTATATTGTGGATTCTATATTAAGCTGAATTAGGGCATGGCTATACCAAAGGAATCAAAGATTTAGAATCAATGGGGTTAAGTCGCAACACATGGTTTTACACATGGCCGTTCATGTTTAACAAATTTGTTCTCTTTTTATTCCAGCATAGTTGAGGCAGTTGATAGTGGTAAGGATTGTGATGTTGTGTACCTTGACTTTAGCAAAGCTTTTGATACAGTGCCACATGAAACAATGTTGACCTTCAATAAAGACATTCTGGAAGGCTTCTGTGCAAGAGTTAGGATGAGCTAGCCTTAGCATTTTTATACCAATTTGACAGTTAATTTCAGTAACACGATAAACAACGCTCGGAATATTAAGTTCCTTCCTCATGTTAAGTATCTTTGTGGTACGAGGGGCATCCAAAGATTATCTTTAAGGCTTCGTTCTGCAAGTTTTCAAGCCCTTTAAGCTTTCTTTCAGTCATCAAGGCAAGCAGAGGTGCAGCATAATCCACTAAAGATCTGATGTATGCAAGGTACATCATTTTGACAATTGTAACATTAGCACCATAGCCTGAGTGATAACCTGCAACATCTCCAAGAGGGCTTATGGAGCCTCTCTTTATACTGACGACAGAGTTTGAATACAAAAGGACAATACAAGGCAAGTTTTAAGGTATTTGAATCTGTTAACATAGTCAAGCTGGGAGCCATCATACAGTTGCATCTTGTGAACAGCTCCTCCCTGCCTGGGTGGACACCCGTTTAGTATCTTTGTTTCCTCTGCTGAGATATGACTAAACCTAATTCCTGACATGAGACTAATACAGAGTTAAGAGTGTTCTGCATGTTAGCATAACAAGTAGTGTGTATCATTATATCATCAGCATACCCAGTAGTGTGTATCATTTTATCATCATGTATGATGATACATGATACAAGGAGGTCTAAATTGATCGATCGAACGATCTAAATTGGGTACTGAAATATGGTCAAAAGATTGGCGGATGCCGTTTAATACTGACAAATGTAAGGTTTAAAGGATAGGTAAAGACGATAGATCGAGATACAAGATATAAGCTAGATGCATGCATGGTGCTGAGATTATGAAGTCGAATTATGAAAGGGATCTGGGAGTTATGATTAGTAAGAATTTAAAACAAACAAAAATCAATGAATAAATGTTCGTAATAAGGCAAACAGAACACTGGGATTTATGTATTGAAACATTAGTAATAATTAAGATATCGGTTCATTGTTCTTCAGATATATCTTGCTCTGGGTAGCCTCCATTTAGATATATATGCACTTCACTTTTGGTCACAGTATATCCACATCATGGTTATAAATTTACTAGAATGCGTCCAGCGGAGGATAACAAAGTTAATACCCCAAAATAGAAACCTGTCATATGAAGAAAGATTGTCAAAGCTTAAATTACATTCTCTAGAAAGACAAAGAATTATAGCTAGGTGACATGTGGTTTATGTTTTTGTTGATGTGTTTCTATATTTTCATAAATAAAGCATGCTTAGTGTCTTATTCCAAGTTTTACGACAATTTTACAAGGTTTAAAATATAAAGCTCAATATATTTCAGCTTTTTTATACCGGAATTATACGTTAATATAACATTATAATAACGTAACGATGTCGTGGAAATAACGTCATATTGACGACATATAAATGTTATATTTATGTTATAAGAACGTAAATTGGATAGGTTTACATAAAGTAAACAAAAAAAACGAAATGTTGACTGAAAATTGTTTATTTTTATATATAGAGCATGAAAACATTATAATTCCATAGCATTCACTACTATTTTTAAATTTTTACATAAATCTTAAAAAACTGTGTCTCAAGAATACATGTTTTTAGTTATATCTAGTGGTTTTAAGAACGTCAGATATACGTATTTATGTCAAATGTTAGAGTATTACCTTTGTGGCACCATTTAAAAACGTTCACAAACGTTCTGTGTTTGCTGGGATTACACCCTTTCCAGTTTTAATCCCTCCCTTTCCACCCAAGAAGCAAATTAGAGATCAGCCCAAGCTTCGTCTTGAGGCAAAGCTTGTCTTAAGCCATATTGATGCTCTGTCCACAGAGCATTCTCTCTCTCAAATCATATACACTGATGGTTCCCTACACCGTACCACGGGTGCAGCTGGAAGTGCAGTTGTCCTGACAATGGGCGATGGCTTGTACTTTGAGTGGGGAGTCCGTATAAACAATTGGGCCTCTACCCTTCAGACCGAATTATTTGCCTTGCTCCTTGCACTGAAATGTGTACAAGTCTCCAAACTTGATACATTAATTGTAAGTGACTCCTTATCATCCTTAAATGCTCTCAACTCTTTAAGACATAACTGTAACGTGCTCGTGTCCGAAGCTAGACACAAATACAACTAAATTATTAAGGATGGTAACAGAGTCCATTTCATGTACTCACCTAGTTGTGCTTGCGGGGGTTGAGCTCTGGCTCTTTGGTCCCGCCTCTCAACTGTCAATCAACAGGTGTACAGGTTCCTGAACCTATTGGGCTCTATCATATCTACACTTGAAACTGTGTATGGAGTCAGCCTCCACCACATCACTTCCTAATGCATTCCATTTGTCAACCACTCTGACACTAAAAAAGTTCTTTCTAATATCTCTCTGGCTCATTTGGGCACTCAGTTTCCACCTGTGTCCCCTAGTGCATGTGCCCCTTGTGTTAAACAGCCTGTCTTTATCAACCCTGTCAAATCCCTTGAGGATCTTGAATGTGGTGATCATGTCCCCCCTAACTCTTCTGTCTTCCAACGAAGTGAGGTTTAATTCCCGTAGTCTCTCCTCGTAGCTCATACCTCTCAGCTCGGGTACTAGTTTGGTGGCAAACCTTTGAACCTTTTCCATTTTAGTCTTATGCTTGACTAGATATGGACTCCATGCTGGTGCCGCATACTCCAGGATTGGTCTGACATATGTGGTATATAATGTTCTGAAAGATTCCTTACACAAGTTTCTAAAGGCTGTTCTTATGTTAGCCAACCTGGCATATGCTGCTGCTGTTATCCTCTTGATATGAGCATCAGGGGACAGGTCTGGCGTGATATCAACCCCCAGGTCTTTCTCTCTCTCTGACTCTCGAAGTATTTCATCTCCCAAGTGATACCTTGTATCTGGTCTCCTGCTTCCTACCCCTATCTTCATTACATTACATTTGCTTGGATTAAACTCTAACAGCCATTTGTTCGACCATTCGTGCAGCTTGTCCAGGTCTTCTTGAAGCCTCAAGCTGTCCTCCTCTGTCTTAATCCTTCTCATAATTTTGGCGTCGTCAGCAAACATTGAGAGGAATGAGTCTATACCCTCTGGGAGATCATTTACGTATATCAGAAACAGGATAGGTCCAAGTACAGAGCCCTGTGGGACTCCACTGGTGACTTCACGCCAGTCTGAGGTCTTTTAATCTTTGTCACCTGATCGTAGAATTCTATCAATCCTGTAAGGCAAGATTTACCCTCCCATGTGGTTTTACCTTATCATGTGGTCTCCATCTCATGTTGGCCTCCGAATGCATGATAGAGCTGATAAATTAGCCAAAGAATCTGCCTTTAAAGGAGCCGTTTAGTGTAACCTTGGATTGTCAATGAGCAATCTGAGAGCAGCAGTACACCGAGAACTTCAACAAGATCTTGTAGATCTGAGGCAAAGTGAAATTGACACCAGTAATTCCATCTATCATCATACTATCATGCAAGAGGAGCCACACATCTATGGATTATCCAATAAAATCAGCAGACTTCTAGATGTTACTACTGCTCGGCTTAGACTCGGTTACAAGTATCTCTGGGAATTCTCATTATCTGCTGATGTAGATCTGACCAAATGTAAACTGTGCCAACAAAATTATTCGCACACCCTCCGTCACCAGCGATGTGTCAATATTTCATTCAAAATGATCTGCTACCAGAAATTTTAGCCAAATATCCCCAGTTTGCTAACTGTAGGTAGTAACTAAGTGATTGTAACCTATCCACCGCTGCCCACTGGATGAGGGGCGGTGTGCAGGACAAAAATATAAATTTTGACACTAGCTCTCCACATATGTCAGTTGCTTAATTTAGAACCTGTACTTGAGGTCGATCTCGAACCCATTGTTGATGTGACAACTTATATTGAATTTTGTAACTAGCTCATCAAGATTGTAACTTGCTTAGCTAAATGAATTGTGGGGTTCAGTCAATGAGCCCATTATGTGCCTCTGTAACCCTTTCCACTACCGCCCACAAGATGGGTATGGGGTGCATAATAAATGAACTAAACTAAACTAATATAACAATAATGATATAAGGTGATAGCAATGATTACAAGGATGAGGTTGTATGGCTTAGGTACATATATTGGGGATTGGATAGCACTAGATACAGTGCGAGTTTAAAGCATTTATATATTTACAAACAACGAAAACTAAATTTATTTATACGTTATCTATATGTGTGTGTTCTCTGTAAACTGTAGCATTGCAATAAAAAAAACATACAAAAAAATAATGGGGGTGGTAGGAGAAGAAAAGATTAAAGTGTTCAGTGAGAATCCACAAGGTCTTCTCTGAATGCTCTTTGTTGAAACTACGAAGATGAAATTAGGTACTTTTTGGTTTTGTTTTTAAAAGAGGCAAAAGTTTGACAGCTTTTCAATTCACTAGGGAGTGAGTTCCGTAGACTAGGTCCCTTAATTTGCATAGACTGTTTACACAGATTAAGTTTGACCCTGGGGATATCAAAGATATATTTATTTCAGGTGTGGTGATAAAGGGTCCTATTACATCTGTCCAGGGAGAGTTTCAGAGCATGGTTTGCATATAAGAACAGGGTTTTGTAAATGTAGTGTACACAAGAGAATATGTGGAGTTAATATTTAGCAAGTTAAGGGATTTAAACAGGGGAGCTGAGTGTTGTCTGAAAGCAGAGTTTGTTATTATTCTGATAGTAGGTTTTTGCTGGGTGATGATGGGTATACCAACACCCAAAATGTTCTGAACTCTGTATTGCACACATGTCAGGAACTAGGCTTGGTCATCTCAGTAGAGAAAACAAATATCCTGAACCGACGTCCACCCAGACGAGGTGGGGCCGTTCGCAAAATACAGTTGCATGATGGCTCTCTGCTCGACTATGTAACCAGATACAAATACCTTGGTCGTGAAGTTCCACTGTACCGCAACGTTGTAGCCAGACTGGGTCGCCAATGTAGAGAGAGGCTCCGTGCTCTCAAGGCTGTGGCAGGCTACCATCTAAGCTATGGTGCAAATGTGAGAATTGTCAAAATGATATATCTCTCATATATTAGATCTCTGATTGATTATGTTGCACCCATGCTTGCCCTAGTGCCTGAGAGAATGCTTGGAGGGCTGGAAAAGATGCAAAACGAAGCCATGAGGATAATCCTCGGATGTCCCCGTACAACTAAATTACTAAACATGAGGAAGGAACTGAATATTTCATGTGTAAGTGATCGTATCACTGAAATTAATGCTTTAATTGGTATCAAGATGCTTAGGCTAACCCACCCTAACCCCTGCACTGAAGCCCTCCAAGCCTTCTTCCTTGAAGATCAGCATCCCTCCAAATGGATTGCCGTAACTGCCAATGTGCTCAGAATGTATAACTTTCATCACCCCTACCTAAAGAGACAACAACAACACTTTCTTTCCCCATGGGAGATCACTTCTTTTCAAATTATTGTCCCCCCTTTCCCACCCAAGAAGCTGATTAAAGAACAAGCCTTGCTTCGACAAGAAGCAAAGTACAATGCCTTAAGCCAAATTGATAATTTAGTTAGAGAGCGCTCCCTTTGCCAGATTATTTACACTGATGGATCCTTGCATCAGTCCCATGGTGCAGCTGGAAGTGCAATTGTTGTGAGAGGGAGAGATGGTTCCTTCTTCCATGAGTGTGGAGCGCGTCTAAGTAACTGGGCCTCCACTCTTCAAACAAAATTGGTTGCCATAATCCTTGCACTCGAGCGCGTATATGAATCTATAGTTGACACGCTAATTGTAAATGATTCCTTGTCATCCTTGACTGCCCTCAGCTCCTTAAGGCATAACTGTGACGTGCTTATCTCTGAAGCTAAACACAGATATAATGAAATAATCAATGAAGGAGTCAGGGTTTGTCTCCTGTGGATTCCTTCCCATATTGGTCTCCAAATGCATGATAGAACTGATGAATTAGCCAAGACTTTTGCTCGTAAAGAGGGAATTGATTACCAACTTGGACTGCCTTTGAGCAGCCTGAGGGCAGCAAAAGTGAAATTCACACCAGTTGCTCCATGTATCATCATTCTATTATGCAGGAAGAACCGCACGTCTATGGGTCATCCAATAATGTTAGCAGACTTCTAGATGTTACCACTGCTAGGCTTAGGCTCGGCTACAAGTACCTCTCGGAATTTGTAACATCTGCTAATGTAGATTTGACTAAATGTAAACTCTGTCAGCAGAACTATTCGCATACTTTGCGTCATTATATAATGGAATGTAAAAAAATCGCGGAATTTAGAGATAACACCATCAATAGTGTCCAAGAAATGTGTAAGTACTTCATTCAAAATGATGTGCTGCCCGAAATCTTAGCGAAGTATCCAAAATTTGCTTACTGTAGGTAATGCATGCACATGACTGTAAAGCTGCCGCCCAGTTGGGTGGGTGTGCAACAAGACTAGTAACTGTGTGACTCACCATAGATGTAAAGTACCTTGTATAGTGACTGTTGTGAGCCTCTTGTTGAATCACTTGTGACAAAAGATTATTGATGTGTGTATTTGTTTGGGTGATTATATATGTATGTGTATGTATATATGTATACGTATATATATATATATATATATATATATATATATATATATATATATATATATATATATATATATATATATATATATATATATATATATATATATATATATATATATATATATATGTTGTTAAATATGACCGAAAAAGTAACATTAATAATTCTAACTCGAATTTTCTCAATATTTCTTAAGTTTCTTTTTACTGTTGATGGTAACTGAAAAATCAGTTCTCCAAAATTCATTTTTATTTCTAGCCTGACACGACGCTTGAACGCGTTTTGTAATAGCTTATTACATTTTCAGACTTTAATTTACACACCCACAACTGTAACCTGAAAACACTAAACAGAGTTTTACTTATGCTTCACACTTAAACAGCTTGTCTTATATACTCGCATTTGGGTGAGGTGATATGTTGCAACAGTTTTGGATGATGTGAACAAATTTTTGACCAACACAAGACAGATCACGGAACATTGGGTATTAATTGGATAGATGAGAGGGAAGAATGGAAGTAACTGCAAAGGGCCTATTGACCCATACTTCCTCTTGATGCTTCTATATTGGTACGGAGTCATGAAGTGGGTAGAATATAGTTGTGCATTAATTGGCTGTTGATTGCTGGTGTTGACTTTTTGATGTGTAGTGCCTCGCAGATGTCAAGCCGCCTGCTATCGCTGTATCTATCGATGGTTTCTGTGTTGTTTATTAAGACTTCTCTGGTGATGGTCTGGTTGTGGGAAGAGATTATATGTTCCTTGATGGAGCCCTGTTGCTTATTCATTGTTAATCGCCTGGAAAGAGATGTTGCTGTCTTGCCTATATACTGAGTTCTTTGGGGCTTACAGTCCCCAAGTGGGTGTTTGAAGGCATAGATGATGTTAGTCTCCTTTAAGGCGTTCTCCTTGGTGTCTGGAGAGTTTTTCATGAGTAGGTTGGCCGCTTTTTTGGGTTTTATAGTAAATCGTCAATTGTATCTTCTGATTTTTGTCTGTAGGGATTATGTTCCTATTAACAATATCTTTCAGGACCCTTTCCTCCGTTTTATGAGCTGTGGAAAAGAAGTTGCTGTAAAATAGTCTAATTAGGGGTACAGGTGTTATGTTAGTTGACTCTTCAGAGGTTGCATGGTATTTCACCTTCCTTTTTATGATGTCTTCAACGAAACCATTAGAGAAGCCCTTGTTGACTAGGACCTGCCTTACCCTACATAGTTCTTCATAGACTTGCTTCCATCCTGAGCTGTGGCTGAGAGCACGGTCGACGTAATCGTTGACAACACTCCTCTTGTACCTGTCTGGGCAGTCACTGTTGGCATTGAGGCACATTCCTATGCTTGTTTCCTTAGTGTAGACTGCAGTGTGGAAACCTCCGCTCCTTTCCATGACTGTTACATCTTGAAAGGGCAACTTCCATCCTTCTCCATCTCGTAAGTGAAACTCAACACAGAATTCCGCTCGAATGCCTCCTTCAGCTCTTGTAGACGTTTGTCATTCGGTACCTGTGTAAAAATGTCGTCAACATTCCTGCAGTATATGACAGGTTTCAAGTTTATGTCTCTTAAAAACTCTCCAGACACAAAGCAGAATGCCTGAAAGGAGACTAACGTCGTCTATGCCTTCAAATGCCCACTTGGGAACTGTAAGCCCCAAAGAACTCAGTATATAGGCAAGACAACAACATCTCTTTCCAGGCGATTAACAATGCATAGGCAACAGGGCTCCATCAAGGAACATATAATCTCTTCCCACAACCAGACCATCACCAGAGAAGTCTTAATAAACAACACAGAAATCATTGATAGATGCAGCGATAGCAGGCGGCTTGACATCTGCGAGGCACTACACATCAAAAAGTCAACACCAGCAATCAACAGCCAATTAATGCACAACTATATTCTACCAACTTCAAGACTCCGTACCAATATAGATGCATCAAGAGGAAGTATGGGCCAATAGGCCCTTTGCAGTTTCTTCCATTTTTCCCTCTCATTTATCCAATTAATACCCAATGTTCCATGTTCTGTCTTGTGTTGTCAAAAATTTGTTCACATCATCCAAAACTGTTGCAACATATCATCTCACCCAAATGCGAGTAAATAAGACAAGCTGTTTAAGTGTGTAGCAGTCAGAGACGGCACCGCTCCTGTGCCAGGTAAGTCCACTACGGGTTTATTATAGCCCGTGCTACTTGGAACTTGTTCCGAGTAGCTGAATCTATAACAACAACAAGTGTATAGCATAAGTAAAACACTGTTTAGTGTTTTCAGGTTACAGTTGTGTGTGTGTAAACTAAAGTCTGTGAAAATGCGCCGTGATTGCTTATTTTCGTCCGGCGACGCTCGAGACTTTGAAACAATGTAGCCTCAGTTCAGTGTACATACGTTAACCTGACCACCTTCTACATTCGTTAATTGTGTGTGTGCAGTGTTGTTGACGTTTGAGGGTGGTGTGTTGGCCTTAGGTTAAAATGTTGCAGTGAAGGTGAGCCATAAGAAACTGTGCTGGTGTACTTGATTCTAAAGCAACTAAAGAGGGGCAGCTGGCGTTATGGCGTCGTCGGTGACGCGGATTCGAAGGATGGATTCTGCAGGATTGGAGTTCTCGGCGGCTGCTGATTGGGCGTTGGTGGAAGTGGCGCTGTTGGATGTTTTCCGGGTGGACCTGCACACTGTTTACGGTCTTGAGAAGATCTCTGACAGGCATGTGGTGATCAAGTTCTCTGCCCCTGGTCCATATCAGCGCTTTGTGAGTGATTTTGCTGGGCGTTCTCACCAGCTCCCGGGCTCTGCTGGTACTGTAGAGGTGTCGGATCAGTGTGTGGTGCCAACGTTGGTCAGCATCCATGGAGTTCCCTTGGACTTTCCCGAGGAGGTCCTTCGCACCTGTTTCTCTCGGTATGGTACTGTGTTCACTCACCGTTTAACTTGACTCCACTCAGGCTGCCTGTCGGGCTTGAGGACCAATGTGTGGACCCTTGGCATGCGCTTGACATGTGATATTCCTTCTCAGGTCAAGTTCTATGGCTTTAACATGCGGGTATTCTATAAGGATCAACCACGCACCTGTTTTCGGTGTGGCTTGCAAGCGTATCTTGCGGCTGGTTGCACTGCTTCCGGGATGGGGGAACCAGCCCTCTTCCAGGAGGGTAATTTTTCCCCCTTGAGGGTTTTGGGGGCCAAGCCAGGTGTTGTGGAGACCGTGATTGTCCCCGTCGATGGTGCCTTCTGATTCGACTGGTCCTACTCCGGCTGTTCAGCAGTTTGACCACCTGGCTCGTTGGTGTCTGATGCGGCGCCCTCGCTTCCTGTGCACGTCGTCACTGCGGAGGTTCATCGGGCTTCAGCTGTTGCTGACATGGAGACGGGTATGTCTGTGGAAACTGCTCCATCGTGTGTAGGTGGGAGTGGCGATCCTGCGGGTCCTTCGTGTGGTGTTGCTCCTTCGTCCGGTGGCCGTGCATCCGACGTCGTTACTGCTGCTCGGGAGGCGCTGTGATCCTCTCGTGGCTCTAGAGGGCCTTCCTCAGTCGTGAGATCGGACCAGCCCCGTCGTAAGCGGGAGGCACGGACGCGTTCCTCTGACAAAGGTCCTCCCATTAAGCGAGGGGGGTGTACGGCTGAGGCAGCTGGTGCCCCTTCTGCTCCTCCCTCTGGTGGACTGCTGCGGTCTGTTGCTCCCGGGGCTCCCTCTGGGGGCAGTGACGCCCCAGAAGCAGTTGTGGTTGATCAGTGGGTGGTGTCCTCTGGTGTGGAAGGTCCTGGACGAGATACGCTGACTATGAAGTTTACGAGATCAACGAAGAGTGCAAGCACCAACGTTCCTGTGGGGCCCTCCACTGCAGGGTTGCCGGATGGTGCACCTACTGTTCCTATTGCCTCCCCTGTGGAGGGCTCTGGTCCACCTTCTAAGGGGTGTGGGGTTGGTGGGGTCCTCATTGCCTTCCTGATGGCACCCTCTCTGACTTGTGCGATGCTGAATGGGCGTGGGTTGCGTGACTTGGCAGTGCAGATGGGCTTGGTGGCTGTGCTTCGTAAGCAACGTGTAGATGTAGCCTTTATTCAGGAGCATAATGTGCATGACTTGAGTGCTTTGTTTGGGTTGACTGATGATTTTCATGTAGTGCTTAATCCACCGAGAATGTCCTTTGGGGGCACGTTGATGCTGTTCTCCCGGAGGGCGTCCATTTCCGTGCTTCGCACGGAGATGGATGAAGATGGCCGGGTGTTGTTGGCTCGTATGCGGTACCTCGGGGTGGAGATTCCCTTATTGACTGTGTATGCTCTGTGATGGGAAAATGTAGGTGTAAGGCAGTCCTCCCAATGGCTGGTGTCAATACCAATCACATTAGTAAAAAAAAAGAGAAAAAAAAGTTGACTGCTTGGCTGTTGCCTCCTGTGGTCAAGTAAAAAGAGAAAAACACGCAAAACAAATCGTATGAACAATGAAACATTAATTGACTTTAAACAAATATAAACAAAGATAATCCCTTGGCTATGTACAGTGCGAATTAAACAAAAATACAAGGACAAAACACAATATAAAATAAAATAATGGTTATGTTACTCTACAATGAACAAGACAAAAAATGAGTTAAAGGTGCTGAGAATATTGGCTGGCTGAAAACCTCCACTAATACACAGAGCGTATGCTAGATAGAAGTATCAGCCTTGAGAGCACAGAATATTCTAAAGCCAACTGCTAGAGCACACTTAGTCATAGACTATGCAGATGGCGCTGAAGTCGAGTAGAGTCGCTGATTCACCAATGGGAAGCGTGCTGGCTGGAAGTGGTAGTTTGGTGATCGACGAGGGTGGTGCGCCGACAGTGAGGGGGTTTGGAGAGCAAGTGTAGGGTACGTATACCCCTCTGTAGAAACGTATTCTACTATATATACTACTCTTGAATGTAGTATTTTGATGTTATAGACGTACTGAAGTAACGTAATGTAGGAAAGAGCAGGCTAAATCTCTCTTGAAAGAGATTATCACCACAGTTCTCCCCTGAGGCCTGCTCTTATGGGTTAAGTTACTTTAGTAGGTGGTAGAGCGGTAGGAGTAGCTGCCTCTACCTCGTAGACTTTGGAGACGGCGTCTGCTATGATGATATCCGAGCCCTTGATGAAGAATATCTCCAGGTTAAAATTCTGCAGGTACAGAGCTCAGCGTAGAAGACGTCGATTGCTAAATTGGGCTTGTTGCAGGAACTGTAAGGGATTGTGGTCTGAGTAGATGGTAATAGACCGATTACCCTGTAGGTAAGGTTCGAAATGTTGTAGGTTCAGGACGATGGAAAGGAGTTCCTTTTCTATGGTGCTATAGTTCTTCTAATGGGGCTTTAACTTGTAGCTGTAGTAGCTGACAGGAAGAACCTCTTCGCCACGCTGTTGCATTAGGACGCCCCCGATGCCGGTGCCACTTGCTTCGATATTGATGATGAAGGGCTTCGTAATATCTGGAGAGGCGAGAATGGGATCAGAACATAGCAGAGATTTTAGTTGTTCAAAGGCAATGGTCACAAAACTACGATAGTAAGATGAGAGGCCAAGGAAGCGCAGGATCTGCTGCCTGATTGCAGGTTATGGGTAATGCTGAATGGCTTTAGTGTGAATGGTTAAAGGAGCTAGGCTGCCATTCCCTATCACATGACCAAAATAACGCACTTTATCTTTAGCAAAGGTGGACTTGCCCAAGTTGATGGTGAGGCCGGCTGTCAGGAGCTTGGAGAACAATCGTTGGGGCTGGAGCAGATGTTCGCTCAGGTGTTAGTTGCCACAATGATGTCATCCAAGTAGGCATAGGTGTGATCTAGGCCGTAGATGACGCGGTTGACAGCTCGCTGGAAGGTGGCCGGGGTGTTACACAGTCCAAAAGGAAGGCGTTCATATTTGTATAAGCCAAAAGGAGTGGTGAAGGCAGATATTTCCTTAGCTCGCTCTGTCAGGCTGATCTGATAGTAGCCCTTTAACAAATCAATTTGGGACAGATAATTAGCATTACCTACTGCGTCAAGGATATCATCTGTACGAGGTAAGGGGTAAGCATCCTTGACGGTCACAAGGTTCAGTTTCCTATAGTCGGTACATAGTTGTACTTTACCGTGCGGTTTCGGCACCAAGATGCAGGGTGAGGCCCAAGGGGACTCACAAGGGGTGGCCAGCCCATGATCTAGAAGGTACTGTTCCTCAGCACGCATAACTTCCTTTTTGTACGGGCTGATACGGTAGAAGGGTTGACGAATCGGCCGGGTATCAGGAAGTAGCTGTATGTCGTGCTGAATCACATTACACTCCCGGGGATCATCGCTGAACAACTTCTGATGTTCATGAAGAACTTTGATGAGAGGAGCACTGTTACAGTCCTGTAAATATTTAGGAAGATCAGTAAGGATTTCCGAGTTGGAAGGCACTGACTCAGAGTTAGTGCTTTCAGGAGGAGAAGCAGGAAAGGTCTCACTGTGGAGGTATGGATCTTTAAAGGTGGAGAGAGATACTAACACAGTGGGGGGAATACCTTTATACTCCTTCAAAAGATTGACGTGGCACAACTGGGTCCTCCGCCGCCTATCTGGAGTCTCAAGAACGTAGTTGTGGTTGTTTCTGCACTCCTTGATGCGGTAGGGTCCTGAAAACTTATTTTGCAATGGAGAACCTGGGATAGGAAAATATGCTAAAACGAAGTCTCCTGCTTTAAATTTCCTGATTTTACTGCGTTTGTCAAAATGAGTCTTTCTCCTATCTTGAGCTTTTAGTAAATTATCATTGGCAAATTTATGTACTCTCTCTAGAATGTGCTTGTTTTGAAAGTTTTGAAGAAACTGGGGCACATACTAGGGGTTACTGAAGGTGGCATTACGTAGACAGTCTTTAAAAGCTCTAAGAGGAGTACGGCACTTACGTCCGTAGAGCATCTCATAAGGAGATACTCCTAGAGACTCATTTAGGAGACTTCTGAAAATGCACATGATGATGTCAAGTTGTTTATTCCAGTCTTTCATAGTTTCATTGCAAAATTTCTTAAGGAGTGATTTTATAGTTTGGTGACTACATTCAAGAGAACCCTGTGAAGCAGGATGATAGGGGCTGGACAATACCTGAGTGATGTTGAATTCTTCCAGTGTCTTCTTGAAGAGATCACTGGTGAAGTTGGTGCCACAGTCACTTTGAATATCCCGAGGAAATCCATATTGCGTAAAGATCTTTAATAGTTGTTTCACCACTGTAGCAGCCGTAATGTTCTTTACAGGAACTGCTATGGGGAATCTGGTGGTTGGACACAGGATGGTTAGTATATAAGCGTTGCCAGAACTGGTCCGGGGTAAAGGACCAACACAGTCTATGATGAGTCTGTGGAAAGGTTCCAAAGGCACCGGGATAGGAATCAAAAGAGCCTTGGGAATCGGGAGGTTAGGTTTTCCTGCCATCTGACATGTATGACACTGTTGTACATAAGTTTTTACATCTGTAATCATACCTGGCCATTAGTAGTCTTGTCTGATTCCGTGATAGGTTTTATTAAAACCGTAGTGAGAAAGTGCTCCATGGGCCAGGTGTAGAATATCGGGCCGTAGGCTGGTGGGAACTACTAGTTGGTCGACATTAGCCCAATCGTCATCCTCCGTTAGTTTACTGGGTCGGTACCTCCGGTAGAGCAATTGGTTCTCTAGGAAGAACCCAGGAATACTGTCAGATTGAGTCTCGGCCTGGAAGAATAATGGTGTTAATGAAGGATCTTCCCTCTGTAACTTACGGAAATCCAACATAGTAAGATTCGGTGGTAGATTCCGATGGTCTTGAGGGACAGCTGCTGCAGTCGAGTCAGCTGGTTGCGGGCGTGCAGCTTGCGCACGGGTTGTCACCAAAACCAGAGGAGAGACTTCATCACTTTCTTGGACCTCTGCTGGAACATACTTCAAGATGGGGTTTTCCACACAGAGTCACATACCTGGGGTTTGTCCATGATGATCAAGTTGGAAGGTTGCAGATCTTCGGTCAAGTCATTGCCCAGGAGAAGTTGTACCCCTGACATGGGAAAAGGCTTTTCCCGGATAACGACTTGGACTCCACCTTGTACGAAAGGACAATCCAGGTGGACTCTGGCGAGTGGATACGGAGTGGTAGCAGTGAGGTCAGTGATAAGGACCGTCTTCCCGGTGTAGGTGATGTTAGACACAGCTGATTTCAAAATTATTGACTGAAGAGCAGCTGTGTCCCTCAAGATCTTCACTTTAGAAACTCCCTCCGAATCTGTACTGTTGGCAGAGACAGTTCCAGAATATAGGTGTTTGCTGAAGAGAGAAAGATCATTAACAGGAACACCAACATTCATCACAGGCTTACCGGACTTAGGAGGAGTCGGTTTGGGTTTAGGAGTTTCCCTATAGCCTTTGTATTGGGCTTTTTCACATTTATCTATGGTATGTCCATAGAGCTTGCAATACTTGCAATATAATTAGGAGGTTGCTTGATTGGTACTCACTTTGTCATAATCAGACCAAGATTTCTTACTGGAAGATGTGTCAGTTGTCAACCTGAGTATAAGGCTGTAGGTGTCAGCCGACTTCGCACATCTGATGTAGTCGGTTTCCTCCTTATCCGCTAAGTGAAGACGGATGGGAACAGGAATACGTCGAAAGAATTCTTCGACTAGAATAAGGTTGACAAGGTCTGAAAATGTAGAAACATGGGATGCTTCCAGCCATTTCATGAAATATCTTTTCTTAGTATTGGCAAATTCTAAATAGGTGGTGGCACTTGCCTTTAGATACTCACAGAGTTTTCGTCTGTAGTTTTCGGTGGAGAGAAGGTAGGCGTCTAAAACGGCTTGCTTTAGAGTCTGGTAGTCATTCTCAGACGCTAAGGTACTGAGAGTAACTGCAGCTCTACCTGTGAGATGCACTCTAAGAAGTATAGACCACTGATCTTCAGGCCAGCTAAGTTTTTTAGCTAGGGTCTCAAAAGTAGTAAAAAACACATCTATCTCTGTCTCAACGAATGGTGGCATTAACTTACTTGCCTGGGAGATGCTAAAGCTTGCTGGAGGACTGGCTGCTCGTTGGTGCTGAGTATAGTGTGTAGTTTCCAAGTCGAGTTCTCTTTTACGGTATTCTAGAGCAGTATCGGCTTGCTTTTTATCGTGTTCACGTTGTATCTCCAGATTACGTTCTTTTACTTCAAGCTGGTCCCTCTCACGCGCACGTTGTAGGGCAACTTGGCGTTCCTGTTCCTCTTTATGCCTGGCAGCCTCGCGTTCCTTTAGGTCTGCCTCGCGTTCCTTTAGGGCTGCTTCGCGTTCCTTTAGGGCTGCCTCGCGTTCCTTTAGGGCTGCCTCGCGTTCCTTTAGGGCTGCCTCGCGTTCTTGTTCTTCCTTCTTTAGGTCAGCCTCGCGTTCCTATTCTTCCTTCTTTAGGGCAGCCTCGCGTTCCTTTATCTGGAGAACTTCTTTCTATTGTTCACGCTCTACTTTCGCTAGTTCTAACTTTAATTTCATAGCTGCCAGAGCATGCCGATCTGCAATAGAATAGTTTTCGTGAGAATCAGAGTCTATAATTCCATCATCTAAGAGGTGGTCCAGGATAAGGTTGTGCAATTCACTTTTGTTGGCTCCATGGGGAACATCTAGCTGGTACTCATATGCTAGAGTTTGTAATTCTGTCCTCTTGGCACGAATTAAGTTCCCTACTTCACTTGCTGGATCACTACGAAATGCTGAGAGACGAAACATTTTGAGATAGCCAATAAATGTAAATCAAAATCGCAGAAAATCTTGTACCCGGTACTCAATATACGAGAATAAGGGCAAGAAAATCCTACTAAATGAAACTGATAGTTTCAAAAACAAATGAAACTTTGTTTCAAAAGTGAAAGGGTAGTCCAAGAATGTAGGGATACCTTGCCGGGTCTCTATAGGACAGAAGCAAGGGGTTTCCTACTTAACTAGATGATACTTACGGAATTAGCATTCTTTGTGCTCTGAAAAAGAAAGCCAATTCCCTACCTGAGTAAATATAATAATCTCTGACCGACGCGTTGGGGTGCGAGTGTCAACTGGTAGAGAACTGCTGTTGAAGTCCCAAATCAACAGCATAGTCCGTGCTAGAGGAACTATGGCCCTCTTTATCCTCCTTCGGTCGGATTGCAGAAGATAGGGTACGTGGCCTGAAGACAAACCAAAATACCAGGGTTCCAAAGTGATGATCTGCTGTAATTGAGAAATATTCTAGGGACGAAAAAGGTGGAATACACGAGTAATAACACTGAGGGATGAACGACCAATTAAGAGAGTGACTGAGGCCTCCAGTCACCACGTAATCCACAGTTATCCAACACTCATAATATGTTACACTTGGAATGCACAAAATGCACAGCACCATAAAAATATTAAAAGTTATGCAGGCGATGAGTCACAATAACGTGGCTGAAGTATGTTGACCAGACCACACACTAGAAGTTGAAGGGACGACGACGTTTCGGTCCGTCCTGGACCATTCTCAAGTCGATTGTGTCGACCTGAGACACAATCGACTTGAGAATGGTCCAGGACGGACCGAAACGTCGTCGTCCCTTCAACTTCTAGTGTGTGGTCTGGTCAACATTAAAAGTTATGAAATTATTGAAAAGCAACTGTATCAAAGCCAAGTACACTTACCACAAATTGATGTTCTAGTATCAGTACCTGAGTGAGGCCCCTAGGACAGGCCCCCATTAATGTGATGGGAAAATGTAGGTGTAAGGCAGTCCTCCCAATGGCTGGTGTCAATTCCAATCACATTAGTAAAAAAAAGAAAAAAAGTTAACTGCTTGGCTGTTGCCTCCTGTGGTCAAGTAAAAAGGGAAAAACACGCAAAACAAATCGTATGAACAATGAAACTTTAATTGACTTTAAACAAATATAAACAAAGATAATCCCTTGGCTATGTACAGTGCAAATTAAACAAAAATACAAAGACAGAACACAATATAAAATAAAATAATGGTTACGTTACACTACAATGAACAAGACAAAAAATGAGTTAAATATTGGCTGGCTGAAAACCTCCACTAATACACAGAGCGTATGCTAGACAGAAGTATCAGCCTTGAGAGCACAGAATATTCTAAAGCCAACTGCTAGTACACGCTTAGTCATAGGCTATGCAGATGGCGCTGAAGTCGAGTAGAGTTGCTGATTCACCAATGGGAAGCGTGCTGGCTGGAAGTGGTAGTTTGGTGATTGACGAGGGTGGTGCACTGACAGCGAGGGGTTTTGGAGAGCAAGTGTAGGGTACATATACCCCTGTAGAAACGTATTCTACTATATATATACTACTCTTTGATTTTGATGTTATAGACGTACTGAAGTAACGTAATATAGGAAAGAGCAGGCCAAATCTCTCTTGAAAGAGATTATCGTCACAGCTCCTTCTGGCACGGCGCATCACAGAGAGGGAGGAGTTTTTCCAGGGTGGGCTGTTACACTTCTTGCGTCATGACACAAGGGACATGGTTTTTGGGGGCGATTTTAATTGTGTCACTCATGCACGGGATTGCAATAGTGCGCATCCGCAGAATGTTTCTCGGGCATTAGTCTCCACCTTACAGAGTTGTGGGTTTCGTGATGCTGCTCTCATGTTTGGAGGCGCTTTGGAGTTCACCTTTGCTGTGCGAGGAGCATGTTCCAGGCTGAATCGTTTTTAAATTCATGGGCGGGAGGGCTCTGTTTTTGCGTTTCGTTCGCCTCCCGTTCAGTGTGGGCGGGGTCGTGGTTTCCGGTGGTCAGGTCGCTTCAGGTTCTCGGAATTACTTGGTTTAGCTCGTTTGACCAATCCTTGGAGTGGAATTGGGATGCAGTGTCTCGGTCGGTTGAGGTGGCGGTTGGTTTGTTATCTTCACGTCCGTTGACGGTTTATCAGCGGGCGATTGTTGTTACTAGTAAAGTTCTTTCGAGGGTGTGGTTTTTGGCGCGGGGCTTCCCTCTGGATCGGCGGCGTGCCCAAAGGTTGGAGTGCATAGTCTATCGGTATGTGTGTTGTGGGAAGTATCATCCGGTTTGTCGCTCCTCCATGGTTTTGCGGGTAGAGGAGAGGGTGTTGGCATCCCTGATGTTTTTACCAAGGCGTTGGCTTTGTTTTGGGTGTCGTTGTGTCAGTATTTGGGGGTGGGTGGGGGCCTCAATGCGCTTGGGGTTTATTTCTGTTCAGTTCGGTTTAGCTATTTGCTTTAATTAGGGGCTGGGTGTGAGGTCGCCTTTTGTACGCCTGCTGTATATTCGTGGGCGGTTGGGATTCTGCGGGAGCTATGTCGTGTTCCTGGGTTTTTGTCCCTGTCGTGTCTGGGGTTTATGGGGCTCTCCTTCGTCGTGTGAGCCATCGGGTTGAGGGTTTGTTTCCATGCTGGGACTGGGGGGGGGGGGGGATTTGGTCGGTCTTGTGTGGGCGGCATTTGGCTTCGCAGCAGCGGGAGTTTCTCTTTCGTATGCTGAAAGAGTCCTTGCCGTCGAATGATCGTTTGTGTATGCTTGGGTTGCGTTCTTATGCAACGTGTGCACATTGTGGATTGGTTGAGACGCAATTACATGTGTTTTATTTTTGTGAGAGGGTACAGGGTTTAGTTGCTTGGTTGCGTGATGTGATTGCAGTGTTCTGTGGGCCCGGGTTTCGGGGGATATTTTACGGTTCCTGTTTCTTTCGTTTCCTCAGGGCTCCAGGCAGCTTTGGAACACCCTGAGTGTCTTGATTGCGGATTATGTGTTTTACGTGTGGGTTGGGCGTTTGGTGGGTTACGGGGTTCGCCAAATTCTGGGTTTTCTGCGGGGGCGTTTGCGTTTCACATGGTGGTGGTTGCGGCGTGCTTTTCTGGTGAAGTTTGCTGATTGGTTCACTGACGAATATGTTCAGGGTGATGCTTTGGGGTTGGTGGGGGGGCCGGGGGTTTGATTAGTGTATTGGTGTGGTGTCGGTGGATTTTGGGGGAGAGCTTGTTGGGTCATTTGGGCGTTTGGGTTGTGTGTATTCCCCCTGCCCCCCCTGAGGGCTTCCTCGACAGTGAGTTGTGTACTCACCTAATTGTGCTTGCGGGGGTTGAGCTTTGGCTCTTTGGTCCCGCCTTTCAACTGTCAATCAACTGGTGTACAGATTCCTGAGCCTACTGAGCTCTATCATATCTACATTTGAAACTGTGTATGGAGTCAGCCTCCACCACATCACTTCCTAGTGCATTCCATTTATTAACTACTCTGACACTGAAAAAATTCTTTCTAACGTCTCTGTGGCTCATCTGGGTACTAAGTTTCCACCTGTGTCCCCTTGTTCGTGTCCCACCCGTGCTGAAGAGTTTGTCTTTGTCCACTCTGTCAATTCCCCTGAGAATTTTGTAGGTGGTTATCATGTCTCCCCTTACTCTTCTGTTTTCCAGGGATGTGAGGTTCAGCTCCTTTAGCCTTTCCTCGTAGCTCAATCCTCTCAGTTCCGGGACGAGCCTGGTGGCATACCGCTGAATCTTCTCTAACTTTGTCTTGTGTTTAACTAGGTATGGACTCCAGGCTGGAGCTGCATACTCTAGGATTGGTCTTACATAAGTGGTATACAGGGTTCTGAAAGATTCCTTACGCAAGTTTCTGAAGGCAGTTCTTATGTTGGCCAGTCTAGCATATGCCGCTGATGATATTCTTTTGATGTGGGCCTCTGGGGACAGGTTCGGTGTGATATCAACCCCCAGATCCTTCTCTCTATTTGATTCTTGCAGGATTTCCCCTCCCAGATGATACCTTGTGTTCAGCCTCCTGCTCCTTTCGCCTAATTTCATCACCTTACACTTTCCTGAATTGAACTTTAGCAGCCATTTCCTAGACCATTCCTCCAGTTTATCCAGGTCATCCTGTAGTCTCTGTCTATCTTCATCCGTCTTGATTCTTCTCATAATTTTTGGATCATCAGCAAACATTGAGAGGAATGAGTCTATACCCTCTGGAAGATCGTTCACATATATTAGAAACAGGATGGGTCCAAGTACTGAGCCCTGTGGGACTCCGCTGGTGACATCTCGCCACTCTGATGTCTCCCCCCCTCACCGTTACTCGGTTTCCTGTTGCTTAAGTACTCCCTTATCCACTGGAGCACCTTCCCTTTTACTCCTGCCTGCTGCTCCAACTTTATTAACAACCTTTTATGGGGTACTGTGTCAAAGGCTTTTTGGCAATCCAGGAAAATGCAGTCGGCCCACCCTTCTCTTTCCTGCCTAATTTTTGTTGCCTGGTCATAAAATTCTATTAAACCTGTGAGGCACGATTTACCATCTCTGAAACCATGTTGGTGGTGCGTTACAAAGTTATTTCCCTCCAGATGCTCTACGAGCCTTTTCCTCAAGATCTTCTCCATCACCTTGCATGGTATACAAGTTAAGGAAACTGGCCTGTAATTCAGTGCCTCTTGCCTGTCACCCTTTTTGTATATTGGGACCACGTTAGCTGTCTTCCAACTTTCTGGTAAGTCTCCTGTTTCCAGTGACCTGTTATACACCATAGAGAGTGGCACACTTAGTGCTTCTGCACCTTCCTTTAGTATCCATGGTGAGATTCTATCAGGCCCAACAGCCTTTGTCACATCCAGCTCCAGCAGACACCTTTTGACCTCATCACTGGTGAGGTCAAATTCTTCCAAGGTTGCTTGGTTTGCCGCCTCCTCATTTAGTGCAGGGGCTTCTCCTTGTTCTATTGTGAAGACCTCCTGGAATCTCTTGTTGAGTTCTTCACACACCTCCTTGTCATTCTTTGTGTATCTGTTCTCCCCTTTTCGCAGCTTCATCACTTGTTCCTTCACTGCTGTTTTCCTCCTGATATGGCTGTGGAGCAGCTTTGGTTGGGTCTTGGCTTTACTTGCGATGTCATTTTCAAACTGTCTCTCTGCTTCCCTCCTCACTCTGAGGTACTCATTTCTGGCCCTCTGGTATCTCTCCCTGCTCTCTGGTGTTCTGTTATTTCTGTAGTTTCTCCATGTTCTTTTACTCAGTTGCTTCGCTACCTTACATTCCTGGTTGAACCATGGGTTTTTCTGTTGTCTTTCGTTTTTCTCCTTTTGGACGGGGATAAACCTGTCTGCAGCTTCCTGGCACTTCTGGGTGACAAAATCCATCATGACCTGCACATTCTTGTCTCTAAGTTCTGTTTCCCATGATATTCCCCTGAGGAAGTTCCTCATCTCGTCATATTTTCCTCTTCGGTAATTCAGTCTTTTTCTCTCCGCTTCCCATCCTTGGATAGGTTATCCCTACCTCCACCAAGTACTCAAAGGTCAGTACACTGTGGTCACTCATTCCTATGGGGGCTTCAACTTTGACTTCCCTTATTTCTGACTCATTCAGGGTGAATATCAAGTCGAGTCTAGCTGGTTCATCATTGCCTCTCACTCTTGTGGGTTCCTTGACATGCTGGCTCAGAAAATTCCTTGTTGCCACTTCCAAGAGTTTAGCTCGCCACGTATCTGCACCACCATGTGGGTCCCCATTCTCCCAGTCTATCTTTCCATGGTTGAAATCGCCCATGATTAAGAGTCTTGAGCCATTCCTGCAGGCAACTGAAGCTGGTCTCTCTATTATATTAATGGTTGCTATGTTGTTCCTATCAAACTCCTGTCTAGGTCTTCTGTCATTTAGGGGAGGGTTGTAAATGACTGCCACTATTATCTTAGGTCCACCCAGTGTTATAGTTCCTGTTATGTAATCTCTGAATCCGTCACAGCCCGGAATTTCCGTCTCATCAAAACTCCAGTCCTTCCTTATCAGCAGGGCCACTCCTCCACCTCCTCTCCCTTCCCTCTCTTTCCTTACTATATAGTAGTCCTTTGGAAACACAGCATCTGTTATGTGTTTGCCTGTGTTGTGTTTTTGTGTTGCTCCTTGCATGTGTGTCCTTGTTGTTTGGGTTTGTGTGTGTTTTGTGTTCCTTTGCCGGATCCTGCGTGTTCCGGTGTTTTTATTTTGTGTGTGTGCTTGGCTGTGGTTCTGGACCTTGTTTCCCAGTTCCCGTGCGTTCCGGTGTTTCATCCTGTTTGTGTGTGTGTGGGTGTTTTATTGCGTCCGGCTCCTGTGTGCGCCAGTCCTTGTGTTGTGGTGTGTCTGCGTGTGTATCTTTTCATTTGTTCCACCGGTTCCTGCGTGCTCCGGTGCTGTGTTACTGTTTGTGTGGGCTTATGCCTTGTGTGTGTGGCCCTTTTGGGTACTTTTATCAGCCTTGCTTCATGTATTTTTTTCCCTTGTGTTATTTTACATTGTTTTTTGTGCCGCTGGCTTGTTATATGTGTAACTGCTCTGTGTGTGCCTTTGTGTTCTCTGTGTTACTCATGTGGATCTTGTGTTATGCATGATTGGATTTTCTTTTTATGTTGTATTATTGTAAAAAAAAAAAAAAAAGCAAAAGTGTATTCATGCTCTTGCATTTGTTTCTGCATACTGCTTGTTGTCATAAGAGTTCTTTTGGTTCTTTACTCTGTACTTTGTCAGGCTTTGTATGTTTTTTATTGTATATATTGTACTTTTATAAAAAAAAGAGGCTGATGCCCGCCTGTGACCCTGCAGGTGCCAAACCTCCTCCCACCCCTCCTATGCTAACGAGTGAACAACGTGCTATTGGCTGTTCAATGTAAGTGATGCTGCATGATAATCTGCAGCTCACTACCCAGCGAGCAGTTTCATCGACTGACATGTCTTCTTGTCGCCACTGTGGTATTAATAATCTGCATAAATAACAAGCTAAAGGAATCATGGCAACCGCCCTTGTCCCAGGTGAGTCGCCGCTGCTGCCAGATGTACGTTCAGCAGCCCATATTGTTCCTGATTCACCTGCTGCTGGTACACAAGTCTCTCTCCAGGCAGGAGAGAGCCAAGGAGAAACTGGGGCTTTATTCCAAGAGGTGGTGAGCAGGAAGGAAAAAAGGCGATTATGTTGTAATCCACAAGTTAGGAGGGATTATTAGCTAGAGGATCATTACTACAACACTTAACGAATGATGATGGAAGTATATGTTAAGTAGACAGACTATGGATCACATGTCTAAGAAAGGTTAATGGATTAAGACCGCAGCTGCTTAGCCAAATTAATAATTCCTGGAAAGAGGACTCAGGTTTCTAGGAACAAGGTTACCGCTCTAGGGATAAGGTTAATCGGATTATTTCTTCCTTGAGAGGCGGGGTGAAATGTTTGAGGCCATGGTTGACTAGAGGCAGTCTGATTGTGGGAGTTGAACTGAGAAGTCCTCTGGATCTCCGTTGTGGCAGCAGCGAAGTGTAGCAGACAGCTATGCGAGAGCCTGATGTGATCTTAGTGACCAAGTTAAGTCTGCAGTGTGTGAGTATGGAATGAAAGACTAACTGGGTGTGGAGCGTTGTAGTAATCATTCCGTATTAGGGGACTTAGGCGGAAGTTACGAGTGCAAGTGGTGACCGCGGAGGTCAAGTGGTTTATGGGTATTGGAAGTGTATTGACCTAATAGAGTATGTTAATATGTTATTATTTGTCAGAGTCTATTCTTTGTAATTAAATGACAAAACCCGACGGCCTTTAAATACCTTCCATATGTTCACTCATTGTGTTCCAGTACAAACCTAGTGGTACGCCTCAAGGGTCTGGTGTGTGTAGGAGTACACGGTGGTAGTAACGGTTGCTGAGGCAAGGTGTTATGTGTTGTGTAATCGCTGTGTTCGGAATGAACTGGGGTTCAGCGTCACGACGACTACAGCGGGAAAGAACCCGCTTAACCCGCATGATTTTCCCTCCTGGCACTGGTCTTGCTGACAGATTTCAGTGGTTTTCTGCAGCCACCAAAGCCCATCACACTAAACGCATGAAGATAAAGAGAGATAAAGACAATCATGTCTTTGTCACGAATGATGACGCATTTGTTTACGACTTGTTAACGCAGGAATATGCAGGGATGAAAATTTTCCAGCACCATGTGAGGATTCAGTGAAGGTGAAAATCGTCTTCTTTGGTGTTAACAAGTGCATTGACCCAGAGTGTTTCCGGTCCGCCAATGTGGAAAACCCACACCGCACTATAAATGACCTCATCGTTGCAAACTGGACAGCATCAACAGAGATTCCCAAGCGACTCTCAGTGCCCCTAGCGCTGGGTAGAACTTACAGAGTGGCTCGCTATATACCTCCACGCCGGAGGTGCTAAAAATGTCAGAGTTGGGGCAACACTGCAGTGCGCTGCACCTCCAGGACCCACCGATGTGCAGTGTGTGCTGGTGTTCATGATTCTAAGGAGTGTTTTGACATCTTCAACGCCGGGCGCACTGTGACAACTAGATGCGTTAATTGTCATACTCCTGGCGTGATGGCAACTCACCAGACCTGCCCAGCTGCTGCTAGGCCGCCCCCTACAAGCAGTACCCCGCTCTACAAGGCGCTACGTCACGATGATGGAGTGTCACCATCAGTGGAAAGTTGTCCTATGCCATCAACTACGGTGGACCACAGCTGGCACTCTGACTCCCCGCTCACCCTTGACTCTGGACAATGAAACAGCGGCGAGCATCTTTGCCCACTCATCTGGGCACCGGGTGCCACAGTACACAGTTGCCAGGTGTGGCTGGCCCTGGCCGGGAAGGTGGTAGGTCTGCACCCCCTGCTCTCGAGGGGGGGGGGGCACCAGCTCGGCTTCTCCTCCCCACCCACAGCCAACCCCCCCAAGGTGGGAAGGTAGTTGTGAAGGTGCGGGCATTTAAATGCTCTGTGGAGTGGAAGCCTGCGCTACAAGGAACAGATTCGGAGCTACAGCATACTCGGGAACTTGAGTTAGAAGAGAGTCGCCGTCAGCATGAAGCAGATATGTTAGCAGTTAAACAGACGTATGAGCAGACGCTGAAATAAATACAGCAGCGCTGTCACTGTCACCGTGAAGAACATGGTGAGTTTAGTGACCTGGACAGTAACCCACAGTCACCAGCCAGGACTGAGAGCAGTGTAGTGGGCGAGGCTCACACACCTGGTGACTTAGATACCGCTACTCGTCTAGCTCGTGTGTTTGATATATCGCAGATAGGACCCACGGAAATTGACAACCTATTAAACATAGTGTTTTCCAAATCCTTAAAAACAAATGTCAGAGAGTTCATAAGTAACAGTGTCATTGACAAAGAGACGAGAGACAATGTATTGCAGGTGTATTGTCTTGCAGTCAACTGCATCACAGAACTTAGAGGAGTACCAGGAGTGATACCAAGCAGAGCAAGGGAACAGTAACTTACATAAACGCACATAAAAGCTTTTTGGGACTAATAATTAAATATAAACTATGGATCCCTCCACAAACTCTCCCAATACATCGGTGCTTCGTGTCCTCAGTTGGAACATAGCATCACTCAGGAAATGGCTTCCTGATCTCCACCACAAAGTGACGACCGAGCCTATTGAAGTCGTCTGCCTTCAGGAGGGCAGAGTTCCCACCAGGTCTCCACCCCCTAAATTACCCTCCTTTGCTGTCAATAACCTTAAATCCAGTCACTCTTGTATTTTGTATGTTAAGAAGTCCCTTCCTCACCAGCTACTCCCAGCCAGGTCAACTGAAGGGCTCCAGTATCATGGTGTGAGGATCTACGTGGGGAACTCTGCCCTCAATATCTTTAACCTGTATGCCCCTAGTGATAAGTTTAATTATGCTGACCTTCCTATCTGTATTCATACTGAGCCAACCATCATTGTAAGTGATTATAACACTAGGCATAGGAATATTGGTAATTCGCAGTTCAGTAATCATAACGGCAACCAACTGTTGTCATTATTAGGTAGTCACGATGATGCACAGATTGTGGGTGACCTTGAACCGACGCATATCTACGGAGGTATTCTTGATCTGTCTCGGTTTCAACGTCTCCCACACCGTGTGCGCCTCGTCAATAGTGCCAGATATGGCGTCTGATCATCTGCCCATATTAGCCACTGTAAGCATTTGAAGCTCTATCTTCCCCGGCGGAATGTTCAAGCGGAAGAGGCTGGCTGTGCCCATCGATCAACGAGACAATTTTGTTGCTCATGTGTCAGAATGGTGCAGTTCATCTGAGCCTTCATCAGTTGAAGATTTTAACAATGAGCTCACAGGTACTATCGAGCAGTTTATAGAATCACTTGATCCATCGTCCAGGCCACGTAACCCAAATTACACTGGTCATAGCACTTATGCTTATTATAATGACTCTAAAGTGCATGCACTAAAACGCACTGCCAGAATAATTGCTTATAGAAGGACCCGCACTGCTGAAATGCTTAAGCTCTTTTAGACGGCTCTGGCTGAGGCCAGGGAACGTATGGTAGAGCTGAGGCAGAGACTGGGAAACTTTTGTCAGTGGTCTCAATTCTCACACGCCACTAAGTCGGGCATGGAAGGATATCAACAAGATCAAAGGGAAAAATACTGCAGAGATCTCGCACCCTAATTCTCTGCACAGAGCAAATGAGCTAGTTGATGCTTGGGCCACAACTTCCAGCTTTGACAGTCTTCCTCTACTCACACAGAATGAAATAAATAACAGATATGCTGATAGAGCAAGTCTCCTTGACTTCATGCTTCATCAAGAGGATGACTGTGACATGTTTTTTACTGAATACGAACTAGGCTCTGCTCTACATAAAGGCAAAGCTACATCACCCGGGGAGGACGGAGTTACTTACGGCATACTGCGTATGCTTCTTCTAGATCCAGGGAATCCCTTGCTTGAAATCATTTACGTCCTCTAATTACTCAACACAAAGCTGCTATTAGGACAATATCCAACTCTGGCCCCAGACATCACTCGTTACCCCTACTCAAATCTCTGAATATATTAGATTCACTGACATGTTAGAGTCTAGAATATGTTTAGAATAGAGAATTTAGAATTAGTCCTTTAGAATAGTCTAGAATAGAGGTAGAATATGTTAGTCACTGTACATCCTCTCATGTGTATTATATATATATATATATATATATATATAAAACGCTGAACTGTAATGCCAATTCTGACCTTAAAAGCTTCATTGAAGGTTGTAACAGAACCCATGAGCACCACTCCAGAAACAAATACCTTTATGATATTCCAAGAGTTCGACTTAACCAACCTAGAAATGCTCTACAAATCAAGAGACCAAAAATGTGGAATGACCTTCCCAATCATGTTAAAGACTGTACTTCTCTCAACCAGTTTAAGATAGAAACTAAGCACTACCTAATTAACTCCCTGTAACCTACCTTACCCATTTAATGTCAACCCATGTCTTTTATTTTTAAACAGCGCTGTTTGTTGATCAAATTGTATTTTTGTTTTTTCTGCCATGTTCCCCCTTTTTTATTTTTTTATTTTCTCAACCCATTTTAGACTTTAATCTCAATTAGTATTTAGTTTTAGTCTTTAGTGTTTTTCCTGCCCGAAACGCTTTGCGTAATAGTGGCTTTAGGAAAAGTATGTACTAGCTCTATCTAAAATTCATCAATTTTTGTATCACCTCTTGTATGTATGTATTTTACCTAAATAAACATTTGAATTTGAATTTCAATTGTATAATATGAGCTATGTAACTGGGGAGCTTCCAAAGTCATGGACCAATAGTCTAATTATTCCCATTCCTAAACCTAACCAGCAGAGTGCTTTTCGCCCAATCTCCCTCACTAGTTGTCTCTGTGTCTTGAGAGGATGGTTCTCAACCGTCTCCTTTACAGAATTAGTAACATGTTGTCTCCCCAGATATATGGCTTTACGCAGGGAAAGAGTGTACATCACTGTATTACCACATTCCTCACCCTGCATACTGATAGGTCATATACCAATTTCCTAGATCTTAAGTCAGCCTTTGACATTGCTAACCCACACGTCATTTTGAGAGAACTTGCTAAAATGAATGTTGGAGGATGGCTTCTACGGTGGATAAGGGGCTATCTATCCAACAGGAAGTCATCTGTACTGTTCCATGGGCATAGGCGTGTAACGAGATATTTTGAACTTGGCACTCCACAGGGAGGTGTCCTCAGTCCTACTCTGATCAATGTGGTAATCAATGCACTTTTAAACTCAGTAACTAGGAGACCCAGCGAACACATCATTACATATGCGGATGATATACTGATCCACACAAATGGATATACCAACACCCAAAATGTTCTGAACTCTGTATTGCACACATGTCAGGAACTAGGCTTGGTTATCTCAGTAGAGAAAACAAAGATCCTGAACCGACGCCCATGGAGCCGAGGTGGAACCGTTCGCAAAATGCAGTTGCATGATGGTTCTCTGCTCGACTATGTAACCAGATACAAATACCTTGTAGTTCCACTGTACCGCAATGTTGTAGCCAGACTTTGTCGCTAATGTAGAGAGAGGCTCCGAGCTCTCAATGCTGTGGCAGGCTATCATCCAAGCTAAATGTGAGAATTGTCAAAATGATGCATCTTTCATATATTAGGTCTCTGATTGATTATGCTGCACCCATGCTTGCCCTAGTGCCTGAGAGAATGCTTGGAGGGCTGGAAAAGATGCAAAACGAAGCCATGAGGATAATCCTCGGATGTCCCCGTACAACTAAATTACTAAACATGAGGAAGGAACTGAATATTTCATGTGTAAGTGATCGTATCACTGAAATTAATGCTTTAATTGGTATCAAGATGCTTAGGCTAACCCACCCTAATCCCTGCACTGAAGCCCTCCAAGCCTTCTTCCTTGAAGATCAGCATCCCTCCAATTGGATTGCCGTAACTGCCAATGTGCTCAGAATGTATAACTTTCATCACCCCTACCTAAAGAGACAACAACAACACTTTCTTTCCCCATGGGAGATCACTTCTTTTCAAATTATTGTCCCCCCTTTCCCACCCAAGAAGCTGATTAAAGAACAAGCCTTGCTTCGACAAGAAGCAAAGTACAATGCCTTAAGCCAAATTGATACTTTAGTTAGAGAGCTCTCCCTGTGCCAGATTATTTACACTGATGGATCCTTGCATGAGTCCTATAGTGCAGCTGGAAGTGCAGTTGTTGTGACAGGGAGAGATGGTTCCTTCTCCCATGAGTGTGGAGCGCGTCTAAGTAACTGGGCCTCCACTCTTCAAACAGAATTGGTTGCCATAATGCTAGCACTCGAGCGCGTATATGAATCCAAAGTTGACACGCTAAATGCAAGTGACTCCTTGTCATCCTTGACTGCTCTCAGCTCCCTCAGGCATAACTGTGACGTGCTTATCTCTGAAGCTAGACATAGATATAATGAAATAATCAATGATAGAGTCAGAGTTTGTCTCCTGTGGATTCCTTCCCATACTGGTCTCCGAATGCATGATAGAACTGATGAGTTGGCCAAGACCTTTGCTCGTAGAGGGAATTGATAACCAACTTGGACTGCCTTTGAGCAGCCTGAGGGCAGCAATATCGCAGGAACATCAACTAAATTTCGGAGACTTGAGACAAAGTGAAATTCACACCAGTTACTCCATCTATCATCATTCTATTATGCAGGAAGAACCACACGTCTATGGGTCATCCAATAATGTTAGCAGACTTCTAGATGTTACCACTGCTAGGCTTAGGTTCGGCTACAAGTACCTCTGGAAATTTGTAACATCTGTTGATGTAGATTTGACTAAATGTAAACTCTGTCAGCAGAACCATTCGCATACTTTGCGTCATTATATAATGGAATGTGAAAAAATCGCGGAATTTAGAGATAACACCATCAATAGTGTCCAAGAAATGTGTAAGTACTTCATTCATAATGATGTGCTGCCCGAAATCTTAGCGAAGTATCCAAAATTTGCTTACTGTAGGTAATGCATGCACATGACTGTAAAGCTGTCGCCCAGTTGGGTGGGTGTGCAACAAGACTAGTAACTGTGTGACTCACCATAGATGTAAAGTGCCTTGTATAGTGACTGTTGTGAGCCTCTTGTTGATCACTTGTGACACAAAAGATTATTGATGTCTGTATTTGTGTGGGTGATTAGATATGTATGTGTATGTATATATGTATACGTATATATATATATATATATATATATATATATATATATATATATATATATATATATATATATATATATATATATATATATATATATATATATATATATATTTTCCGCATATATATATATATATATATATATATATATATATATATATATATATATATATATATATATATATATATGCGGAAAATCCACAGAGAAATATGAAATGAGGTGAACGTTTCGGCTTTGTTAAAGCCTTTGTCAACACCAGACTGACTGACTGCTACAGTCAGTCTGGTGTTGACAAAGGCTTTAACAAAGCCGAAACGTTCACCTCATTTCATATTTCTCTGTGGATTTTCCGCATAAAATGATCAGTGTTTTGTGATCGTCAATTGCATATATATATATATATATATATATATATATATATATATATATATATATATATATATATATATATATATATATATATATATATATATATATATATATATGTATATATATATATATATATATATATATATATATATATATATATATATATATATATATACATATATGAATGTGTTATGTTTACCATATTTCTCTGGGTTTGAGAATATTGTCAAGGCCTTGAAACTTTTTAATATAGATGTAATGTTTAGCTACGAAAACACTGTTGGTAAGCTATTAGTAAGGAACAGCCCTCGTAGTGATAATTGCGTCATTTATAAAATACCTTGTAAGGAATGTAATAAGTTCTATGTCGGGCAAACATCTAAAGATTTAAAATGTAGAATATCGCAACATAAATACTCTGTAAAACTTGGCCAATTGTCTAATGCTTTGTTTGTGCATTTGTCAGAAAAAGCTCACCAAATTGATTGGGAGATGGCTTCTTCAATAACAAATTGTAAAAGCACCTATAACAGAAACATAATTGAATCTGCTTTGATACAGATCACCAAAGAAAGTAATTTGAATATTAGCAGTGGTCTATATAACTTAGATCCATTTCTAATAGATCAGCTAAAGGGCGATTTAAGTAGAATCATTGAAAAACATTTGTCTCACTAATTTATTGTATATATTTACTTCTTTATGTTATAATTACCTATATATTATGCTTGTATGTCTGCTGTATCAGATGGGCCATTGTGCTACATCGGATGTGCCAATTGGGTGCATCTGATGGGCCAATGGGCCTTCTGCGTTGTCCAAGTATTGTACCTCACCTTACTTCACCACTCCTTCCTGCCTATTTATACCCATCACTCGATCTGTAAAATGACCTTCTGAAGATGTATTTAATATACGAAAGTACTTAAGGAAATTTCCTGTTTCATTTTTCCTCCGTGGTCTGACATTGTCATGTACATGTATGTATGAGAGTGTGTACATGTATATATAACATTATTAATTTTGTAACTAGCGTCAAATTTTTTTTTATTAGTTTAGCTAAACGAACTAGCGGGTTCAGTTCCTGAACCAATTATGTGCCTCTATAATCCTTTACACCACCGCCCACGGGATGGGTATGGGGTGCATAATAAAGAAAGAAATTGAATTGAATTGATGATGGGCTTATATATATATATATATATATATATATATATATATATATATATATATATATATATATATATATATATATATATATATATATATATATATATACATATATATATATATATATATATAAGAGAGACCAACGTCGTCTATGTCTTCAAATGCCCACTTGGGGACTGTAAGCTCCAAAAAACCAGTATATAGGCAAGACAACAACATCTCTTTCTAGGCGTTTAACGATGCATAAGCAACAGGGCTCCATTAAGGAACATATAATCTCTTCCCACAACCAAACCATCGCCAGAGAAATCCTAGTAAACAACACAGAAATCATCGATAGATACAGCGATAGCAGACGGCTTGACGTTTGCGAGGCACTGCACATTAAGAAGTCAACACCAGCAATCAACAGCCAATTAATGCACAACTATATTCTACCCACCTCAAGACTCCGCTCCAATATAGAAGCATCAAGAAATATGGACCAATAGGCTTTCTACAATCACTTCCATTTCAATACCCATTGTTTCGTGTTCTGTCTTGTGTTGATGAAATTAATACCCTATTAAATACCACCTCACCCCATCCACCTCACTCAAATGTAGATATAAACAAATCGGAGATATGTAAGTTCTATTCAGTTGTTTATGTGTAAAGTCTTTGAAAATGTAATAAGTTTTACGAAACGCGCTCAAGTGTCGCGTCAGACTAGAAATAAAAATGAATTTTGAGAATTGATTTTTGAATTACCTCCAACAGTGAAAAGAAATGTACGAAAGATTGAGAAAATTCGTGTTAGAATTATTAATCTTACTTTTTCGGTCATATTTAATAATATATGTCTACAGGAAAGACTGCTACCAAAATATACTAATATATATATATATATATATATATATATATATATATATATATATATATATATATATATATATATATATATATATATATATCAACACCTCAAACCAATTCTATTTGCTGACGACACAACCTTCATTTACTCCAGTCCTGACCCCCTTGCTCTAAATGCCATAGTAAATACTGAGCTAAATAAAGTCCATCTTTGGCTAACTGCCAACAAACTCACCCTTAACATTGACAAAACTTTCTATATTCTGTTTGGCAATAAATCCTCTAATCAAATAAATCTCAAAATAAACAATACCCAAATTTGTAACAAATTAGATGGCAAATTCCTTGGCATTCTCATTGACCACAAGCTGAATTTCCAGGGCCACATTCTAAATATATCCAAAAAAGTTTCAAAAACTGTTGGCATTCCTTCTAAGATCAGATATTATGTACTCCGCCCTGCCCTGGTGACTCTCTATTACTCCCTCGTCTATCCATATCTCAACTATGGTATTTGTGCTTGGGGCTCTACTACCCAAAATCATTTACGTCCTCTAATTACTCAACACAAAGCTGCTATTAGGACAATATCCAACTCTGGCCCCAGACATCACTCGGTACCCTTACTCAAATCTCTGAATATGTTAGACATTAAGTCGCTGCACATTCTCTCATGTGTATTATACATATATAAAACGCTAAACTGTAATGCCAATCCTGACCTCAAAAGCTTCATAGAAGGTTGTAACAGAACCCATGAGCACCACACCAGAAATAAATACAGTTTTGATATTCCTAGAGTACGACTTAATCAAACCAGAAATGCTCTACAAATCAAGGGACCCAGATTGTGGAATGACCTTCCCAACCTTGTTAAAGACTGTACCTCTCTCAACCAGTTTAAGATAAAAACGAAGCTATACCTAATAAACCCTGTAACCTACCTTACCCCTCTAATGTCATCCGATGTCTGTTTTTTTTTAAAGAGCGCTGTTTGTCGACAGAATTGTATTTGTGCTGCTTTTTCAGCTATGTTTTCATTTCATGTTTTCATTTTACTCTTTATGCTCAATTAGTATTAAGCTTTAGTCATTTAAGTTTTTTATGCCCGAAACGCTTTGCGTAATAGTGGCTTTAGGCATTGTATGTACTAGCCCTAACTATAAATCCATCACTCTTTGTAAAATCTCTTTTATGTATGTACCTTACCTAAATAAACATTTTGATTTGATTTTATATATATATATATATATATATATATATATATATATATATATATATATATATATATATATGTATATATATATATATATATATATATATATATATATATATATATATATATATATATATATATATATATATATATATATATATACATATATATAAAGAGGGAATTGTTACGATAATCTCCTTCAAGAGAGATTAGCCCTGCTCTTTCCTACCATCAAGCTACTTCAGTACATCTAAAACATCTAAATACTACAAGCAAGTGTAGTAAATATTGAGTCAAATACGTTTTGCCAGGCGCAAACGTATCATCACACTCACTCTCCACCCTCCCCCCTCCCCTGTCGCCGATCACCAAACTACCATTTCCAGCCTGCCTGCTTCTGATTGGTGAATCGACGTCTGCACCTCAGCGCCCTCTACCTAGCCGATGTCTGGGCCTGAACCAGTCATTGAGCTTAGAATATCCTGTGCTTTCAAGCTGTAAACAACCAACTTATATACGCTCTGTTTATTGGTGGATGTTCTCAGCTAGCGCTATATTCTCCGCACCTGTTAATCCTTTTTCTTTTTTTTATTTGTAGAGTAACGTCACCACAGTTCTTATTTTTATGTTATATATTTATATTTTGACAACAAGCCCAGCAGTTGATATTTTATTTTTTTTTGTAAGTGTGATTGGGCATTAACATCAGCCAAAGTGAGGACTGCATTACCATCTACACTTTCCAGTCACATTTTATGGGGGCCTGTCCAAGGAGCTTCACTCAGGTACTAGTACTAGAACATCAATTTGTGGTAAGTGTACTTGGCTTTGATACAGTTGCTTTTCAATATTTTCATTACTTTTAATATTTATATGGTGCTGTGTATTTTGTGCATTCCGAGGGTAGCATATTGTGAGTGTTGGATAACTTTGGATTACGTGGTGACTGTAGGCCTCAGTCACTCTCATAATTGGTCATCCCTCCCTCAGTGTTATTACTCGTGTATTCCACCTTTTTTGTCACTAGGATATTTCTCACATTCCGGCAGATCATCATTTTGGTACCCTGGTACTTTGATTTGTCTTCGGGTCAAAGCACCCTATCTTCTGCAATCCGACCAAAGGAGGATACAGAGGGCCATAGTTCCTCTAGCACGGACTACGTTGCTGAGTTGGGACCTCAACAGCAGTTCTCGTCACCAGTTGACACTCGCACCCCTACACGTCGGTCAGAGTTGATGATATTTACTTAGATAGGGAATTAGCTTTCTTTTTCAGAGCTCAAAGATCGCAAATTCTGTAAGTATCATATTTCATTAAGTAGGAAAATCCTTGCTTCTGTCCTATAGAGACTCGGCAAGGTATGCCTACATTCTTGGACTACCTTATAGTTCAATAAGTAGTTCAAGTGCTGGTGATATTGCTCATTGCTCAATAAGGAGTTTGTATTATATTATTGCATGCTAAAGAATATTTCTGGCTATTACCTGTACCATTTAATTGTTATGTTTGTCATCCTCAGCGTAGATATATTGTTTCCCCAAGTTATGCAGTGTTTTATTCCTTTACCCCTAGACACATGTTGGCAAGGCCGATTTAATATAATTAATCACTGCGGGGAATGAACCGTACTAAGTCTCAAGGGTTGTAACAAATGAGGGCCACTGTCCAGGAGCTTAAACCTTAATTCCCTGAAATGTTTGTACAATTGACAGTGCTAATTATTAATAGCAATTGCCTTCCTAGGTACTCTGTGATTATCTAGTGACACCTAATCAAGCCTGTGAAATTATCTGTTCAATCTGAGCTGCTGTGAAAACTTCTCAACGCTTCACGATTTGAGGTAAGTGTTCAGCTTGTGCCAGGGGCCAATCATAATTTTCAGTGTTGTTTCAAGTGTAAGTTGTGATAATTGAGCCAGCCATGGAGGATCAGGTTGCTGCGCTGGTGGATCAGCCAAAATTTAGTAAAATTAAAGACTTAAAGAAGTCTGGTTTGTTGGTTTTGGCTGATAAATTGAACCTAGCAGTTTCCAGTAAAATGTTGAAGGCTCAAGTGTTAAGAGTTATTGTCACACACCTGGTGGAGGAGGAGAGACTTGACGAAGAGTGTTTAGGAGAGTTAGAAGAAGAGTCAAGTGACAAGGTGGCAATCTTAAAGTTGGAGTTGGAGACTAAATTAGAAATGGCTAGGCTGGAAGCAGACAAGCAGAAGTTGGAGTTGCAGAACCAGCAAAAACAACTTGAGTTGGAGACAAAGCAACAGGTGTTGGAGGCTCGGTTACAACTAGCAGAGCAACAAACTAAACAAACCGAGCAGCAGACTAGACAATTAGAAATTCAGCAGAGTATGGCTGAAAATAATAACAGGTTGGAACAGCAGAGAATTGCAGCAGGGCAAGGTAACACTAGTAATAATCCAGAGAGTACAAATAGTTCTTCCAAGTACAGTAAACATGTAGATTTACCTAAGTTTGAAGAAGATCCAGAAATATTTTTCTTGCATTTTAAGAAATTAGCAGTCAGCATGAACTGGCCTGTAGATCAATGGGTTAGCATATTACAAGGACAATTTAAAGGTAAAGCTCAAGAGGTATTTGCATCTTTGCCTGCTGAGAATTCTTTCGATTTTAAATTTGTTCAACAAAGTATTTTAAATGCCTACCAGCAGATCCCAGAGGCACATAAAATATAATTCAGAAGTTTAAAAAGAGCACATGACCAGACTATTTCTGACTTTGTAAGGGTAAAATTAAATCACTTTGATAGATGGATTAAAGCACTTAATATTACAGAGTTTGAGACTTTAAGAGACCTCATAGTAACTGAGGAAGTAGTGGGATGTCTACCAGAGAAAGTAGCTTTGTTTATGACTGAAAATAAACAAACCACTGATCTTATAAAACTAGCCAAGCTAGCTGATGAGCATGAACTACTTACTAAAGTGCCTTTTAGAGCACCAATTAATCATTTTAATGCTAAAACTAATCATTATGCTCATAAAAATCATGTTTTCCAGACTCGACCAGCTACTTCACCTTCTCCTCTTAACCCTTCTCCTGTAAAGCCTAAATCTGAGAAACAACAGACAGGGTTGTCAACCTCAAGTAATGTAGTGATTAAGCCTGCAGTGGGTTCGGCTGTTCCGACCACTGGCAGATATTGCATGCATTGCAGGAGAAGAGGTTATGTGGTAAATTCCTGTTATGCTTTGCACCCTGAGTTGAGACCAACTGGTTTGATTATGAGTAGGGGTTTGCAAACCTTTAATGCCAATGTTGCTCTAAACATGCCCAAGTGGATGACTAATTTTGATCCATACCTACATTCGGGAACCCTATTATGTACTAGTGGAACCTGGAAACCAGTGCAGTTGTTAAGGGACACTGGTGCTTCGCAGTCTTTAATTTCTCGCCGTGTTCTTACTGATGTTAGCACAGAAGACACTGGAGAGGTAGTGTTATTGCAGAGACTTGGACGTTATATCCAGCGTGTACCATTAATTAAGGTTAACCTGAATTCTCCTATTACACCAGGTTGGTGCACTGTAGCAGTCAGTAAGCAGTTGCCCATTCCTGGGATTGATATCATTGTAGGTAATGATTTTGACAAGTGTCAATTTAGTGGGACCGATTGTCCTGTTATGTATACTAAACCTAGTACAGTACTGGCTCAACCAGATGCGGGTGATGGTGTCATTTATCCAGCCTGTGTTGTGACCAGATCCATGGGTAAGCAGAATGTGGTAAGTCCTGCTACTACCAAGGTGGATGTTCTCGAGGCCAGGACCCCTTCAGACAGGGAGGTGAAGGTGGACCTTGAAGATACATTTTTAGCTCACGTGGATGTCGAGAATGAGGCGGGTGCCAAAGCCCTAATTTATTCTGACCCAGATGGTCTGGAAGATGTGGCCCAGGTACCAGTTCCTTGCCCGCTCGCTCCAGCTGTAGAGTACCAGACCTTGCGTAAGTTACAGAGTACTGATCCCAGTCTAGCTGAGTGTTATGCAGAAGCAACCGACTCCATTGATACTTTGGAGGAGAGTACGGGTTGTTATTTCAAGGATCGATGTCTGATGAGAAGATGGAGACCATCAGGAACTCCCTCATCAGATGGTTGTGAGTCTAAAACCCAGCTCGTTGTGCTAACAGAGTATAAGGAGCAGGTATTGCAAGCTGCCCATGATGACCTGATGGGAGGCCATCAAGGCATTACCAGTATGTATCATAAGATCTGTAAACTTTTTTATTGGCCAAAACTTAAAAAAGATGTGGTCAGATATTGCCACAATTGTGATGTGTGTCAAACTGTTGGTAAGCCTAATTAGAATGTGCCACGAGCACCCTTATACCCTATTGTAGTGCCAGAGGAGCCTTTTACTCATGTGGGATTGTGTCGGACCTTTACCCCGTACCAAATCCAGAAATATGTATATGTTTACAAATTTATGTATGACCACCAGGTTCCCCTGAAGCATATGCATTACGTAACATTAGAGCTTCTACCATTATATGGCAGTTGGAACGATTTTCTCACTATTTGGTATGCCCCGTATAATTCAAATTGATAATGGGAGTAATTTTTGTTCCACTACCTTTAAACATTTTTGTAATTCATTTGGTATAAAGCACAATTTTTCCAGTCCTTACCATCCTCAGAGTCAAGGGGGAATCGAGCGGTTCCACCAAACTCTCAAGAAAATGTTGAAGGCAACTGGGGAAGATTCACCCAGGCATTGGAATGATAATTTACCATTTGTTTTTGAGATGGATTGTACAGTGCTCTAGGCTGTTCTCCATTCGAACTTGTATTCGGACATCAGGTGAGAGGACCTTTAAAAATGTTACATGAGAAGTTGTTAGGAGATGTTACAGCCAGGCAGAGTGAGCGTTACCTGACGGATGTAAAGAGCAAGCTGTCCAGAACGAGGGAGTTGACCTTACGACATCTAAGTAAACAACAACAGGTAATGAAGCAGAAACATGACCAGAGGTTCAAGGCCAAACTCAGAGTTTTTAAGCCAGGAGATTTGGTATTGGTCTTGAAGCCTCGTATGGGTACGTCTATGTCTCATAAAATTGCAGGACCGTATCAAGTAGTAAAACGTCTTGGGGAAGTTACTTACAAAGTTTGCGATCCCAAACAGAAACGTCAGACTATGAGTGTACATGTAAACCGGTTGAAGGCTTATTGTGGGCCTAGTATTGTGGCTTGTTGTGTTGCTGAGGAGGTAAATCCTGAAGAGTCGAGTGTTGCAGAGGAAGATGGTAATTCTTGTTTGTCTAATTCCAGCAGTTCCGGGGAAGAATTGTTGTGTCATTTGCAGGATGAGGAGAGAGCAGAGTTCCAGGACCTTTTGGAGATGTCTTCTAACTTGTTTGGGGAGGTCCCCACTCAGACTTCTCTCATTACTCACGACATTAACCTGACAAATGTAACTCCAATTCGGCTGCACCCTTATCGAGTGACACCCGAGAAACGTCGTATCATCCAGGAGGAGGTTGAGTATCTTCTTCGACATGGGTTCAGTAGACCCAGTCAGAGTTCCTGGAGTTCGCCATGTCTATTAGTACCAAAACCAGAAGATAAGTGGAGACTAGTAGTGAATTATAGAAAACTCAACCAGGTAACTGTAGTTGATGTATATCCTTTCCCATTATTGAAGGAATGTGTCGATACTATAGGTCATGCTAAATTTGTATCTAAATTGGACTTATCTAAGGGATATCACCAGATACCTCTTACAGATTTTGCAAGGGAAGTGACAGCATTTATCACTCCTGATGGAGCTTACGAGTTTAATGTAATGCCTTTTGGATTAAGGAATGCTCCAGCCACTTTTCAGAAATTAAAGAATTCTTTGTTGAAGGATGTGCCAGATTGTAGGGCATATTTGGATGACATTGTGATTTTCAGTAAGAATTGGGTAGATCATATGTCTAGTTTAAAGAAATATTTTAATGTGTTACAACGTGCTAATTTGACTGTCAATATGAAGAAATGTAGTTGGGCTAAAGGAACTATAGTGTACTTAGGACATGAGGTTCTAGGAGCAGGTGCTGTTTTGTTCCAAGTAGGACCAGATGAGTTAGAACATCCTATTTATTATTTCTCTCGTAAGTTTGACAGGACACAAATTAATTACTCTGTAGTTGAGAAAGAAGCACTTTGTTTAATATTGGCAGTGAAGAAATTTGAGACATATTTGTCAGGAAATAAAGTGGTAGTATATACAGATCATAATCCATTGACATTTATCAACTCTATGAAGTGTAAAAACCAGAGAATACTTAGATGGTCATTGATTCTGCAAGAATTCAATATTGTAATTCGTCATATTCCTGGGAGGCAAAATGTTATTGCTGATGCCTTATCCAGGGGATTTCCTGTTGCAGTGCCATAATATGTAGTGTTCTTTATTCATAAGATGTATGTAAATTTTGTATTTTTTTTTACTGTGTGAAATTTCATTGCTTTGTGCTTTGATTTTAGTTGAAGTATTTTCAGGTTGTATTTTCATGTTATATTTCATGCAGTCAAAAAAAAAAATGAAATCAACCTTCAGTTAATTAAATTTTTTCTTAGGGGACGGGAGGGATGTTACGAATCTTACTAGGATTCTAACATTACTCTTGATGCTTATATTACTATTGTCTTGTTCTATAATTATTATAGTATCCAGTTGGATGATATTAGATTATTGTATGTTATATATTGTAGCATGCTGTAGTGTGCCTGAGTTGCATTATATTGTATGAGGCTTTTGTGCAAGTATTTTCATATTGGTTTCTCCGTGTGGGGGGGTGACCATATTTGGATGTGGCCAGTGTGGGAACTTGATGTCTAGCGAGTGTTTATAGTTCAACCTTGATTAATTCTTATTATTGTTTGCCAGTAAATTATATTGAGTAATGTAATATTAATATATACTCTTAAGATTAATAATGATTTGAATATTAGTACTACATTTTGTTAGTAGAATTTCCACAATAGTTTATGTGGATGTTTCGTTGTACCATTTAATTGTTATGTTTGTCATCCTTAGCATAGATATATTGTTTCCCCAAGTTATGCAGCGTTTTATTCCTTTATCCCTAGACACATGTTGGCAAGGCCGATTTAATATAATTAATCTCTGCGGGGAAAGAACCGTACTAAGTCTCAAGGGTTGTAACAATCATCAAATTAAAGTTTATAAGAAATTCATGAAAGCTTAAAAGAGTCCCTTGATAATGGTTATAACAAAGGGAATGTAGCAGCTCCAGTAACATCATTATCAACACCATCAACATCATCCACATCATCAATTGACAGAAATAAATTAACAAGCAACCTTCCTGACCAATTTGTTTAGGCAGGAAATAAAGAATGGGGTGAAGTTTTACTAAAAATCTTTTATGTAAATTCCGTCTCAAACATATACTATTCTCAACTGGTCCAATCTCAGCGACGTTTACAAATGAAAACAATCTTATCAACAGATAATGATGGGAGTAGATTATATCTAAATCGAACAAATTTTGCTTGTTATGAGCCCTTGTCCACACAAATATCGAATGCACGATTTTCTTGCCTTAACTATTGTTTTATCAGATGATCCCAATGCACTTAAAGATGTCCCTCCACTCGTGATGAGTGTATCACCACTCCTCATAATATTCTTATTATTAACAAGAATGGAAAGGCAATATTTACTGCCAGTTCTGAACCCAAACCACCACCATCATCCACCACTAAACGCGAAAAATTTAAACGAGGCCTTAAAGATGGCAATAAATATCCACCTAATAAAAGATTTGTGAATACAACGCATTCAACGACGGTGAAACCTGGAGAGCCTAATAAACTAGACACATTTCCTAAGTTAAATAATGTCACATCTCCCAATCTTGCTGATATTGCAACAAAGGAATATATTAATTTTTGAGATATATACAAAAGTTGTTACATTCATGTGCAGCCACTAGTATGCGTAGCGTTTCGGGCAGGTCCCTGGAATACAACTCCCACGAAGAATCATCTTCGTGGGAGACGATTCCCACGAAGATACATAGATACATCTGTAAAAAATATCTTTGAATCAGGAATGAAAATATTACTCGGATGAAAATATATATTCATGACATTTTGCATATTACGATAGACTTTTTGATTAACATTAAAACTTGTTAAGGCATGAAACATAGGGCCTAGATTATAAGTATTTTGGGGTCCAGTTTTACTGGAACAAGATGAATCTCGGAAATCTTTCACCACGTCCGTCGATAGCAAACCTATTTTCAGATATACCCAAGGAGGACAAATTGCTGATAAACTTCTATAAATGTTCTGTAATGGTTTCCCCCGTGCTGTTGTATACATTTCTTCGATTTGTCGCAAATGAGAATCTTTTCTCTCATATTTTATGTCGGGGAAACAAAGCATAAATACAAACACATTTAGAAGCATTACCCATCACATTGAACTGTGGCTTACAGCTTTTAAGAATTCAGCACGTTGGTTTGAGTCACTGATATGCCTAGTCATAGCTTGAATTTTGAGAGAACATCAGCTAATTCGGGATTAACTTTGGGATTGGCAATTAATGATGAAATAGAGGGGTGGCGATGTATTTGGTTGAGGAACAAATGATTGTTGTTGAAGAGGGAGCGATTGTTGGACAGGATTTGCTGTACCGGGTGCTCCTATTGGTATTGGGGGAGGTGACTGTTGGTTATTAAATTTTATAATAAAGAATGTTCATTACGGTAAATTTTATTGTTATGTTAACACTAATTTGGTGTACAAATATATTCTCATTCTTCTTTTTGAAAAGGAAATTTGTATCCTTTGTTTTAATGTAACAGGGCCATTAATATTAATATCATAATTTTTATACTGATTATTCCAAATATCTTTATATTTTTTTATTTTCTTGAGAGATAAGCCACCATTTCTGTCATGCCGTAATTGGTGAAAAGGTGAAGATATTTAGAATTGTCTACTATATCAGTTATTTAATTTCTTTCCCCATAAAAAATCTATAGAAATTGATTTACTATATCAAGATGCATTTCAAATGCTAGAGCCATTGGTATTTTTCTTAATTTTGACCACTTATCTTGTTTCTTTTAATGTTTCATAAGATAATAAATTATATCCTCATTATATTTTCTTATTTCATAAGTGTTTATATACATCTTAATGGTTAATATCGATTTATTAATTGGTTTTAACATATTTTATATGTTAAGTAGTTCCTAATAATACAATCATTTAATGATGAATTTATACATTTACGATCTGATTTTTTTTAGCTTGGCACTTCAATCTAAAAGATAAACCCACACATCAACTACACAGTTAATATATAGTATAGTATTAATCTGAGAGTCAGTCACGTTTAAAAGCAGTTTTACTTTGATCGTATTCAATACACTGATCATCAAAATATTTACAAAGAATTTCATCCCAGTTAAATTAATTATTAAATAGTAATCTTGAAATATCATAACTCATTCTAAAACTAAATCACATGTATTAAGACTTTGTGGATAATTGTAATATATTTCAGAATCATAAATATTAGCATGTCTATTTATTTTATAAAATAAAAATAGATGCCTTATTAGATTTTGTCCCAGAGGTAAGTTGTTAAAACCCAGAATTTTTTGGATGTCCAATTTTATAGTTCTACTATAATTAACTTCTTCATTCGACATTCTCTATCAATATTTTTGTTAGCCCACAAGGAATAATTAACAACCAAATAATTCGAAGTTGTACTCTTTAAACATTTAAGATCATTACATTTAAACTAATTTTAAACGATACTGGCAGCATCAGGTTGTGGGGATTTTTAGAACACATTACTGGGTAACACAATAAATGTGAGATGCGCTTGATTGTTTAAAGTGTAGGTTAGATATAAATGAATGAGTTTTGTGAATGTAAATAGCAGAGATATCATATATTGGCAAATAGGGCTTCTAAAGGTTCATTGAGTCTTATGTTCTAAAAAAAAGTGTAAGTCAAATTATTTGGAAATATAATAATAAGTCTCTCTCTTTTCATTTTTAATATATACATATATATATATATATATATATATATATATATATATATATATATATATGTCGTACCTAGTAGCCAGAACGCACTTCTCAGCCTACTATGCAAGGCCCGATTTGCCTAATAAGCCAAGTTTTCATGAATTAGTTGTTTTTCGACTACCTAACCTACCTAACCTAACCTAACCTAACATTTTCGGCTACCTAACCTAACCTAACCTATAAAGATAGGTTAGGTTAGGTTAGGTAGGGTTGGTTAGGTTCGGTCATATATCTACGTTAATTTTAACTCTAATAAAAAAAAATTGACCTCATACATAATGAAATGGGTAGCTTTATCATTTCATAAGAAAAAAATTTGAGAAAATATATTAATTCAGGAAAACTTGGCTCATTAGGCAAATCGGGCCTTACATAGTAGGCCGAGAAGTGAGTTCTGGCTACTAGGTACGACATATATATATATATATATATATCCTTCCATGCAGGACACTTCCTCCTGGCAGTACTCATGGCGGAAATGGACACACGTCTAGATCCAGAATCCCTTCGTGTAGCAGTGGCCCTCCACTTTGGTGCCCCAATTCACACTGAATACAAGTATATTTGCAACAGGGTGGAAGCAGACCAATATGGACTGCATGGGTTGCACTGCAGAAGCACAAAGGGCTGGCATGCGAGACACAACGAGGTCAATGACATCATCAAGAGGAGCCTCGTCTCAGCTCAGTGCCCAGCGGAGAGAGAACCTCGCATCCTAGGGGACCAAAACCCGGATTTCCTCGCACATCGCCCTGATGGCATCACCATATACTCCATATACTGACTGACACATTGATCAGGCAGGTGGGGCGGCCAACAACAGGGAAATAGCAAAATCAGTCAAATGTAGGCGATTGGAAGGTCAATACATCTTAGTTCCCATAGCGTCTGAGTTGCATGGCCCCTGGGGCAAGAGTGCCTTGGGATTTCTCACGGAATTGGGCTCCAAGCTCATTGACGTCACCAGGGACCCATGAGCTGCCAGTTTTTTGCTTCAGCGCCTCAATGTGGCAATCCAGAGGGGAAACGCCTACGGCATCCTCGGTTTATATATATATTTTATATATATATATATATATATATATATATATATATATATATATATATATATATATATATATATATATATATATATATATTGTGACGGTAACGCGTTGGTGTTCGGCTGTTCAAAAGCTAGGGGTATGGCCTCGTCACATATAGAAACAAAAAATAGAAAATCTGGAATTTCGTCTGTGGTAAGGTAATGAGAAGATACACAAAACACAAGTAAATTTAACAATGAAATTTTAATCACGTTAGAAAAGCAAAACATGAATAAAATGGACATACAAATTCGTATAATAAAATCAATCAATAAGAATAATCAAATGACAAAATGAAAAGTTACGTTAAGACAAGTGAGTAATAACAATAGAACAATATACAATCAAATAAGAGGTGCAGGAATATTGGCTTTAAGCTATCACCTCTCTTAGTACACGTAAGCCACAGCTTAGTCTACCAACGAGACGTGTTAACCTGATGAAAGCACTGGATATTCTGAGATCTGGTGGTCGTGTGGCCCCAGCCATCAAGTAGTGTGGTGGGTGGAGTGCAGTTGCAACTGGACCCGCAGCCAATCAGCGATGAGCAGGCGACAAGACAGGTAGTTTGGTGGTTCGAGGTGGAGCAGGTGTTCCTGGCTGCATACGTTTTGCGCTTCTGGCAAAACTTGGTGTTGTTGTCGTTGTTGGATATTTCTTCCATATTAGTTGTATAGGGATTTATATCGACGTATTTTAGAGGGAAGAGCAGGCTCAATCTCTTGAAGGAGATTATCGTCACAATATATATATATATATATATATGTATATATATATATATATATATATATATATATATATATATATATATATATATGCGAACAAGCCTGAATGGTCCCCAGGACTATATGCGAATAATCATCAATCTTGGGGTGTGAGTTTTCATTCATATATATATATATATATATGCAAACAAGCCTGAATGGTCCCCAGGACAATTATATATATATATATATATATATATATATATATATATATATATATATATATATATATAGTTATATATATATATATATATATATATATATATATATATATATAGTTATATATATATATATATATATATATATATATATATATATATATATATATATATATATATATATATATATATATATATATATATATATATGTCGTACCTAGTAGCCAGAACGCACTTCTCAGCCTACTATTCAAGGCCCAATTTGCCTAATAAGCCAAGTTTTCATGAATTAATTGTTTTTCGACTACCTAACCTACCTAACCTAACTTTTTCGGCTACCTAACCTAACTTAACCTATAAAGATAGGTTAGGTTAGGTTAGGTAGGGTTGGTTAGGTTCGGTCATATATCTACGTTAATTTTAAATCCAATAATTTTTTGTTTACCTCATACATAATGAAATGGATAGGTATATCATTTCATTAGAAAAAAAATAGAGAAAATATATTAATTCAGGAAATCTTGGCTTATTAGGCAAATCGGGCCTTGCATAGTAGGCCGAAAAGTGCATTCTGGCTACTAGGTACGACATATATATATATATATATATATATATATATATATGTCGTACCTAGTAGCCAGAACGCACTTCTCAGCCTACTATGCAAGCCCCGATTTGCCTAATAAGCCAAGTTTTCCTGAATTAATATATTTTCTCTATTTTTTTTCTTATGAAATGATAAAGCTACCCATTTCATTACGTATGAGGTCAATTTTTTTTAATTGGAGTTGAAATTAACGTAGATATATGAGATATATATAGGTATATATATATATACATATATATATATATATATATATGTCGTACCTAGTAGCCAGAACGCACTTCTCAGCCTACTATGCAAGGCCCGATTTGCCTAATAAGCCAAGTTTTCATGAATTAATTGTTTTTCGACTACCTAACCTACCTAACCTAACCTAACCTAGCTTTTTCGGCCACCTAACCTAACCTAACCTTTTAAGATAGGTTAGGTTAGGTTAGGTAGGGTTGGTTAGGTTCGGTCATATATCTACGTTAATTTTAACTCCAATAAAAAAAAATTTACCTCATTCATAATGAAATGCGTAGCTTTATCATTTCATAAGAAAAAAATTAGAGAAAATATATTAATTCAGTAAAACTTGGCTTATTAGGCAAATCAGGCCTTGAATAGTAGGCTGAGAAGTGCGTTCTGGCTACTAGGTACGACATATATATATATATGTATATATATATATGTCGTACCTAGTAGCCAGAACGCACTTTTCAGCCTACTATGCAAGGCCCGATTTGCCTAATAAGCCAAGTTTTCCTGAATTAATATATTTTCTCTAATTTTTTCTTATGAAATGATAAAGCTACCCATTTCATTACGTATGAGGTCAATTTTTTTTAATTGGAGTTGAAATTAACGTAGATATATGAGATATATATAGGTATATATATATACATATATATATATATATATATATATATATATGTATATATATATATGTCGTACCTAGTAGCCAGAACGCACTTTTCAGCCTACTATGCAAGGCCCGATTTGCCTAATAAGCCAAGTTTTCCTGAATTAATATATTTTCTCTAATTTTTTTCTTATGAAATAATAAAGCTACCCATTTCATTATGTATGAGGTCAATTTTTTTTTATTTGAGTTAAAATTAACGTAGATATATGACATAACCTAACCTAACCTAACCTAATAAGCCAAGTTTTCATGAATTAATTGTTTTTCGTCTACCTAACCTACCTAACCTAACCTAACTTAACTTTTTCGGCTACCTAACCTAACCTAACCTATAAAGATAGGTTAGGTTAGGTTAGGTAGGGTTGGTTAGGTTCGGCCATATACCTACGTTAATTTTAACTCCAATAAAAAAAAATTGACCTCATACATAATGAAATGGGTAGCTTTACCATTTCATAAGAAAAAAATGAGTAAAAATATGTTAATTCAAGAAAACTTGGCTTATTAGGCAAATCGGGCCTTGCATAGTAGGCCGAGAAGTGCGTTCTGGCTACTAGGTACGACATATATATATATATATGCATATATATATATATGTCGTACCTAGTAGCCAGAACGCATTTCTCAGCCTACTATGCAAGGCCCGATTTGCCTAATAAGCCAAGTTTTCATGAATTAATATATTTTCTCAATTTTTTCTTTTTAGGTCAAACCTAAAAAGACACCTAGAGAGAGAGTCAGTACTCCGATTTACACATGAAAAAAGTGAAAATAACAGTCTGCCATTCTTGGATGTACTAATAACAAAAACAGGAACCTCTTTAAGCACCAACGTATATACCAAGCCCACCAACCTAGGATTATGCCTGAACGGTAGAAGTGAGTGCCCCCAAAGATACAAAGCCAGTGTTCTCAATGCTTATATTCGTCGAGCGCTTACCCACTGCTCTGAATGGAGCAACGTGAGTAGAGAGTTTGAAAGAGTAACTCAGGTATTGGTGAACAACGGATATAGCAACGCGGAAATAAACGCTGCTATAAGAAGACACTTGGACCGTTGGTATAAATCAGAACCTAGAACAGAAACCACAACACCCCCAATAAAATTATATTACAAATCAACCATGCACAGTGAACATATAAAAGAGGAAAGAATAATGAAAGAAATAATCCGTAAAGGAGTAAAAAGCACTACTCCTAACCAAAACATAAACCTGATAATATTCTACAAAACCAAGAAGACTTCCGAACTCCTTATCAAAAACAGCCCGAAGCCGACGGAGAACCCTCTACAGCAGTCAAGCGTTGTATACATGTACACTTGCCCCCACGAAGGATGTAACCTTCAATGTAAGTACATAGGTATGACGTCGACCAAGCTGACGAGGCGTTTGACATGCCATCTTCAATCTGGTGCCCCTAGGAATCACATGAGACAAGCCCATGACATTACTCTAACAAGAGAAATGTTGAACAAGAATACTTGCATAATAGACAAAACCCAAGATTCAAGAAGATTACAAATTCTTGAGGCAATTCACATAAGAATAGAGCGACCTACCATGAACACCCAAATCACGGAACTATTTACTCTACCCACCATGAGAGTAAGGACAAGACAAGAACATATCGATGCCAACACAGAAGACAATGTCCAACATAACAGGCCAATTACACTGGATTAATCTTTGTGTTTAGATAGGAGATGCCTCGTATGGGCCAATAAGCCTTCTGCAGCCCCTATGTTTATCCCTTATGTTTCCCCCCATGTTTTCACCTTCATTGTATTATCACCTGACCTAATGCGGGTATAAAATCAACTAGTATTGTAAGATCTGTTAACTTGAGAATGAACCATGGAGGTTCGAAACGTCGTGCAAATTATACAAATAAGTGTAATACACTCTATAGTAAATCACTTCTTTTCTTCACCTTAAAAGTACGAAAATGAGTTTTGGAGAACTCCTATTTCAATTAAGCCCTGATGCTAAGAAAATAGTTAGAGGGATAGAAGCCCTAAACCAGAAAATAATAAATACAGAATATGCGGTCATATTCAATGAAACATATATATATATATATATACATATATGTATATTAATAATTCTAACACGAATTTTTTCAATCTTTCGTACATTTCTTTTCACTGTTGGTGGTAATTCAAAAATCAATTCTCCAAAATTCATTTGTACTCCTCTTGACATACCAGAAAATATCCTAAGGAAACTACTCCAAGCTTGTACTAAAGAGGCACCCTTCTTGAGCCCGGATGGGCACATGTATAAGCAAGTAGATGGGGTCGCCATGGGTTCTCCCCTAGGTGTCCTGTTTGCAAACTTCTACATGGGTACCATCGAGCAAAAAGTCTTAGTCGACATGAACTTGAAACCGGCCATATACTGCAGGTATGTTGACGACATTTTTACACAGGTACCTGATGTCAGACATATGCAGGAGCTGAAGGAGGCATTTGAGCAGAGTTCCGTGCTGCGTTTCACTTACGAGATGGAAAAGGAAGGGAAGCTGCCCTTTCTAGATGTAACAGTCATGGAAAAGAGCGGAGGTTTCCACACTGCAGTCTACACTAAGGAAATAAACATAGGAATGTGCCTCAATGCCAACAGTGACTGCCCAGACAGGTACAAGAGGAGTGTTGTTAACACTTATGTCGACCGTGCTCTCAGCCACAGCTCAGGATGGAAGCAAGTCGATGAAGAACTCTGTAGGGTAAGGCAAGTCCTAGTCAACAACGGCTTCTCCAATGGTTTCGTTGAAGACATCATAAGAAGGAAGGTGAAACGCCATGCAACCTCTGAAGAGACAACTAACACAACACCTGTACCCCTTATTAGACTATTTTACAGGAACTTCTTTTCCACAACTCATAAAACGGACGAAAGGGTCCTGAAAGATATTGTTAATAGAAACGTTATCCCTACAGACAAAAATCAGAAGATGCAATTGACGATCTACTATAAAACCAAGAAAACGGCCAACCTACTCATGAGAAACTCTCCAGACACAAAGCAGAACGCTTTAAAAGAGACCAATGTCGTCTATGCCTTCAAATGCCCACTTGGGGACTGTAAGCCTCAATGAATTCAGTATATAGGCAAGACAACAACATCTCTTTCCAGGCGATTAACGATGCATAAGCAACAGAGCTCCATTAAGGAACATATAATCTCTTCCCACAACCAGACCATCACCAGAGAAATCTTAACAAAAAACACGGAAATCAGTGATAGCAGGTGGCTAGATATCTGCGAGGCACTACACATTAAGAAGTCGACACCAGCAATCAACAGCCAATTAATGCACAACTATATTCTACCCACTTCAAGACTCCGTACCAATATAGAAGCATCAAGAAATATTGGCCAATAGGCCCTTTGCAGTTACTTCCATTCTTCCCTTTAACTTACAAAATATTATACCCATTGTTTCGTGTTCTGTCTTGTGTTGAAAGTTTGTTTTCACCTCATCCAAAACTGTTGTAACATATCACTTCACCCAAATGCAGGTATAAAATATCGAAGCTGTTTAAACTCTGTTCAGTTATAGTTGTGTGTGTGTAAACTAAAGTCTCTGAAAATATAATAAGTTTTACGAAACGCGCTCAAGTGTCGCGTCAGACTAGAAATAAAAATGAATTTTTCAGTTACCATCAACAGTGAAAAAACATAAGAATCTTTGAGAAAATTCGTGTTAGAATTATTAATCTTACTTTTTCGGTCATATTTAATATTATATTCATATATATAAATATATATATATATATATATATATATATATATATATATATATATATATATATATATATATATATATATATATATATATATATATAAATGCGAACAAGCCTGAATGGTCCCCAGGACTATATATGTCTGAAAACTCATGCCCCCAGAAGTGACTCGAACCCATACTCCCAGGAGCAACGCAACTGGTAACTACGGGGCGCCTTAATCCGCTTGACCATCACGGCCGGACAAAAGGAAGTGATAGCCGAAGCTATTTGAACCACTTCCCCGCCGGCAACTCGGATGGTAATCTTGGGCATAGCATTTTATCAAATCACCTCATTCTTTTAGTTACCAGTTGCGTTGCTCCTGGGAGTATGGGTTCGAGTCACTTCTGGGGTGTGAGTTTTCAGACGCATATAGTCCTGGGGACCATTCAGGCTTGTTCGCATTTGTGTTCCTCACGTGTGCCCCAAAGAATGAGGTGATTTGATAAAATGCAATGCCCAAGATTACCATCCGAGTTGCCGGCGGGGAAGTGGTTCAAATAGCTTCGGCTATCACTTCCTTTTGTCCGGCCGTGATGGTCAAGCGGATTAAGGCGCTCCGTAGTTACCAGTTGCGTTGCTCCTGGGAGTATGGGTTCGAGTCACTTCTGGGGTGTGAGTTTTCAGACATATATATAAATATATATATATATATATATATATATATATATAAATATATTTATATATATATATATATATATATATATATATATATATATAAATATATATATATATATATATATATATATATATATATATAAATATATATATATATATATATATATATATATATATATATATCTCGAACCCATACTCCCAGGAGCCACGCTACTGGTATGTACAAGACGCCTTAATCCACTTGACCATCACGACCGGACAAAATGAGGTGATAGCCGAGGCTATTTGAACCACCCCACCATCCGGTCGTGATGGTCAAGTGGATTAAGGCGTCTTGTACATACCAGTAGCGTGGCTCCTGGGAGTATGGGTTCGAGTCACTTCTGGGGTGTGAGTTTTCAGTTATATATATATATATATATATATAAATATATATATATATATATATATATATATATATATATATATATATATATATATATATATATAAATATATATATATATATATATATATATATATATATATATATATATATATAAATATATATATATATATATATATATATATATATATATATATATATATATATATATATATATATATATATTGTTGAATATGACTGAAAAGATAAGATTAATAATTCTAAAACGAATCTTCTCAATATTTCTTATATTTTTCTTCACTGTCGGTGGTAATAAAAATAACAATTCTTCAAAATTCATTTTTTAATTGTCTGATGCCTGAACGCGTTTCGTAATTCGAATTACATTTTCAAAGACTTAATTTACACACAAATTCTTCGTACAAATACTCTATTGGATGAGGTGATATGGTACAAAAGTTTTGGGTGAGGTGACAAACACAAGACAGAACACGAAACAATGGGTATAAATTGGATAAGTGAACATATGAATGGAAGTAACTGCAGAAGGTCTATTGGCCCATACTTCCTCTTGCTGCTTCCATATTGGTTCGGGTTCTTGAATATAGTTGTGCATTAATTGGCTTTTGATCGCTGGTGTTGACTTTTTGACGTGTAGTGCCTCGCAAATGTCAAGCCGCCTGCTATCGCTGTACCTATCGATGATTTCTGCGTTGTTTGTTAAGACTTCTCTGGTGATGGTCTGGTTGTGAGAAGAGATTATGTGTTCCTTGATGGCTCCCTGTTGCTTATGCAGTGTTAGTCGCCTGGAAAGAGACGTTGTTGTCTTACCTATATACTGAGTTCTTTGGGGCTTACAGTCCCCAAGTGGGTATTTAAAGGCATAGATGACGTTGGTCTCCTTCAAAGCGTTCTGCTTGGTGTCTGGCGAGTTTTTCATGAGTATATTGGCCGTTTTTTTGGTTTTATAATAAATTATCAATTGTATTTTCTGATTTTTGTCTGTAGGGATGACGTTCCTATCAACAATATCTTTCAGGACCCTTTCCTCCGTTTTACGAGCCGTCGAAAAGAAGTTCTTGTAAAATAGTCTAATTGGGGGTACAAGTGTTGTGTTGGTTGACTCTTCAGAAGTTGCATGGCGTTTTACCTATCTTTTTATGATGTCTTCAACGAAACCGTTAGAGAAGCCGTTGTTGACTAGGACTTGCCTTACCCTACAGAGCTCTTCATCGACTTCTTTCCATCCTGAGCTGTGGCTTAGAGCGCGGTCGACATGAGCATTGACAACACTCCTCTTGTACCTGTCTGGGCAGTCATTATTGGCATTGAGGCACATTCCTATGATTGTTTCTTTGGTGTAGACTGCTGTATGGAAGCCTCCACTCCTTTCCGTGACTGTTGCATCCAACAAGGGCAGCTTTTCCATTGTTCTCCATCTCGTACGTGAAACTCAACGCAGAATTCTGCTCAAATGCGTCCTTCAGCTGCTGAAGACATCTGGCATCAGGTACCTGTGTAAAAATGTCGTCAACATACCTGCAGTATATGGTGGGTTTCAAGTCCATGTCAACTAAGACCCTCTGTTCGATGGTGCCCATGTAGAAGTTCACAAACAGGGCACCTAGGGGAGAACCCATGGCGACCCCATCTACTTGCTTATACATGTGCCCATCTGGGCTCAAGAAGGGTGCCTCTTTAGTGCAGGCTTGGAGTAGTTTCCTCAGTATGCTTTCTGGCATGTCAAGAGGAGTGTAAGCCGGGTCACGATACACTCTGTCTGCTATCATCCCGATTATCTCGTCCACAGGTACGTTGGTAAATTGTGACTCCACATCCAACGAGGCTTTTATCCCCGTGGCCCGTGCTCCGTGCAGTAAGTCGACAAATTCCTTGGGAGACTTCAAGCTGAAAGCAAAGGGTACGTAAGGAGTCAGCAACCCGTTGAGTCGCTTAGCCAGTCTGTATGTGGGTGTGGGTATCTGGCTGATGATTGGCCGAAGAGGGTTTCCTGGCTTGTGGGTCTTGAAATTTCCATAGGCATACCCACGTTTGTATTCCCCAACAACTTTTGGCAGGTTGGAGTCCGGATTTCTTGGCGTTCACAGTTTCGATCAATCTGTTTACCTTCGTTTTCAATTCGGCTGTAGTGTTCTTCGTTACCCTTTGGAATTTAGTTTGGTCAGAGAGTATGAGACCTCATACTCTCGTACCTAGTAGCCAGAACGCACTTCTCGGCCTACTATGCACGGCCCGATTTGCCTAATAGGCCGAGTGATTTTCTTTATTTACAATATTTTTTTCCAATTAGTTTATTTTTATTATTAATATTATATTATACTGAGAACATAAATTATTGACTTAATTGTGTTAGTTTAGGTTAGGTTAAGAAAGGTTAGGTGAGGTAAAGTTGGTTAGGTTCGGTCATATATCTACGTTAGTTTTAAGTCAAATTTAAAAATAATTAACTCATACATAATGAAATGGATAGCTTTATGATTTCATAAGAAATAAATATTGAAAAAATATAAATGCAGGAAAACTTGGCTTTTTAGTGTCGGGGTACGCGAGGTAAGTAACAGTATACAAGATATCCTAAGTACTTTATCTTGGCAAGGTCGCCAATGTCGGGGTACATCCTGTAAAGTGAGTAACGGTGTACACTAAATTTTATCGTTGTAATTTATAGTTGTAAGTACATGTATAAGTGTAAGTAACCGTTCTTGATATCTGGTCAACGGTCGCCAACGTCGGGGTGTCTCTCTCTCTACCTAGACACCACCCAGTAGTATTAGCGACAACTGTTACTCACGGTAGCCCTGCGGGTCTTCACTCAATCCTCGCGGCGCCACTGTTCGCCAGGAGAGTATCCCAGTCGATCTCCAGCTGGTCTTATAGCCAAAGATGAGTGGGAACACAGTTTGCTCTCTCCCAACCGTGTGCCCGCCCCGACAAGGGCTCTACTACTAACTGCAAGGTCGCCAACTGGTGTTTCCCGTGTCCAGTAACACGTCAGTGGTATTGTGGAATTGTGGTACTAATGGCAGAGAGCTCACTCATTAAATCTGGTCTCAGGCAGGTATGTCTCTAATACTCTCACTCTTTGTAACTGTTCTATAGCAACAAGATATATGGAGGGATAATACAAACGCAAAGGTATTTTGTATTTTACTTAAAAACTTCAAGGTATTATATCAGTATCAACAACGAAACATTTGATCAACGATCAATTTGGACCCCATAGTGGTCGCTTGTGAGTCTGACCATGTTTCTGCATCTCTCAGGGAGGCTGAAACGAAGGTAAGGTCTAATCTACCACCTTGGATGTGGGTAGGTTCATCCTTATTTAGGATTTGGATTTCTGGAAGCTGGTCTAGTAGATATGCAATGTGAGTGCCGGCCTCATTTGTTGTGTTCGAGCCCAGTGCCAATCGATGATGTGTACGTGTAGTCAGTGGTAGGGGGAAGTGGGGGGAGGAGGAGTGTGTTGGGAGAGTGAGATGGGGGTTAAGAGGAGGTGGGTGAGGTGTTGTCTTCAGACTATGGCTGGGGGATTAGTGGCTTATCTGGGTTCCCAGTGAGCTCACAGTTGCTGTCCCTGGTACCTGACTGCCACTTACGATTGTAATAATGAATGGAATGCAATAATGTCTATGATACGATGTTATATATACCTTGCACACTGTTGGAGACTTATGAGAGATACTTACCAGCCAGCCCCCTGCAAGCACTCTTGGTGAATACACGGCGTGTCGTTGTAATCCTGTGAGGTCTTTAGGTCTCCACTTGCGTCCTGGCTGATGCGACTGGTGCTGCCTCATGATGTCTATCTTCACTAGCTATCTTCTCTAAATTCACTAAGATATTTCACCACGAGATGTGATCAATGTGTTGCATTACAATGCCACTGTTCGATTTACACTGTTCCGATTCTCACTGCACAGTGCACATGCTCCCTTGACCCCTATTAGTCCCTCGGTATGCGCGGACCGCTGACCCTACACGTCTGCTCCCTATCAAGACTGACCCAAGACTGAAAGAAACATTTTAAACATTTTCTTTATTTATATTCTGTCAATCCACCTAAGTAATATATATATATACATTCTGTCACGTCTCCACTCTTCCTCGTTCTCTCTAGCATCGTCAGGTTTAGGTGTGTGTGTGTGTGTGTGCTCCTATTTGTACTCACCTTTTTGTGCCAGCAGGCTCTAGCTCTTGGGCCCCGATTTTCTAGCAATCAAATGTCTAATACAATGACTCCTGACCTTTGTCTTTATCATAACTGTTTTTAAAGTTATGAATGTAGTTTTCTTCTACAACCTGATACTTTAGGTTATTTCATTTCCCCTCTACTCATATGCTGAAAGAAGCATTACATTTTCTGTATTTATATTCTGTCAATCCACTTAAGTAATATATATGTATATATACATTCTGTCACGTCTCCACTCCTCCTCATCCTCTCTAGCATCGTCAGGTTTAGGTCCTTCAGTCTCCCTTCATGCCTCATCTTGCAACTCTGATTCGAGTCTCGTTGCAAAGCTCCCACAGGTGTTCCACATATACAGTACCCCTTATAACTCTCCCACAGGTGTTCCACATATACAGTACCCCTTATAACTCTCCCACAGGTGTTCCACATGTACAGTACCCCTTATCACTCTCCCACAGGTGTTCCACATATACAGTACCCCTTATAACTCTCCCACAGGTGTTCCACATATACAGTACCCCTTATAACTCTCCCACAGGTGTTCCACATGTACAGTACCCCTTATCACTCTCCCACAGGTGTTCCACATGTACAGTACCCCTTATAACTCTCCCACAGGTGTTCCACATGTACAGTACCCCTTATAACTCTCCCACAGGTGTTCCACATATACAGTACCCCTTATAACTCTCCCACAGGTGTTCCACATATACAGTACCCATTATAACTCTCCCACAGGTGTTCCACATGTACAGTACCCCTTATCACTCTCCCACAGGTGTTCCACATGTACAGTACCCCTTATAACTCTCCCACAGGTGTTCCACATGTACAGTACCCCTTATAACTCTCCCACAGGTGTTCCACATATACAGTACCCCTTATTACTCTCCCACAGGTGTTCCACATATACAGTACCCCTTATAACTCTCCCACAGGTATTCCACATGTACAGTGTGAAAGTTTGGATTAGTGGAATAAGTGAAATGGCTAAGGAATTGAGCTCGGAAAATTTCTAAGAATTTTCTTTTATTCTTTAACCTTTATTCCTGTCGTGATATTCAACTAGGTCGCCTGAGGAAGGACTTGCTTAGTTAACACACCGGTGTAGTAAGCCGTAATGGAGGGGTTCTTCCTGTTGACTTTGGTCACAGGACGCCAATCGCCATCACTGTCGGAACTTGAACTGAAGAGAGTTTTCCTATTGTGGTTGGGAGCAGCAACGTTGGTTCCCACACAATTCATCTGGTGGTCCATTCTATCGGTCAAATGCTGACTGTGGAGTGATGTGTCTGTCGAGTGAAGGTGACGCTCAATGCGTCTACACTAAGTCACTGTTGAAATTACACATGGTGAGTGTCCTGTGAGCCTCTTGTTGAATCACTTGTGATATAGAAAATTATTGATGTATATATGTATTTGTGTACATGGATGCATATATACACACATGTGTGTGTGTGTGACAGTAACAATTGTGCGACTCGCTTCTAGATATTATCAGTTGCCAAGCTAAATGAACTATGGGGTTCAGTTCCCCAACCGATTGTGTGCCTCTTTAACCCTTTCTCCACTGCCCCAAAGAATGGGTATGAGGATGTATATCAAAGAAATATATTAATTCGTTCTGCCAGACGTAGTTGCTTGCCGCCTGATGTATGGATCCCTCCCTATATTTCTCTAATGTCGCAACTTGCGAGATCTCGTTTTATTTTCTGCTAAAACATTATATTTGCGGGGGAGACCTACGTATTCTCGTCTCTCAGACTAAAAGACAACTGTATATATCGTCTCTCAAACTGATAACAAGTGCTTTTACCGTATAATATTAATTTAATAATATAATATAATACATGGCAAGTCTGAGACATTAGAAGTCCCCTAAAAAATTCATTTTCAGGTGTTGGTGCCGCGCCCATCTAGCTAATTTCATCCAATTTAAGACAATCTCCACCAAATTCGCCCCAAATTTGCCGTGTCATAGCACAACCAAAGCCAAAATCACCCAAGTTTTCCGAATCCCATCTAAATTACGGGTAAGGTCAAATTTATCCCAATTTAAAACAACCCCTGTGTGTGTGTGTGTGTGTGTGTGTGTGTGTGTGTGTGTGTGTGTGTGCGTGCGTGCGTGCGTGCGTGCGTGCGTGTGTGTGTGTGTGTGTGTGTGTGTGTGTGTGTGTGTGTGTGTGTGTTTGCCAGCCTCGTATTGGCCAATAGCTTTCTGTGCTTTCCTTTATTCCTTTGTTCGTACACTGTTCTTTCATCGTTCAAGCATTGTGTTTACACTGTTTTCCTTCTTCTCACATTGTTCTTGCGCTGTATATTGAAACTGAGTTTTATTTTTATTTGAGTGAGAAGAATATTATAATATGAGGATATTATAATTATAGTGTGAGTATTTACGGAAGAAATGGTTTAACTTTCAGAGGATCTACAACATGGCGTTGCAGATTTATGGGAACGGGTTCGAATCCTTCTAAGACTTCCTCATTGGCTACTGTATGGAGCTCCTTGTTTATGGGGACATGTTCGTATCCCTCTAAGACGTCCTCATGGGTTACTTTATGTTCTTTGTTTAAGGAGACAGGTTCGAATCCTTCCAAGACCTCCTCTTGGATTCCCAGGGTCGTTGGAGTTTCAAGATGGCGACCATTTGGTATGTCTGTAGAACGACGGCGGTCGCTGATTGGCTTGTTGTAAGGACGATCAGCGAATGTGGAGGGAGTATATGTCGGCCGCGCCGAGACGTGGCTGCTCGTGATTGGTGGAAGGAAAGGCGTAGCATTTGAAAATTCTTCGGGGAATGGTGGAAGCGTCGTGACGTGCCTGTTCGTGATTGGTTGGTAGAACCCGGAAGAGGATTCAGACAGCCAATAGGTGGTTAACTGTTTAAGAACACTGTTGTTGCTGGTGACCGGATCCTTCCTCTGTAATGATAAAATAAATAACATACAATGATAATACATAGTTCAGCTGACACTATAATTTTAATATTACATAAAAATTAAGACCTATATTCTATACCCCATATTGATCCCTCTACCAAACATATCTACTGATACATCACCTGATATCCCAGACTATCCATCAGTAATTACATAGGAACGATGTGCAAGAATTTGCAGAAGGGCTATTGTCCCACTCGGATCAGCACCTTGTTATACTGGTAAATTCAGGTAAATCCAAAATCAACCCCTTTTATATTTATGTCTAACTTGCCCTTGAACTAATCAATGGAACCCACGTCTATTATTTTATCCGGTAATTTGTACCATAAATCAACAACCCCGTTTACTAACTAATATTCACCCAGGTCAAAAACCCAGTATTTACCCAGGTCAAATAATTATCCAGCATTTATTAATTGTTAAGTGTTCTATTTTGTGTTGAGATATTTAAACACCTTATATACCCCTTTCCAGGTATATACCTGAGTGCTGTAGAGCTCCGTGCTCTACCGCGCATACATCACCCATTGTCTCCACTCTAAGGTGAATGGCAATATTCTCAGTATTACTCCATCCGGACTGCTGCTTTATCTGGAGTGGTGCTACGCTTGGACAGCCACTTTTCCGGACTGGTACCTCCTCTGAACAAGTACCACATCCGGATATAGGTATATTATCCGGACTGGCCCCACACCCAGACAGGTACGCCGTCCGGACAGGTACTTTTTCTGGACTAGCTCTACATCCTGTCAAATACTACGCCGACTTCTCTACAGTCCGCATCAACCCATCAATCTCTTCTCACCTGAGGGACGTAGAGCTTGTCATTGACACCGTAGAGAGCTTGAGCTTGACCGCAGTCAACGTTACGCCAGTGGTCACAGGTCAGCACCTGCTGGTTGAAGACTGTGCCGTTGGGACACAAGAAGGAGTTCTGGCGACCTGAGAACTGGCACATGTGGAACACCTGTGGGAGAGTGATAAGAAGTACTTGTACATGTGGAACACTTGAGGGAGAGTGATAAGGGGTACTTGTACATGTGGAATACCTGTGGGAGAGTGATAAGGGGTACTGTACATGTGGAACACCTGTGGGAGAGTGATAAGGAGTACTGTACATGTGGAACACCTGTGGGAGAGTGATAAGGGGTACTGTACATGTGGAACACCTGTGGGAGAGTGATAAGTGGTACTATATGTGAGGGAATGGTTCACCAGCTCACTTACATTATGCTTGTGGAGGCCAGTACACTTGTTAAGTGCGCGGACTGGAGTTTGGTAACCAGCAACCGAAACATCTAGTGTTTGTGTGTCAGTCATCAGCAGTCCAGAAATGTTACCCTGGCCGGGGTAACACGTCTGTGGACAGAGTTGTGCCAATAGCATCATTCTATTGTATGGCTTGGAGCGAGGACTCAAGATTTGCACGGGAACAGTCAGGCCGTCTGGAGAGCGTGGGCCTCCCGCCAGCCACTTGACTCGTCGTCATGGCAACAGCCGCCATCTTAGCAAACATCTTGAGCCGCCATGTTGGTCGGCCATCTTGAAGTTGCCCTAGGAGCCTTGCTACACCGTCGCTGATTGGTTGAGAGGGGATGGCCGCTGTGTGCCTTCCTCTCATTGGCTATTTCGAGGAGGACGCGGGAATCGCCGGTGTTTCTCCCTGAAGCATCATTCTGCTCCAGTCACCACCATAGCCTGACGTCTCTCTTTTGCCCATTCGCCAAATTGGGCAAGACGACGTCGTGGTGACTGTCTCCTCTGCTCTTCCACTGCCGCCTCCACCAAGACCGCCAGCTGCACAGTCAGAATCCTGCTGGAGTTCTCGTCGAGGGGTAGAAAGATAGGGAACGAGTGATAGAAATCTGGATAGTGGAGTAATTTGCATACGAGCAGTAACAGACTCGTGGGTCCCCATACCAGTTATTATAGATGTTCAAATTCCTGCTAGTGGGAGGAATTGTAGCTGTAGCAGTCGATGGGAACGGGGAAATTCGTGCCAAGTGTTCAGGGGCAGTTTTCTCATAGAAATTTGTGGAAAATCTCGAATCAGTGTTTTGGCACCAAAGTGTAGGGAGCGCTACGCTTGCTCGGGAGGGGTTAGGCCGTCGCTCAAGCCCACTACCCGCCACCTAGCGCGCCGCCACCTACCGCCACCTACCACCACCTACCACCACCTACCACCACCTACCACCACCTACCACCGCTGTGAGCCAGCCACCCGTCGCAGGGAGCCTGATTGTATGGTAGGACGATTTAGTGTGTGTGAGGCCGGCAGTATAAATGAGTAAGTACTTATGCGTGTATTTCTGGTGATTAGTTAGTCTCTAAAGCTTGAATTTGAAGTCAGGTGTTCCGTCGCATTGTCACTAAGCACCTGTAGAGGTGAAGTGAAGTGTGGACGAGGAGATAATCACCCCTTGTTGTCATCTTATCAGTCCAGAGGGACTTACGTCTTGTGTACACAGACGTACGGTGTGTGTGTGTGTGGGTACACATGGGAACATAGTATACAAAGATAAGCCAAGGACTGAGAGGATGTCCATGTAATATTGTATATGCCATTCTGGTAGAATTGTGGTAATTCAATCATTTTTGATCATTCGTGGAACGAAGTGATATTATTCCATGTGTAATCTTGCAGGTGTGGAATTCCAGTACTGAGCGCTCGGGTTAATGTCCGTGTGTAACGTCAGAGATGATTATTGGCCATTGATGGCCATTGATTATTGCGGGAGTGATACCAGAGTCTGGTGTTAATGTCTTGTTTACTTCCCAGGGCCGTGACAAGTGTGATTTATATATATATATATATATATATATATATATATATATATATATATATATATACATATATATATATATATATATATATATATATATATATATATATATATATATATATATATGATCGTAGTGTCACGGTGCCCAGTGTTATTGTGATATTTACTGTGGTGATTGCAATGTGTGGACCTGTGTTCTAAGGGGTTATTTAGAGCGCACTATTGGTCATTTGCAACAGTAAGTGTTGTGCAGTATTCTAATACTTGGAAATTAGAGTACTTGCCGTGTGTGTGTTATTGCAAAGGGGTTGTCATTGATGGTGATTGTTGCAAGTGTTGAACAATCACCGTATGTGATTGCAGTTCAGTAAAGTCATTGTGGGGCAGTGTTCTAGAGGGTTCATGTCCGGTATGTTATTTTACTAGGTTCTGCAGTATTGTCATTCCAACCGGATTGTAACGTAAATCACTGTGATTTGTTAGTGTGATTTGTCATTGTCGTGGGTGAACTCGGCTGTAGACGAGTACTTGGGTAAACATATATTCTCCTGGTTATCTGGTAGGACATCGAAGTCCAGTATTCAGTGAGGTGATTGCGAGGCAATTAATATAACGTAACCAAGGGAACGCCCATTGCTTTAAGAGAATTTGTTCTTTGACAATTTGAGGAACGTAGAATACGTTTGGGTTAATTTACTTTCTGCAAGCAGCTACGGTAGTCTCAAGGAGCCTAGCCATCAGCCGGATAAGAATTAGAATATTGTCTGTCGTAAATAACGGTCAGTGGGCCGGGTATTTGACGTGTTTCAGGAAGTCAAAGTATTTAACCTCGATCCTTGTTTGATCGACTCACACGAAGGCTCCATTGTTCCATTAACGTAATGTCGTTATTTATCTGCCCGGAAGTACCGGCACTTGATTGACTCGTGGGAGGAGTAACGTCATTTTAGAATAACGTAAACGTGGTGCCTAATTACTGTTATTAGCCACCTGAATTGGTCTGAGTATGGAAGGCTTAGACGGAATTTCATACCTTAATGTGAATTGCTGAGCCAGTGTGAAAGGTTGCGTATTTTATTGTTAAATTATTGATCTTGAGGATAGTAATTAATTACTCTAAAGGTAATCACGAGTGATTACCGTTCTCTTAGCACGTTGGACATTGTAAATCAGAGTTTACCATCGTTGAGTTATTGTAACCGATAATGTAAATTAACGTAACTAGTAAAGAGATTAATCAGCTGTACAGAGATTAATGGGATTTTCTCACTGAATGCTCGACGGGTAGAGTATTGTGTAATTTCCGCGTTACTAGTGACAGTTGTAAGAGTTATTAAATTAATATTAATGTTATTTTGTTATTAACGAAAATCAAATTGTTATTGATTGTTGATCGTCCGTGGGACGGAGTGTTAACGTAAGGATTAATTTGAGGAAGGGTGCTGGAGTTGCCAGTGAACCCATTAGTTATTGTTGTCATTGAAAGACTACTGATTTGATTGCATTGCAACCGCCATTGCAGGTGTAGACTGGACTGAGGCGTAGAACAGTTAGGAGGTTACTGGAGACGTGTTTCAGAACCCACTGTGTCATTTGTTGTAATTGTGATTATAGATCTGTTAGTTCTTGTTTCTTGTTGATTCCTCTGTGTTCACGCTTATGTTCGAGTTAGTTCATTATGCAGTCCGAGGGGCTGGTGTCTAGCTGTCATTGATAGTGTCACAGGAAGGATTTCGAGTAACGTCATTGACATTTCTTTTGTTTTGTTGTAGTAGTTAGTACTTTATTGAATAAACTAAGTTGTTATGTTTAACACTGTCTTTTCGTTACACCCCACACATTATTATTGCCCTGCAAGTGTCCTTCACACTCGACTAATAAAATTGAGACTGATTCTGAGTTTTGGACCAAATATACGGCACCACACAACAATAAATTATTGTTGTGAGAGCCCTTGACCTACTCGTAAGATTCACTTCGGCGAATTGCGAAGGTCGTCGGCCCAAGTGGAGGGGATGTCAAATTCTTTTGGGGTCTCGGCGATTGCTCGCACCTAGTCAATTGTTCATAAACGGTCCCAGAGTGAGGAATGAGCTGCTTACTACACCGGTGTGTTAACTAAGCAAGTCCTTCTTCAGGCGACCTAGTTGAATACCACGACAGGAATAAAGGTTAAAGAATAAGAGACAATTCTTAAAAATTTTCCGAGCTCAATTCCTTAGCCATTTCACTTATTCCACTAATCCAAACTTTCACACTGTACATGTGGAACACCTGTGGGAGAGTTATAAGGGGTACTGTACATGTGGAACACCTGTGGGAGAGTGATAAGGGGTACTGTACATGTGGAACACCTGTGGGAGAGTGATAAGGGGTACTGTACATGTGGAACACCTGTGGGAGAGTGATAAGGGGTACTGTACATGTGGAACACCTGTGGGAGAGTTATAAGGGGGACTGTACATGTGGAACACCTGTGGGAGAGTTATAAGGGGTACTGTACATGTGGAACACCTGTGGGAGAGTGATAAGGGGTACTGTACATGTGGAACACCTGTGGGAGAGTTATAAGGGGTACTGTACATGTGGAACACCTGTGGGAGAGTTATAAGGGGTACTGTACATGTGGAACACCTGTGGGAGAGTTATAAGGGGTACTGTACATGTGGAACACCTGTGGGAGAGTGATAAGGGGTACTGTACATGTGGAACACCTGTGGGAGAGTGATAAGGGGTACTGTACATGTGGAACACCTGTGGGAGAGTTATAAGGGGGACTGTACATGTGGAACACCTGTGGGAGAGTTATAAGGGGTACTGTACATGTGGAACACCTGTGGGAGAGTTATAAGGGGTACTGTACATGTGGAACACCTGTGGGAGAGTTATAAGGGGTACTGTACATGTGGAACACCTGTGGGAGAGTTATAAGGGGTACTGTACATGTGGAACACCTGTGGGAGAGTTATAAGGGGTACTGTACATGTGGAACACCTGTGGGAGAGTTATAAGGGGTACTGTACATGTGGAACACCTGTGGGAGCGTTATAAGGGGTACTGTACATGTGGAACACCTGTGGGAGAGTTATAAGGGGTACTGTACATGTGGAACACCTGTGGGAGAGTTATAAGGGGTACTGTACATGTGGAACACCTGTGGGAGAGTGATAAGGGGTACTGTACATGTGGAACACCTGTGGGAGAGTTATAAGGGGTACTGTACATGTGGAACACCTGTGGGAGAGTGATAAGGGGTACTGTACATGTGGAACACCTGTGGGAGAGTGATAAGGGGTACTGTACATGTGGAACACCTGTGGGAGAGTTATAAGGGGTACTGTACATGTGGAACACCTGTGGGAGAGTTATAAGGGGTACTGTACATGTCAATCATCTGTGAAAGAGTAATAAGGGGTACTTGCATATGTGGTTCACGTGTGGGGAAAGCGTTAGAGGGGTACTGGTACATGTGGAACACCTGTGGGAGAGATATTAGAATACCTGCGCATGTGGAACACCTGTGGGAGAGATATTAGAATACCTGCGCATGTGGAACACCTGTGGGAGAGATATTAGAATACCTGCGCATGTGGAACACCTGTGGGAGAGATATTAGAATACCTGCGCATGTGGAACACCTGTGGGAGCTTTGCAACGAGACTCGAATCAGAGTTGCAAGATGAGGCATGAAGGGAGACTGAAGGACCTAAACCTGACGATGCTAGAGAGGATGAGGAGGAGTGGAGACGTGACAGAATGTATTTATACATATATATTACTTAAGTGGATTGACAGAATATAAATACAGAAAATGTAATGTTTCTTTCAGCATATGAGTAGAGGGGAAATGAAATAACCTAAAGTATCAGGTTGTAGAAGAAAACTACATTCATAACTTTAAAAACAGTTATGATAAAGACAAAGGTCAGGAGTCATTGTATTAGACATTTGATTGCTAGAAAATCGGGGCCCAAGAGCTAGAGCCTGCTGGCACAAAAAGGTGAGTACAAATAGGAGCACACACACACACACACACCTAAACCTGACGATGCTAGAGAGAACGAGGAAGAGTGGAGACGTGACAGAATGTATATATATATATTACTTAGGTGGATTGACAGAATATAAATAAAGAAAATGTTTAAAATGTTTCTTTCAGTCTTGGGTCAGTCTTGATAGGGAGCAGACGTGTAGGGTCAGCGGTCCGCGCATACCGAGGGACTAATAGGGGTCAAGGGAGCATGTGCACTGTGCAGTGAGAATCGGAACAGTGTAAATCGAACAGTGGCATTGTAATGCAACACATTGATCACATCTCGTGGTGAAATATCTTAGTGAATTTAGAGAAGATAGCTAGTGAAGATAGACATCATGAGGCAGCACCAGTCGCATCAGCCAGGACGCAAGTGGAGACCTAAAGACCTCACAGGATTACAACGACACGCCGTGTATTCACCAAGAGTGCTTGCAGGGGGCTGGCTGGTAAGTATCTCTCATAAGTCTCCAACAGTGTGCAAGGTATATATAACATCGTATCATAGACATTATTGCATTCCATTCATTATTACAATCGTAAGTGGCAGTCAGGTACCAGGGACAGCAACTGTGAGCTCACTGGGAACCCAGATAAGCCACTAATCCCCCAGCCATAGTCTGAAGACAACATCTCACCCACCTCCTCTTAACCCCCATCTCACTCTCCCAACACACTCCTCCTCCCCCCACTTCCCCCTACCACTGACTACACGTACACACACACACACACACACACACACACACACACACACACACACACACACACACACACACACACACACACACACACACACACACACACACACATACACACACACACACACACGCACACACACACACACACACACACACACACACACACACACACACACACACACACACACACACACACACACACACACACACACACACACACACACACACACATTATCCCCCCCCTTTTCTCTCTTCTTCTGTAGCATACCAGATATCCCCCCCCCTACCCCCAAAACCCTCTCACACAGTGGGACCCCCTCCATCTCCCTCACCCACCACCTGACCTGAAGTGACCATCTCCACCCCCCTCTCATACAATCTCTCTCCTCCCCCACCCCTCTCTCTCTCTCTCTCTCTCTCTCTCTCTCTCTCTCTCTCTCTCTCTCTCTGTCTCTCTCTCTCTCTCTCTCTCTCTCTCTCTCTCTGCCCACCCTCCCTGTACCCACCCTGTCTAACCCTATCAAAACATATCAGGGAAAGAGACAACATGGCAGGAGGACGCAACAGAGACACAGGGAATAGTCAAAATGACCAAATGAAGGAAATGTTAACCCAAGTTCTGGAGGAATTCAGGAGGGAGATGCATGAAATGAGGATTACAATTAACAACCTGCAAAGTGAGCTGACATCAGCCAAGGAGGAGATCAAATCCCTCACAGAGAAAAATATAGAGGGCAAGCATCAAATTATCAACCAAAGGGAAGGTGGGAATGTTGCACTGGAAGGAAATGCCTCTGTACCTGAAACATTTGCGGAAAGACTGAGAAAAAGCTCAGAAGCAATGAACATAGTGAGGGAGGTAGCCATGCAAGCAGCTACCTCACAGGAAGCAGCAAGGTGCACCAGTCAGCTGCTGGAGAGAAAAAGACCAGTGGTTGTTGTAGGCATCAAAGAACAGGAAGGATCCAATAGGCAGGAATGGAATAGCAAGGATAGAGAGGCAGTACATGGGCTACTGAAGGGGTTACAGATAGAAGGGGCTGAAAAAAAAACATTGAGAAGGTTTTCAGGTTGGGCTGGTACAACAAGGACCGAAACCGACTGGTGAAGGTGGTGTTTACAAACGAGGCCACCAAAGAGGTTATTTTAGAAAGGAAGAGTCGGCTGCAGTATGTGGAGGAATACAAGAAAGTATTCCTGCAGAGGGACAGGACGAAGGAGGAGAGAGCCAGGGCAGCAGAGGCAAGGAGGAAGCGCAGGGAGAGAGGAGTAAACCAGAAAATCGCAGCCCCCAACACAACAGTTCCAGAGATAAGAGGGGAAGCCGCAACCAGCATCCCAGCAACACCAGAGGGAAGGGCAAGACCACCACTCCCCTCTGCATAGAAACCCTCCCTTCCCCCTCACCCTACCTGCCCCCACCCAAATGCTCACCCCCCCCCACCCCATTTTGACCCTATCACCCCCACCCAAATGCTCACCCCCCACCCCATTTTGACCCTATCACCCCTCCCTCATTCCCACCATGTCCCCCCTCTCACCTTACCCCCCTATCCCCCCTCCCCCTTCATCCCATACCCTCCTCCCCCTCACTCCGTATCCTCCATGTCCCCCCTTATCTCCTTAACCCACACCCTACCTGTCCCCCCTTTCCTTGCAACCCCCACCCCCCACCCCAAAATCCTCTCAGACCCTGCAAACCACCTCATAGATTTTCTCACCCACGGAACAGCTTCCCACACCAGCAGAATGCTCGCCAAGAAGGGGACTAGAAAATGAACAGAAGAAAGTGAGCTTCAAGGCAATGTACACTAACATAGATGGAATTACAAATAAAACAAGTGAACTCAGAGAATGAGCACTAGAAGAAAACCCAGACATAATAGCACTCACAGAAACAAAGCTAACGAAAACCATAACAAACGCAGTGTTTCCACAGGACTACTATGTAGTGAGGAAAGAGAGAGAAGGGAGAGGAGGAGGTGGTGTAGCTTTGCTGGCAAGAAAAGGTTGGAGTTTTGAAGAGATAGTAAATCAGAACTGTGAAGGTTTCAGTGACTACATATCAGGCACCATAGTAACTGGAGGACAGAAAATTATAGTAGTAGTCATATATAACCCCCCACCGAATGACAGAAGACCCAGACAGGAATAAGATAGAAACAATATGGCCACCATCAATATAATAGAGAGAGCAGCTTCTGTGGCTAGCAGGAACGGATACAGACTACTAATCATGGAAGACTTTAACCATGGGAAGATAGATTGGGGGAACAGAGACCCACATGGAGGCCCAGACACATGGAGAGCTAAGCTGCTGGATGTGGCAACAAGAAACTTTCTCAGTCAACACGTCAAGGGACCGACAAGAATGAGAGGAGAGGAAGAACCAGCCTTGCTTGATCTGATATTTACCCTAAATGAGTCGGATATAAGGGAAGTTAAGTTGGAAGCCCCTCTGGGAATGAGTGATCATAGTGTATTGAGCTTTGATTACCTGGTTGAGCTAGGAATTATCTCCCCCAAAAAGAACTGGGAAACAAAGGGCTGGCGTACCGAAAGGGAAACTATGAGGAGATGAATAAATTCCTATGGGATATACATTGGGACACAGAACTCAGAACCAAGTCCGTACAAGACATGATGGACTATGTCACCCAAAAGTGTCAGGAGGCTGTAAGCAGGTTTGTCCCGGCCCGACAGGAACAAACAGAGAAGCAAAGGAAGAATCCATGGTTTACTAGGGAATGTATGAAAGCAAAGGAGCTGAACAAAAGGGCATGGAGGAACTTCCGTAATAACAGAACACCTGAAAGTAGAGAGAGATACCAGAGAACCAGGAACGAGTATGTTAGTGTGAGAAGAGCAGCTGAGAAAAGGTATGAAAATGATATAGCTAACAAAGCCAAGACCGAACCAAAACTGCTACACAGTCACATCAGGAGGAAGACAACAGTGAAGGAACAGGTGATGAAACTTAGGGTGGGCGAGGACAGGTACACAGAGAATGACAAAGAGGTGTGTGAAGAACTCAACAAAAGGTTCCAGGAGGTCTTTACAATAGAACAGGGAGATGTCGCGGCGCTAGAAGAGGTGGCAGCAAACCAGGTGACCTTGGAAAGGTTCGAAATTACAAGTGATGAGGTCAAGAAGGTCCTATTGGAGCTGGACGTGAGAAAAGCTGTTGGGCCGGATGGAATCTCACCATGGGTATTGAAAGAGTGTGCAGGAGCACTTTGTTTGCCACTCTCCATAGTGTATAGTAGGTCACTGGAAACCGGAGACCTACCAGAACTATGGAAGACGGATAATGTAGTCCCAATATATAAAAAGGGTGACAGACAAGAGGCACTGAACTACAGGCCAGTGTCTTTAACTTGTATACCATGCAAGGTGATGGAGAAGATTGCGAGAAAAAACCTAGTAACACATCTGGAGAGAAGAGACTTCGGGACAACCCATCAACATGGGTTCAGGGAGAGTAAATCTTGCCTTACAGGCTTAATAGAATTCTACGATCAGGTGACAAAGATTAAGCAAGAAAGAGAAGGATGGGCGGACTGAATTTTTTTGAACTGTCGGAAAACCTTTGACACAGTACCCCATAAAAGGCTGATGCATAAGCTGGAGAAACAGGCAGGAGTAACTGGTAGGGAGCTCCAGTGGATAAGGGAGTACCTAAGCAATAGGAAGCAGAGAGTTACAGTGAGGGGTGAGACCTCAGATTGGTGTGAAGTCACCAGTGGAGTCCCACAGGGTTCTGTACTCGGACCTATCCTGTTTCTGATATACGTAAGTGATCTCCCAGAGGGTATAGACTCATTCCTCTCAATGTTTGCTGACGACGCCAAAATTATGAGAAGGATTAAGACAGAGGAGGACAGCTTGAGGCTTCAAGAAGACCTAGACAAGCTGCAGGAATGGTCGAACAAATGGTTGTTAGAGTTTAACCCAAGCAAATGTAATGTAATGAAGATAGGGGTTGGAAGCAGAAGACCAGATACAAGGTATCATTTGGGAGACGAAATACTTCAAGAGTCAGAGAGAGAGAGAAAGACCTGGGGTTGATATCACGCCAGACCTGTCCCTTGAAGCTAATATCAAGAGGATAACATCAGCGGCATATGCCAGGTTGGCTAACATAAGAACGGCCTTTAGAAACTTGTGTAAGGAATTTTTCAGAATATTATATACCACATATGTCAGACCAATCCTGGAGTATGCGGCCCCAGCATGGAGTCCATATTTAGTCAAGCATAAGACTAAACTGGAAAAGGTTCAAAGGTTTGCCACCAGACTAGTACCCGAGCTGAGAGGTATGAGCTACGAGGAGAGACTACGGGAACTAAACCTCACTTCTTTGGAAGACAGAAGAGTTAGGGGGACATGATCACATTCAAGACTCTCAAGGGAATCGACAGGGTAGATAAAGACAGGTTATTTAACACAAGGGGCAAACGCACTAGGGGACACAGGTGGAAACTGAGTGCCCAAATGAGCCACAGAGATATTAGAAAGAACTTTTTAGTGTCAGAGTGGTTGAAAAATGGAATGCATTAGGAAGTGATGTGGTGGAGTCTGACTCCATACACAGTTTCAAGTGTGGATATGATAGAGCCCAGTAGGCTCAGGAACCTGTACACCTGTTGATAGACGGGTGAGAGGCGGGACCAAAGAGCCAGAGCTCAACACCCGCAAGCACAACTAGGTGAGTACACACTTAAATTTTTAAATAATGTGAAAATGAGCATCAACGACTTCTGCATCTTACCAATTTTATTTACTGACAGCTCTTACACGGAAAAAGTTCTTCCTGATGTCTCTATGGCTCATTTGCGTCTCCAGTTTCCATCTATGATCCTTCGTTCTGCTGTTCCTAGTTTTGACCAACGCCGTTTCGTCTATTTTATCAATTTCCCTTAGAATCTTATTTATTGTTATCAAGTCCCCCTATCTATCCTTTCCTTCAGTGTGTGACTTTCTCTCTCAGTCTTTCCTCATAGCTCAATCTCCTCGGCTCTGGAGTGAGTCTCGTTGCATATCTTTGAACCTTTTCGCGTTTCTCAATGTCCTCTTTCGGTTAAGAGTTCCATGCAGGGGATGCATATTCAAGAGTGGATCTCACCTACGCTGTATACAGCCTGTCTTCATGAACAAAAGCCAAAGTCCATTTCATGCACCAGCCAACCCCCCTATTTTATGAATGAAAAACTGTTTACTCACGACTCACAACTGATGACGTCCGAACAGTTCCTGAACAAGTGCTTCGCTTACGTCTTTTCTACGGACCACAATGCTGTAAATGTATCCCGTCCTCCAAACAAAAACCCAAAAGTGATTCCATGCACCCACCAAATCCCCAGGTGTTTATGAATGAAAAACGGTTTACACACGACTCACAACTGATGACGTTCGAACAGTTCTGGAACAAGTGCTTCACTGACGAATTTTGTTCGAACCACAACACTGTAAATGCTTCACCAACGTACTACAAATACAAATAATCGCCAACAGAACCTAAACACCTAACCTAACCTAACCTATGCTTATATATGCATAATATGCTAATATATTATAATATTAATTTATATTTGAGGACATTCCCATTTTGAATGAACAACATGTAAAAATTTACCAATGCGTGTGCAACCCGTCCTCGACTCAAGTCCATTAAATCCAGCGGTCAACCCCACAGACGCATTCATAAATTTTAACTTGGTGTTCATTCAAAACGGGTATTTTCTCAAGTATAAATTAATATTATAATATATTAGCATATTGTGCATATATAGGCATAAGATAGGTTAGGTTAGGTTAGGTTAGGTTAGGTTAGGTTAGGTTAGGTTAGGTGTTCAGGTTCTGTTGGCGATTATTTGTATTTGTAGTCCGTGGGTGAAGCATTTATAGTGTCGTGATTCGAACAAAATTCGTCAGTGAAGCACTTGTTCCGGATATGTTCGAACGTCAGCAGTTGTGAGTCGTGTGTAAACTGCTTTTCATTCATAAACAGGGAGTTTGGCGAGTGCATGGAATCACTTTTGGATCTTTGTTTGGAGGACGGGCTGGCGTGTGTAGGGTCGACCGCTGGATGTAATGGACTTGAGTCGAAGAAGGGTTGCACCCATGTACTACAAATACAAATAATTCCCAACAGAATTTCGTTGTCACGAACGATGATTCATTTGTAAACGACTTATTAACACAGGTAAATGCTGGGATAAAGATGTTTCCAGCACCATGTGAGGATTCAGTGAAGGTGAAAATCGTCTTCTTTGAAGTTAACAAGTGCATTGACCCAGAGTGTTTCCGGTCCGCCAATGTGGAAAACCCACACCGCACGAAGAATGACCTCATCACTGCAAGTTGGACAGCATCAACGGAAATTTCCAAGCGACTTTCCGTGCCCAGGGCGTTGGGTAGAACTTATAGAGTGGTTCGCTATATGCCTCCACACAGGAGGTGCTACAGATGCCAGCGTTGGGGCCACACTGCAGTGCGCTGCACCTCCAGGACCCACCGATGTGCAGTATGTGCTGGTGGCCACGACTCTAAGAGGTACTTTGACCTCCTAAAAGTGGGCGCACTGTGGCAACTAGTTGTGTTAATTGTCGTGTTCTTGGTGTGATGGCAACTCACCTTGGTGTGATGGCAACTCACCAGAGCTGCCCAGCTGCTGCTAGGCTGCACCCTACAAGCAGTGCCCCGCTCTGTAAGGCGCTACGTCGCGATGATGGAGTGTCTCAGGACCAAATCCTCAAAATCCTGCAAGAGCAGAGTCCATCAAGTGGAGGTCCTGCAAGCTAGAGCCTGGTACAAGATGCTGCAACACGTGCTGCTGAGGTACGTCAGCAGACACAACAAGGACACCAGTACGATCACACATGTGAACATAATAATTACACACATAGTGAATCTGAGGGTAAACCACCTCAAAATGGATAATTTCATCGAAGAACATCTCACCATATTACAATGGAACTGCAATGAAGTTCACAATAGAATTAATGACATCATACAGTACGTCCGTGAACACCAAACTGATATAGTGCTACAGGAGACGCTGGTGGCTGCTGACTTCATCCCAAGATTCAGCGGTTATCGCAAGTTGTCCCCTGCCCGCTGGGGACAGGAAACGGAGCCTCATCACTTTTGTAAATTGCAACATTCCCGTCCAGATTATTGATGACCTCCACATGGGGGGATGAGTATGAGTCACGGGGGGTTACCTTTCACTTAAACAATAATGCCCTACATATAATCAACCTATATGTGCCACAGACTAAACTTGACCTTGACACACTACCTGAATTTGTTAATGAAGAACCTACCCTGCTGGTCGGTGACCTTAATGCCAGGCACCCACACTTTGATACCATCTGTCAATCAGCCCAATGTCAATGGACGGAAACTGTCACTCTATGTCAGGGGAATTGAAAACCTTAGAGTCCTGGGAGATGAACAGCCAACTCACCTCAGAGGAGGAAGATTAGACTATGCTCTCCTGCTGAATGTACAGGACACGGATGCCAGTACACACATTGTGCACAGTTTATGTAGTGACCACTGGGCACTGATTACCACCGTCGACATGAGCAAGAGAAGGAAAGAGACAAATAAAAGAAAAAGGTTATCACTCGGGCCAGATACGAGGCCGCACTTCATAAACAGGATGAGTGACTGGTTCACGGAATACCAAATCCCAGAAGACATTGATACATTTGTTGATGACCTTAATAAGCAAATTGAGCACTGTCTCAGAGTTCAAAGCCGTACGACTGGGCTAAGTAACCCTCAGAAGAAGAAAATAAAATAGTATGAGAACGATTACATAAAGATGCTCAGCGCAAATGTAAGGAGCATGAGTAGAGAGTACCTGAGACATCCCACTGAAAGTAACCCAGAGCTGTTTAAAGCTATGTGTCAAGTAGCCAGGGAAGAGAAGATTAAAGAGCGGAATGGCTTGACTTCACCAGCTCTATTGGAAGTGAAACATCTGCAAGAAAAGTTTGGGCAAAGATGCAGATAGCTAAGGGGGGCAGAGCCCGGCCTGCGGCTCACAAAGACCCCCAGGGTAAGGCTGAAGAAGTAATTCACAAGTGGAGTGATGCAGCATCCTCCTCCTCCCTCTCTGCAGAAGTAAGCAGGGAACAGCTCCAACAACATATTGACAGAAGAATTAAGATAACAAGAGCACAGTTTAGTGATGACGAGTATAGGGGAACCAATCACAGCCCAGGAAGTAAAGGGGGCTATGAAAAAGGGTAAAAGTATTGCACCTGGTGAAGATGGCATCAACTACGACATCCTCAATGAAGTGAACATCCTCACATCCTCAGTGTGAAGTGTCTGGGAATCCACTACTTCACCTGCTTAAGAAGTCATTCCTAAGTGGAGTGTTGCCCACACAATGGAAACACCCAATCCATGCCGAAGCTCAATGACCCCGGCAATTACAGATCTATCAGTCTTGTGTCATGCACTTGCAAGATGCTTGAAAGGATCATCTAAACAGACAGTTGCACAAAATAGACAGGCTAGAGGAGGGGGTCAATGGATTTGTTAAAGGACGGAACATAGCAAATTGTATAGTTAATTACTTGGCTAATGACACGGCTAGGTACTCGTGTATTTGTTGACATCAAAGGAGCCTACGACAAAGCGCAGGGGATTGCGATCCTAGACGAGCTTGAATGCATGAGTGTCAAGGGGAGACTCATCAAATGGGTTGAAGACTACCTCACAAGGAGGAAAGCCAAGGTCTGCTTCAATGGAGCAGTCTCGAGAACAATGAATATGGACCTCGGGACCTCCCCCCCCCCCTCTCCCCCTGAAGGCGGAGTCTTACGCCCCACACTATTCAATGTACTTATTAACGCCATTGCAAATATTGATTTTCCGGAAGGGACGCCACTAGTGGGGGGAATGCATATGATGATGTCCAAATACAAGCTCCCACCTTGGGAAAATTAAACAGTCCATTGAACTCCTTGGAAGGAAATGTATTGAGCTCGGTTTCACTGTCTCCACAAACAAGACAACAGCATACTCACTTCACAAGCGGGGGATAAAATGAAGAACTACAAATTAATGGAGTAACAGTTAAATAGGTTGACTACTACCGGAACCTTGGCATCACTGTCGCCTCTAACAAGAGAAAGAAATAGGAACTCAACCAACTCATAGGAACATGTAAAAGTCGACTCACTGAAAGCTATGACCTGGAATGGACATGGAACCTCTATTGCCGTGTTTAAAATGATGCACACAGCCTATGTGCGCTCCGTCATAGACTATGCCGCACCAGTTTTGTGCACCTACTCCCAAAACGATATGAAAAGGCTCGAAAGCATACAAAATGAAACCTTGACAATCATTCTTGGAGTTCCAAGAACTGCCAAAACGTCTAATCTACGAGAGGAGTTGTCTCTTCCCAGTGTTAAAAGCAGAATTACGAAACTGAATGCTAAGCTTGCAGTTAGGATAGCCAGAGATTCCTATTATAATGATATTGGCAAGAAAAAATTGAGTTCTGTGTTACTTACAGGAGGAAACAGAAGCGAAAAATGGCATCACAGATCAGTCTGCTACCTCGAAGAACTTCACCTTCTTGAGCAAGCCCGCGAGCTCCTGCTTGAGTAAGCCCGCGAGCTCCTGCTTGAGTAAGCCCGCGAGCTCCTGCTTGAGCAAGCCCTCGAGCTCCTGCCTGTAGAGAGGTTACCTCCCTGGGAGGATGACTCATGCAGGATTGTCACCAATGAAATGACAACGAAAAAATCCAACATGATACCACAAGAAATAAGGCACAAGTATTTCGGGGAAATTCATAAAGAAGCCGGAGATGAACTAGATCAAATCTACACTGATGGGTCATCTAACCCTGTCAATGGAAGGGCTGGCGCAGCATACACTGTAATTAATAATAATGCCTTTCAATACGGAAATGAAGATAAAGTACATATTGAGAACTATGCCTCTTCAACGCAAGCGGAGCTAACTGCCATTGTTATGGCGTTAAGATTCATTAGACGAAACACTAATGCCGCAGTGATCTGCACTGATTCAAAAGCAGCGTTACGAAGCCTAAGTAAAAATCGGACAGAAAAACTTTCGATAGTCGCTGAGATCAAGAGAGCGATGAGAGTACTAACCAATCAAGGAAAAATCGTCAAATTTCTGTGGATCCCCTCCCGTGTTGGAATATGTGGAAATGAACGAGCAGATGCGCTTACTGCTGAAGGAGCTGAAGGTGACCATATTGAATACTTCATACCCAAGACTGCTACAAGTTAGAGGTATTGTGAGGCAACATCACCATGAAAAGGTAACTGAGAAAAGGAGGATTAAAGCACAAATCAACGAATCTGTACGGTGGTACTACATGGCTGCAGCTGGCAATACCAATCATTATGGACGAAGAGGAAGAGGCCGCGGGAAAGAATCAGTAACAGCGAGAATCCGTCTTGGATACATATATCCATGGGGATTCGGAATGGAAACAACAGTTGAACAGCGGAGTTGCAGAATCTGTGATGAGAGTGACGGACACCGCCTTGATCACTATCTGAGAGAATGTGAAAACTTGAGAGACATTAGAAATGTGTAGAATAATAAACCCCACATTGTTTGAGTTAGGAAAACACTATTTGTCAAATATTAATACTGTTCTTAAAGATTTCACCATTTTGCACCTGCAAGATAATGTAAAATTTTAAGGGTTGACAGATGTTAATCTTCTTGTTTGATAAGCTTTTCACTTGAGGCAGTGAAGCAAGTCCTAGCTGTGTCTGGGTACAAGTGACAGGATGAACAACCCAGCAGGGTTTCTTCCTATTGGGGAGTGTTGTACATGCTGCTATGACGGTATGTCCACTCACAGGATGAGTGACGCTCCCCAATAAACTCGCCCCTCGGGACTAAATTAAAAAAAGAAAATGGCTGGCAGCTGCATGTGGCTTGCTCCGACCGGGGAGGAGGTCGGTCTCCATCCCCCTCTCTTGAGGTGGGGGCCAGCACAGCATCCCCTCCCCACCCCACAATCAACCATACCCCCCCCCCCCCCTCAGGCACTATTCCCCAGGGTGGGGAGGTAACTGTGAAGGCGCGGGCATTTAAACACCCTGTTCAGCAGCAGCCTTCCCCACAACAAACAAATTTGTAACTACAGCAGACTCGCGTACTTGAGTTAGAAGAGATTCGCCGTCAGCATGAAGCAGATATTTTAACAGTTACAAAGACGTACGAGCAGACACTGAAGGAAGTACGGAAGCGCAGTCATTGTCATCTAGAGGGTAAAACAATCGATTCCGTGCTAGAAAATGGAGCGGGAGGTGACGAACATGGTGAGTACAGTGACCTGGACCGTAACACACAGTCCCCAGTCAGGACTGAGAGCAGTGTAATGGGTGAGGCTCACACACCTGGGGACGTAAATACCGCCACTCGTCTAGCTGGTGTGTTTGATATATCACAGCAAGAATCCGGGGATCTTGAAAGCGTATTAACAACAGAGTTCCCCAAACGTATGAAAGCAAATGTTCGAGTGTTCATAAATAATAGTGTTGTAGACAAAGAAACGAGAAACAGTGTATTGCAGGTGTATTGCCTTGCAGTCAACTGCATCACAGAACTTAGACGGATACGAGGAGTGATACCAAGCAGAGCAAGGGGACACTACATTATACAAGCACATATAAGCTGTTGTGGACTAATAATTAGATATCAACTATGGATCCCTCCACAAACTCCCCCAATACAACGGCGCTTCGTGTCCTCAGTTGGAACATAGCATCACTCAGGAAAAAGCTTCCTGATCTCCACCACAAAGTGACGACTGAGCCTATTGATGTCGTCTGCCTTCAGGAGGGCAGAGTTCCCACCAGGTCTCCACCCCCTAAATTACCCTCCTTTGCTGTCAATAACCTTAAATCCAGTCACTCTTGTATTTTGTATGTTAAAAAGTCCCTTCCTCACCAGCTACTCCCAGCCAGGTCAACTGAAGGGCTCCAGTATCATGGTGTGAGGATCTACGTGGGGAACTCTGCCCTCAATATCTCTAACCTGTATGCTCCTAGTGATAAGTTTAATTATACCGACCTTCCTATCTGTATTCAGACTGAGCCAACCATCATTATAGGTGATTATAATGCTATTAATAGAAAAATTGGTAATTCGCAGTTCAGTATTTGTAACCAACTGTTGTCAATATTAGGTAGCCACGATGATGCACAGATTGTGGGTGACCTTGAACCGACGCATATCTATGGAGGTAATCTTGATCTATGTCTCGGTTTCAACGTCTCCCACACCGTGTGCGCCTCGTCAATAGTGCCAGATATGGCGTCTGATCCTCTGCTCGTATTAGCCACTGTAAGCATCGGAAGCTCTATCCTCCCTGGCGGAATGTTCAAGCGGAAGAGGCTGGCTGTGCCCATCGATCAACGAGGCAATTTTGTTGTTCATGTGTCAGAATGGTACAGTTCATCTGAGCCTTCATCAGTTGAAGATTTTAACAATGAGCTCACAGGTACCATCAAACAATTTATAGAATCACTTGATCTATCGTCCAGGCCACGTAACCTAAATTACATTGCGCATAGCAATTATGCTTATTATAGTGATTCTATATTACATGCACTAAAACGCACTGCCAGAAGAATTGGACCAGCTTATAGAAGGACCCGCACTGCTGAAATGATTAAGCTCTTTCAGACGGCTCTGGCTGAGGCCAGGGAACGTATGGTAGAGCTGAGGCAGACTGACTGGGAAACTTTTGTCAGTGGTCTCAATTCTCACACGCCACTAAGTCGGGCATGGAAGGATATCAACAAGATCAAAGGGAAAAATACTGCAGAGATCTCGCACCCTAATCCTCTGCACAGAGCAAATGAGCTAGTTGATGCTTGAGCCACAACTTCCAGCTTTGACAGTCTTCCTCTACTCACACAAAATGAATTAAATAATGTATATGATGATAGAGCAAGTCTCCTTGACTTCATGCTTCATCAAGAAGATAACTTGTGATATGCTTTTTACTGAATACAAACTAGACTCTGCTCTACATAACAGCAGAGCTACATCACCCGGGGAGGATGGAGTTACTGACGGCATACTGCATATGCTTCTGCTAGTTCCAGGGAATCCCTTACTTGAATTGTATAATAAGAGCTGTGTAACTGGGGAACTTCCATAGGCCTTATTATTCCCATTCCTAAACTTAACCAGCAGAGTGCTTTTCGCCTAATCTCCCTCACTAGTTGTCTCTGTGTCTTGGGAGGATTGTTATAATCCGTCTCCTTTACAGAATTAGTAACTTGTTGTCTTCCCAGATATATGGCTTTAAGCATGGTAAGAGCAAGTAACATAAATATAGTAACATCACTATATTACCGCCTTCCTCACCCTGCATACTGATAGGTCATACACCACTTTCGTAGATCTTAAGTCAGCCTTTGACATTACTAACCCACACGTAATTTTGAGAGAACTTGTTAAAAAGAATGTTGGAGGACGGCTTCTACAGTGGATAAGAGGCTATCTATCCAACAGGAAGTCATCTGTACTGTTCCAAGGGCATAGGAGTGTAACGAGAGATTTTGAACTGGGCACTCCACAGGGAGGTTCTCTCAGTCCTACTCTGTTCAATTTATATAAATAAAAATGGAATTGTTCGTTTGTTCAAAATCGCTAATCTCCGAAAGGTCTTCGCCGACTGCTTTGAAATTTTCACACAATGTTCCATTCGCATCCGAGCAGGTTTTTATATACATACTATATAGATGTCACGTCTGTGACAGGAAAAAATATGCTTTTTCTGAAAAACTGTTTTTCCATGTGTTTTTTATATGAGGGGAAATCTTCGAAACCTCTTTACCGATTGCTTTGAAATTGTGACACAACGTTGCATTCAAATAGGCGCGTCTCTTTATATATCTACTATACACATGCCTCACCTGTGACAGGAAAAAACATGCTTTCTTTGAAAAACAGCGCCATCTGTTGGACGTAAACCAACACACACTGTAATCTCCGAAACCTCTTTACCGATTGCTTTGAAATTTTGACACAACGTTGCATTTGAATAGGCGCATCTTTTTATATACCTACTATATAGATGCCAACCCATTTGACAGGTAAAAACATGCGTTTTGAAAAACAGCGCCATCTGTTGCACATAATATCAACATGCACGCTATACTATATATGTCACGAATTCCATTGCAATGTTTCCAATTACATTGATAAATTTTAATTCATAGATTTCGGTTTATTTTATTTTTTAGGGAATTATTTTGTGCAACATTTTGTAGGAACTGAGCTGTGTTGTTTACTTTACTGTTCATTTCGTAAGTATAAGTATAGATGCCACACCTGTGACAGGTAAAACTATGCTTTTCTTGAAAAACAGCGCCATCTGTTGCATGTAAGAGCAACACACATGCTATACTAGATATGTTACAATTCCATTTCAATGTTTCTGATTGCTCTGGTAAATTGAATTTTCATTGATGTTGATTTATTTTCATTTTGATTTAATTATTTTGTGTGAATTTTATTCGAATTGAGCTGTGTTCTTTACCAGACCGGTCATTTCGTGAGTATACTTTATTTCTATATTTTTTCATATTTTCATTTAATTTTTTAACTGTTTTTCTTATATTTCAGTGATGGGAACATCAGATCACTTGATGTTCCCAATTTTCTGATGGGAACATCAGACCATTTGGGAATGCATCGGACAAGGGAGTGGGGAATGGTGGGGATGACGAGGGGACGGAAGTGAGTGGGTAATGGTGGGGAATGACGAGGAGACGGGGGAGTTTGGGATGGTGGGGATAACGAGGGGGAGGGGCAATTGAAAATGGTGGCGAGGTCAAAGGGACAGGGAAGGTTGCTGTGGCTCAGCAACGCACATGCGTTGCTGAGCCACAGCAACGCGTGGACGGGTACTGCTAGTTATAATAATAATAATAATAATAATAATAATAATAATAATAATAATAATAATAATAATAATAATAATAATAATAATAATAATATAACTAATTAATAACTATAATTCTTCCTTCGTAACCAGATACAATAACCTTGGTCTTGAGGTTCCACTGTACCGCAATGTTGTAGCCAGAGTGGGTCGTCAGAATAGAGAGAGGCTCCGGGCTCTCAAGGCTGTTTTTTTTTTATTATTTTCTACCACACACGTGACCAGACATTTACAATGCTAACCAGCATATATACAATTTCTTCTGTCCTCCATGGATAGGGTTAGAGATCTGTTATACATATAGTTCAGGGATTTATTGAACAATCAACCACAGAAGTTGATTGTAGTGCTTTTAAAATGCTAATCTAACCTACAGACATAAGTACATAGATACACAGAGTTACGTCTGCCCAATATAAAGTGGTCGATGTGTTCTTTACATAATATCATTTATGTGCATTTACAAAAGTGAAATGTAATTCTGATTAGCTTCCACATTTACTTTATACACATACATACATATACATACGCACACATATACATATATACACATATACATATATACACATACATTTATGGCTCTCCTACACTGAAATGGTAAGATAGCTGATTGAGAAACTAGTGTGTTATTAAGTACTTAACCACTGAACGTGATTAGGGTGCTTTTACAAGTTCAGGTTATATAGTTACATCACATACATGCATTGGATAGTTGAGACATTACATGGTCAATCTTGGGTACAAATCCAATATATCATCAAGTGTTCCAGTACTCATATAGTAGTTACAGAGTTCAGCATACCTCAGCCCAGGAGGGCGAAAGTCAGTCAATATGGGACATTCTACAATTTAATGTTCAAGGGAGTGCATGTATTCTCTTTCACATAGTAAACACATTGTGTACTCCACATTTGGGTTTTGAGAAAGCTGCCAGATACGTCTATATCCCAGACGTATTCTGGCCACTATAACATCACATTGCCGGGTTCTTGTTCTAATAATCCCATATGTGAATGTCTCCTCACGATATTTATCATAATATTTAATGCTACAACTTTCAGGTCTTTGTGAATTTGTTAGGTCGGTGAGATTTTCATTAGATATTTGAACTAACACAACTAAGTTAATAAATTATGTTCCTAATATAATATAATATAATAATAATAATTCGAATAAACTAATTTGTCATTTGAAATATTATTATTAAATTATGTTAAGAACATGAATTACTGACTTAGTTATATTATTTTAGGTTAGATTAAGATGGATTAGGTTAGGTTAGGTTAGGTTAGGTTAGGTTAGGTTAGGTAGGGTTGGTTAGGTTCGGTTATATATCTAAGTTAGTTTTAACTCAAATGAAAAGAACTTAACTCATACATAATGAAATGGATAGTTTTATCATTTCATAAGAGAAAAATTCGAAAAATATATAAATTCAGGAAAACTTGGCTTATTAGGCAAATCGGGCCTTGCATAGTAGGCCGAGAAGTGCGTTCTGGCTACTAGGTTGTTAAATATGACCGAAAAAATGAGATAAATAATTCTAACACGAGTTTTCTCAATATTTCTTACGTTTTTTTTTTTTACTGTGGATGGCAATTGAAAAATCTATTCTCCAAAATTCATTTTTATTTCTAGTCTGACGCGACGCTTGAACACGTTTTGTAATAACTTATTACATTTTCAAAGACTTTAGTTTATACACACAGCTGTAACCTGAAAACACTAAACAGAGTTTCACTTATTCTAACACTTAAACAGCTTATCCGTCTTACATATACTCGCACTTGGGTGAGGTGATATGGTGCAACAGCTTTGGATGAGGTGAACAAATTTGTGACAAACGGAAGACAGAACACGAAACAATGGGTATTAAAATTAAATTAATTAATTTAATTAATTGGATGGAAGCAACTGCAGAGGGCCTATTGGCCCATACTTCCTCTTGATGCTTCTATATTGTTTCGGAGTCTTGAAGTGGGTAGAATATAGTTGTGCATTAATTGGCTGTTGATTGCTGGTGTTGACTTTTTGATGAGTAGTGCCTCGCAGACGTCGAGCCGCCTGCTATCGCTGTACCTATCGATGATTTCTGTGTTGTCTGTCAAGACTTCTCTGGTGATGGTCTGGTTGTGAGAGGAGATTATGTGTTCCTTTATGGAGTCCTGTTGCTTATGCATTGTTAATCGCCTGGAAAGAGACGTTGTTGTCTTGCCTATATACTGAGTTCCTTGGGGCTTACAGTCCCCAAGTGGGCATTTGAAGGCATAGACGACGTTGGTCTCTTTCAAGGCATTCTGCTTTGTGTCTGGAGAGTTTTTCATGAGTAGGTTGGCCGTTTTTTTGGTTTTATAGTAAATCATCAATAGTACTTTCTGTTTTTTGTCTGTAGGGATAATGTTCCAATCAACAATATCTTTCAGGGCCCTTTCCTCTGTTTTATGAGCTGTCGAGAAGAAGTTCCTGTAAAATAGTCTAATAGGGGGTATAGGTGTTGTGTTAGTTGACTCTTCAGTGGTTGCACGGCGTTTTACATTTCTTCTTAAGATGTCTTCAACAAAACCATTGGAGAAACCGTTGTTGACTGGGACCTGCCTTACACTACAGAGTTCCTCATCGACTTGCTTCTATCCTGAGCTGTGGCTGAGAGCACGGTCAACGTAAGCATTGACAACACTTCTCTTGTACCTGTCTGGGCAGTCAATATTGGCATTGAGGCACATTCCTATGTTTGTTTCCATAGTGTAGACTGCAGTGTGGAAGCCTCCACCCCTTTCCGTGACTGTTACATCTAGAAAGGGCAGCTTCCCATCCTTCTCCATCTCGTAAGTGAAACTAAGCACAGAATTTTGCTCGAATGCCTCCTTTAGCTTCTACAGACGTCGAACATCAGGTACTTGTGTAAAAATGTCGTCAACATACCTGCAGTATATGGCGGGTTTCAAGTTCATGTCGACTAAGACCTACTGTTCGATGGTGCCCATGTAGAAGTTCGCAAACAGGGCACCTAGGGGAGAGCCCATGGCGACCCCATATACTTGCTTGTACATGTACCCATCTGGGCTCAAGAAGGGTGCCTCTTTAGTAACAGTTAGTGCCTCTTTAGTTAGGGATACCATCACACGCACTGCAATTGAAAATCGACTTCCCAATTATGATGTTGCGAAATATCAACGAGCCAAAACTTTGCAACGCCACGTGCCTTGCAGTAAACAAATTAATCACCAACGTCGTAGAGGCAACAATCTTGACAGGACCTTTCAAAGGTGAAGATGTCCTCATTCCTGGCATTCCTATGATTCCAACAGTTATGCCATTTCAATTTAAGAAATTGTAATTTCCAATTCGATTGCAATCACCATCAACAAAACTCAGGGCCAATCTTTAGAATTGTGCAGTTTATATCTAGACACGTATTGCTTCTCACATGGACAATTATATGTTGCGTGTTCTAGAGTCGGCAAACCAGACAATCTCTTTATCTCCACAGACAATGGAACAGTAAAAAATATTGTATACCCACAAGCATTGTGTAATTAAACATATTAGAAACGTACGCATTCTCTTTTTTTTTCATTTAACCAGACTGAGCCACAGCAACGCGTGGTGGGTACAGCTAGTATATAATAATAATAATTTATATTTGAGAAAATTCCTGTTATGAATGCTACCCTATTTAAAACACTATTTATATTTTAAACAGTTAAGCTCGTTAAAATGTATGAATAGGTCTTTAGGGTCGGCCGCTGGATGGAATGGACTTGGTCTGAGGACAGGTTGTGTATATTGCGCCGGAAAGTGTCTTTGTCCAATTTTCTGAAGGATACACTAATGTTGCCAGTATGCCATATGCAGCTGTTGTTATTCTGACAATGTTGGCCAGTGTGCCATATGCAGCTGTTGTTATTCTGACAATGTTGGCCAGTGTGCCATATGCAGCTGTTGTTATTCTGACAATGTTGGCCAGTGTGCCATATGCAGCTGTTGTTATTCTGACAATGTTGGCCAGTGTGCCATATGCAGCTGTTGTTATTCTGACAATGTTGGCCAGTGTGCCATATGCAGCTGTTGTTATTCTGACAATGTTGGCCAGTGTGCCATATGCAGCTGTTCTTATTCTGACAATGTTTACCAGTGTGCCATAGGCAGCTGTTGTTATTCTGACAATGTTGGCCAGTGTGCCATAGGCAGCTGTTGTTATTCTGACAATGTTGGCCAGTGTGCCATAGGCAGCTGTTGTTATTCTGCTAATGTTGGCCAGTGTGCCATATGCAGCCGGTGTTATTCTGACAATGTTGGCCAGTGTGCCATATGCAGCTGTTGTTATTCTGACAATGTTGGCCAGTGTGCCTTATGCAGCTGTTGTTATTCTGACAATGTTGGCCAGTGTGCCATAGGCAGCTGTTGTTATTCTGACAATGTTGGCCAGTGTGCCATAGGCAGCTGTTGTTATTCTGCTAATGTTGGCCAGTGTGCCATATGCAGCCGGTGTTATTCTGACAATGTTGGCCAGTGTGCCATATGCAGCTGTTGTTATTCTGACAATGTTGGCCAGTGTGCCATATGCAGCTGTTGTTATTCTGCTAATGTTGGCCAGTGTGCCATATGCAGCCGGTGTTATTCTGACAATGTTGGCCAGTGTGCCATATGCAGCTGTTGTTATTCTGCTAATGTTGGCCAGTGTGCCATAGGCAGCTGTTGTTATTCTGACAATGTTGGCCAGTGTGCCATATGCAGCTGTTGTTATTCTGCTAATGTTGGCCAGTGTGCCATAGGCAGCTGTTGTTATTCTGACAATGTTGGCCAGTGTGCCATAGGCAGCTGTTCTTATTCTGACAATGTTGGCCAGTGTGCCATAGGCAGCTGTTGTTATTCTGCTAATGTTGGCCAGTGTGCCATATGCAGCTGTTGTTATTCTGACAATGTTGGCCAGTGTGCCATATGCAGCTGTTGTTATTCTGACAATGTTGGCTAGTGTGCCATATGCAGCTGTTGTTATCTGACAATGTTGGCCAGTGTGCCATATGCAGCCGGTGTTATTCTGACAATGTTGGCCAGTGTGCCATATGCAGCTGTTGTTATTCTGCTAATGTTGGCCAGTGTGCCATAGGCAGCTGTTGTTATTCTGACAATGTTGGCCAGTGTGCCATAGGCAGCTGTTGTTATTCTGACAATGTTGGCCAGTGTGCCATACGCAGCTGTTGTTATTCTGACAATGTTGGCCAGTGTGCCATATGCAGCTGTTGTTATTCTGACAATGTTGGCCAGTGTGCCATAGGCAGCTGTTGTTATTCTGCTAATGTTGGCCAGTGTGCCATATGCAGCCGGTGTTATTCTGACAATGTTGGCCAGTGTGCCATATGCAGCTGTTGTTATTCTGCTAATGTTGGCCAGTGTGCCATAGGCAGCTGTTGTTATTCTGACAATGTTGGCCAGTGTGCCATAGGCAGCTGTTGTTATTCTGACAATGTTGGCCAGTGTGCCATAGGCAGCTGTTGTTATTCTGACAATGTTGGCCAGTGTGCCATAGGCAGCTGTTGTTATTCTGACAATGTTGGCCAGTGTGCCATAGGCAGCTGTTGTTATTCTGACAATGTTGGCCAGTGTGCCATAGGCAGCTGTTGTTATTCTGACAATGTTGGCCAGTGTGCCATAGGCAGCTGTTGTTATTCTGACAGTGTGGGCATCTGACATCAGATTTGTGATTTTGTCCACTAACAAGACGTTTTCCTTCTCTGATTGAAGAATTTATCTTCCCTTCATCCTATAGTGCTGTTCTGGTCTTCCCACTCCTGCTCCAATCATCGACCTGTGTGAGTTTGTGTGTGTATTTACTATTTTTTGTCTGCATAATCGAGCTATTAGCTCTTGGACCCTGCCTTTCTAACCATTTAATTTTTCCTCTATAATGTCAACTACATATATTTCGCACACACACACCCAGGAAGCAGCCCGTAGCAGCTGTCTAACTCCCAGGTACTTATTTACTGCTAGGTGAACAGGGGCACGAAGGTGAAAGAAACTCTGCCCATTTGTTTCTGCCTCTGCCGAGGATTGAACTCGGGCCCTTGGGACTACGAACCCAGAGCGCTAGCCACTCAGCAGCAAGGCCCTCCTCTGTGTGTGTCTCTTTGTGTGTGTGTACTTACCTAGCTGTACTCACCTAGTTGTGCTTGCGGGGGTTGAGCTTTGGCTCTTTGGTCTCGCCTCTCAACCGTTAATCTGCCGGTGTACAGGTTCCTGAGCCTACTGGGCTCTATCATATCTACATTTGAAACTGTGTATGGAGTCAGCCTCCACCACATCACTGCCTAATGCATTCCATTTACTAACAACTCTGACGCTGAAAACGTTCTATCTAATGTTTCTGTGGCTCATTTGGGTACTCAGGTTCCACCTGTGTTCCCTGGTGCGTGTACCACCCGTGTTAAATAATCCATTCTTGTCTACCCCTGTCAATTCCCTTGAGAATTTTGTATGTGGTGATCATATCTCCCCTAGCTCTTCTGTCTTCCAGTGTCGTAAGGTGCAGTTCCCTCAGCCTTTTCTCGTAACTCATGCCTCTTAGTTCTGGGACTAGCCTAGTGGCATGACCGAGCGGTGGCGGCAACGTGCCTGTCGAGGCACTGATGTCGTACCCCTGATCTTCACTAATTTGTACTATCAGACACAATCCATGAAATTTCTATTTTCTAATCAGTGTGTTGCACTTCGTAATATCACTACGCAACGATTTTCCTTTGTATCCCACTGATGCCCCGAATTATGAAGCCTTTTCGATGAGCGCCGCGCACGTGTCCACCGTCCCTAGACCCTGGACTCTGTGACTCTGTACTCACCTAGTTGTACTCACCTAGTTGTGCTTGCAGGGCTTGAGCTCTGGCTCTTTGGTCCCGCCTTTTAATGTCAATTAACTGGTGTACAGGTTCCTGAGCCTACTGGGCTCTATCAAACCTACATTTGAAACTGTGTATGGAGTTTGCCTCCACAATATCATTGCTTAGTAGAAGTAGGAGTAGTAGGCATCCTTCAGTCTCGGGAGACTGTGGAGTTGTGCTCTGGTTGTCAATCCTGGTGCAGCGTCTGGTGTGACTGATGAGGCCAATCCCAGAGTGGCAGTCCATCCCACACTGAGTCTTCCTGGCTACCGGCTTTCCTTCACGGTCTCTCTGCCTCCGATTTCTTGGGAAGTGACTCCTCGAACTAGGAGAGACCTTTCTGAACACACTGCCCCCAGGATGAACGGTCTGCGGCCAATGTTTCCCCACGTAGCAAGATCGACGTGCATGGCTTTCAGGTCCCTCTTGCATATGTCTTTGTACCGTAGCTGGGGCTTGCCTGTTGGATGCTCTCCCTTCCTTAGCTCTCCATACAGGAGATCCTTGGGGATCCTGCCGTCGCCCATTCGCACCACGTGCCCGAGCCAGCGCATTCATCTCTGCTTCGCATTGTGTACATGCTGAATAGATGGAATGCATCACTACTTAATGCATTCCATTTGTTAATTACTCTGACACTGAAAAAAATCTTTCTAATGTCTCTGTGTCCCATCTGGGTACTAAGTTTCCACCTGTGTCCCCTTGTTCGTGTTCCACCCGTGCTAAAGAGTTTGTCTTTGTCCACTCTGTCAATTCCCCTGAGAATTTTGTAGGTGGTTATCATGTCTCCCCTTACTCTTCTCTTTTCCCGAGATGTCTTTGTCTACTTAGGTTCAGCTCCCTTAGCCTTTCCTTGTAGCTGATACCTCTCAGTTGCGGGACCAGTCTGGTGGCATACCTCTGAATCTTCTCTAATTTTGTCTTGTGTTGACTAGGCATGGACTCCAGGCTGGAGCAGCATACTCCAGGTTTGGTCTTACGTAATTGGTATACAGGGTCCCGAAAGAGTCCTTACACAAGTTTCTAAAGACAGTTCTTATGTTGGCCAGTCTTGCATATGCCGCTGATGATGTCCTTTTGATGTGGGTCTCTGGGGACAGGTTCCGTGTGATATCAACCCCCAGATCTTTCTCTCTATATGACTCTTGCAAGATATCACCTCCTAGCTGTCAACTCCCAGGTACCTATTTACTGCTAGGTAACAGGGACATTCAGGGTGAAAGAAACTTTGCCCATATGTTTCTGCCTTGACTGGGAATCGAACCCGGGCCACAGAATTACGAGTCCCGCGCGCTGTCCACTCAGCTATCAGACCCTTCGTCTAATTTCATTATTTTACACTTTCCTGAGTTGAACTTTAGTAGCCATTTTCAAGACCTTTCCACCAGTTTGTCCAAGTCGGCCTGTAGTCTTTGTCTATCTTCATCAGTTTTGATTCTTCTCATAATTTTTGCATCATCAGCAAACATTGAGAGGAACGAGTCTATACCCTCTGGAAGGTCGTTTACATATATTAGAAACAGGATGGATCCAAGTACAGAGCCCTGTGGAACCCCGCTAGTGACATCTCGCCACTCTGATGCCTCCCCCATCACAGTTACTCGCTGTTTCCTGTTGCTTAGGTACTCCCTTATCCACAGGAGCACCATACCTTTTATTCCAGCCTGTGGCTCCAACTTTTGTAACAGCCTTTTGTAAGGTACTGTGTCAAAGGCTTTCTGACAGTCTAAAAAAATGCAGTCTGCCCATCTTTCTCTTTCTTGCCTAATTTGTGTTGCTTGATCATAGAATTCTATTAAATCAGCGAGGCACGATTTACCATCTCTGAACCCATGTTGGTGGTGTGTTACAAAGCTATTTTCCTCCAGATGATCTACGAGCCTTTTCCTCAAGATCTTCTCCATCACTTTGCATGGTATACGAGTTAGGGAAACTGTCCTGTAGTTCATTGCCTCTTGCCTGTCACCCTTTTTGTATATTGGGACTATATTAGCTGTCTTTCCAGCTTTCCGGTAGGCCTCCTGTTTCCAGTGACCTGCTATGCACCATAGAGAGTGGAACACTTAGTACTTCTGCACCTTCCTTTAGTATGCAAGATGAGATTCTGTCCGGCCCAACAGCCTTAGTCACATTCAGCTCCAACAGATTCCTTTTGACCTCATCACTGGTGAGGTCAAATTCCTCCAAGGTTGCTTGGTTTGCCGCCTCCTCATTTAGTGCAGGGGCTTCTCCTTGTTCTATTGTGAGACCTCCTGGAATCTCTTGTTGAGTTCTTCACACACACTTCCAAGTCATTCTCTGTGTATCTGTTCTACCACTGCTGTTTTTCTCCTGATGTGGATGTGGAGCAGTTTTGGTTCAGTCTTAGCTTTACTCGCAATGTCATTTTCATACCGTCTCTTTGCTTCTCTCCTCAATCTGAGGCACTCATTTCTGTTGCTTCGCTACTGCACATTCCTGATTGAACCATGGATTCTACTGGTGCTTTCAATTTTTCTCTTTCTCCATCTTCTCTTTTTTCTTTCTGTGTATTCACCTAGTTGTGCTTGCAAGAGTTGAGCTTTGCTCTTTCGGTCCGCCTCTTAACTGTCACTCAACTGTTAATAACTACTAACTAACTTATTCCCCCCCCCCTTCCCCCACACATACACACCCAGGAAGCAGCCCGTAACAGCTGTCAACTCCCAGGTACCTATTTACTGCTAGGTAACAGGGGTATTCAGAGTGAAAGAAACTTTCCCCATGTGTTTCTGCCTTGACCGGGAATCGAACCCAGGCCACAGAATGACGAGTCCCGCGCACTTTCCACTCAGCTATCAGACCCTCCCCCCATTGTGTGTGTGTGTGTGTGTGTGTGTGTGTGTGTGTGTGTGTGTGTGTGTGTGTGTGTATGTGTGTACTCACCTATTTGTACACACCTATTTGAACTTGCGGGGGTTGAGCTCTGGCTCTTTGGTCCCGCCTCTCAACCGTCAATCAACTGGTGTACAGATTCCTGAGCCTACTGGGCTCTATCATACCTACACTTGAAACTGTGTATGGAGTCAGCCTCCACCACAACACTTCCTAATGCATTCCATTTGTCAACCACTCTGACACTAAAAAAGTTCTTTCTAATATCTCTGTGGCTCATTTGGGCGTTCAGTTTCCACCTGTGTCCAATTGTGCGTGTGCCCCTTGTGTTAAATAGCCTGTCTTTATCTACCCTATCAATTCCCTTGAGAATCTTGAATGTGGTGATCATGTCCCCCCTAACTCTTCCGTCTTCCAGCGAAGTGAGGTTTAATTCCCGTAGTCTCTCCTCGTAGCTCATACCTCTCCGCTCGGGTACTAGTCTGGTGGCAAATTTTTCAACCTTTTCCAGTTTAGTCTTATCCTTGACTAGATATGGACTCCATGCTGGGGCTGCATACTCCAGGATTGGCCTGACATATGTGGTATACAAAGTTCTGAATGATTCTTTACACAAATTTCTGAATGCCGTTCGTATGTTGGCCAGCCTGGCATATGCCGCTGATGTTATCCTCTTGATATGTGCTGGCTCGGGCACATATCATATATATATATATATATATATATATATATATATATATATATATATATATATATATATATATATATATATATATATATATATATATATATATATATATATGTCGGGCACATATCATATTTGCTTCTGGGAGTATGGGTTCGAGTCACTTCTGGGGTGTGAGTTTTCAGTTGCATATGTCCTGGGGACCATTCAGGCTTGTTCGCATTTGTGTTCCTCACGTGTGCCCCAAAGAATGAGGTGATTTGGTAAAATGCTATGCCCAAGATAACTATCCGAGTGCCGGCGGTGGGGTGGTTCATATAGCCTCGGCTATCACCTCATTATGTCCGGTCGTGATGGTCAAGTGGATTAAGGCGTCTTGTACATACCAGTTGCGTTGCTTCTGGGAGTATGGGTTCGAGTCACTTCTGGGGTGTGAGTTTTCAGTTGCATATGTCCTGGGGACCATTCATAGCTTGTTCGCATTTGTGTTCCTCACGTGTGCCCCAAAGAATGAGGTGATTTGGTAAAATGCTATGCCCAAGATAACTATCCGAGTGCCGGCGGTGGGGTGGTTCATATAGCCTCGGCTATCACCTCATTATGTCCGGTCGTGATGGTCAAGTGGATTAAGGCGTCTTGTACATACCAGTTGCGTTGCTTCTGGGAGTATGGGTTCGAGTCACTTCTGGGGTGTGAGTTTTCAGTTGCATATGTCCTGGGGACCATTCAGGCTTGTTCGCATATATATACATATATATATATATATGTATATGTCGTACCTAGTAGCCAGAACGCACTTCTCAGCCTACTATGCAAGGCCCGATTTGCCTAATAAGCCAAGTTTTCATGAAATAATTGTTTTTCGACTACCTAACCTACCTAACCTAACCTAACCTAACTTTTTCGACTACCTAACCTAACCTAACCTATAAAGATAGGTTAGGTTAGGTTAGGTAGGGTTGGTTAGGTTCGGTCATATATCTACGTTAATTTTAACTCCAATAAAAAAAAATTGACCTCATAGATAATGAAATGGGTAGCTGTATCATTTCATAAGAAAAAAATTAGAGAAAATATAATAATTCAGGAAAACTTGGCTTATTAGGCAAATCGGGCCTTGCATAGTAGGCTGAGAAGTGCGTTCTGGCTACTAGGTACGACACATTATATATATATATATATAAATATATATATATATATATATATATATATATATATATATATATATATATATATATATATATATATATATATATATATATATATATATATATATATATATATATATATATATATGTCGTACCTAGTAGCGACACATTATATATATATATATATATATATATATATATATATATATATATATATATATATATATATATAAATATATATGTCGTACCTAGTAGCCAGAACGCACTTCTCAGCCTACTATGCAAGGCCCGATTTGCCTAATAAGCCAAGTTTTCCTGAATTAATATATTTTCTCTAATTTTTTTCTTGTGAAATGATAAAGCTACCCATTTCATTATGTATGAGATCAATTTTTTTTTTATTGGAGATAAAATTAACGTAGATATATGACCGAACCTAACCAACCCTACCTAACCTAACCTAACCTAACTTTATAGGTTAGGTTCGGTTAGGTAGCCGAAAAAGTTAGGTTAGGTTAGGTTAGGTAGGTTAGGTAGTCGAAAAAACATTAATTCATGAAAACTTGGCTTATTAGGCAAATCGGGCCTTGCATAGTAGGCTGAGAAGTGCGTTCTGGCTACTAGGTACGACATATATATTTATATATATATATATATATATATATATATATATATATATATATATATATATATATATATATATATATATATATAATGTGTCGCTACTAGGTACGACATATATATATATATATATATATATATATATATATATATATATATATATATATATATATGTGTGTGTGTGTGTGTGTGTGTGTGTGTGTGTGTGTGTGTGTGTGTGTGTGTGTGTGTGTGTGTGTGTGTGTGTGATTATATTGAATTGATACCAAAACTGGGTTAATCACACTATTAGGAGAAATCTTTACTCGAGAATCTTCAGCGCATTAAATTTTGTAATTAATCAAAACACTCTGATGTATATTGCATAGTTTATGAATATGCATCCGCTTTGTTTTTGCACATGCCTAGAACACCGTGACTTACGATGAAAGTGCAGAGAAGTTCCAAGCTATTACGAATATTTAGCACTTGGAAGGTATCAGGATAAAGATTTAGAATGGGACAGGGTATAGATTGGTGTCCAAACACTTGGACGGTCCGGGATTGTACCCCGACAATTGTTAAGACATTTTTATCTCTAAAAAAAATCGATTAAACCATCTTTTGAACTGTTACCTGACAGCGGGCCTCAGGATCGGCATAATAACCCGTGAGCTTATCAGCACAGGAGAAGGAAGTAAGGGGGATGGTGCTGTAGATTGGGTAGTCCTTGTGGGATATGCCAGGCACCCCAGGGATGCGACGGTCAAGCTGAAATATATTAATTTAGTTACGCACAACATATGTTCCGTTCTCTATAACAATTTACATTTTTTGTGACAGTACTATTGTCGTAGACTGCAGTATTTGGAACTTTGTTCTAATTTAGTATTTAATATATTCGGCAGATTTGTTCAATGACTTTATTAATAAAATGGTTATTTGTGTATTCCCTAACCCTAAAAACGCATGAATTTATGATAATTCGACCACGAGGTCGAACTAATGACTATTCACAAGATGCTACCTTCTCTCTCTCTCTCCCTCCTTCCCTCCCTCCCTCCTTCCCCTCCTCTCTCTCTCTCTCTCTCTCCTTCCCTCCCTCCCTCCTTCCCCTCCTCTCTCTCTCTCTCTGTCTCTCTCTCTGTCTCTGTCTCTCTCTCTCTCTCTCTCTCTCTCTCTCTCTCTCTCTCTCTCTCTCTCTCTCTCTCTCTCTCTCTCTCTCTCTCTCTCTCTCTCTCTCTCTCTCTCTCTCTCTCTCTCTCTCTCTCTCTCTCTCTCTCTCTCTCTCTCTCTCTGTCTCTCTCTCAGTCTCTCTCTCTGTCTCTCTCTCTGTCTCTCTCTCTGTCTCTCTCTCTCTCTCTGTCTCTCTCTCTGTCTCTCTCTCTGTCTCTCTCTCTCTCTCTCTCTCTCTCTCTCTCTCTCTCTCTCTCTCTCTCTCTCTCTCTCTCTCTCTCTCTCTCTCTCTCTCTCTCTCTCTCTCTCTCTCTCTCTCTCTCTCTCTTTCTCTCTCTCTTCTCTCTCTCTCTCTCTCTCTCTCTCTCTCTCTCTCTCTCTCTCTCTCTCTCTCTCTCTCTCTCTCTCTCTCTCTCTCTCTCTCTCTCTCTCTCTCTCTCTCTCTCTCTTTCTCTCTCTCTTTCCTCTTCTTTCTCTCTCTCTCTCTCTCTCTCTCTCTCTCTCTCTCTCTCTCTCTCTCTCTCTCTCTCTCTCTCTCTCTCTCTCTCTCTCTCTCTCTCTCTCTCTCTCTGTCTCTCTCTCTGTCTCTCTCTCTGTCTCTCTCTCTGTCTCTCTCTCTGTCTCTCTCTCTGTCTCTCTCTGTCTCTCTCTCTGTCTCTGTCTCTGTCTCTGTCTCACTCTCTCTCGCTCTCTCTCTCTCTCTCTCTCTCTCTCTCTCTCTCTCTCTCTCTCTCTCTCTCTCTCTCTCTCTCTCTCTCTCTCTCTCTCTCTCTCTCTCTCTCTCTCTCTCTCTCTCTCTCTCTCTCTCTCTCTCTCTCTCTCTCTCTCTCTCTCTCTCTCTCTCTCTCTCTCTCTCTCTCTCTCTCTCTCTCTCTCTCTCTCTCTCTCTCTCTCTCTCTCTCTCTCTCTCTCTCTCTCTCTCTCTCTCTCTCTCTCTCTCTCTCTCTCTCTCTCTCTTCTCTCTCTCTCTCTCTCTCTCTCTCTCTCTCTCTCTCTCTCTCTCTCTCTCTCTCTCTCTCTCTCTCTCTCTCTCTCTCTCTCTCTCTCTCTCTCTCTCTCTCTCTCTCTCTCTCACTCTCTCACTCTCTCTGTAACAGCGTGTCTCCCCACCTGTGCGTGAGGTGACTGCAGGCTGTTTGTCTGGTCGAGTTGCTGCTGTAATACGTGTACAAGGGGGTCCTTGGCCGGATGAGACGTCACGACACTCTGTGGGGACGTTGAGAATTTTGGTTCTGACTTCTTAAAAGCAGGATGTGACGTCATAAAGTTTGGCTCTGACGTCACAAGGGCTGGATTGGGAACGTGTACGGGTTGCCGACTGGTATCAAATGAGTTTAATCGTGAAAATTGTGGGTCGAATCGTCTTTTTGTGGGTTTATATAGCACTTGTTCAGACGAAAATGGCTTCTTGATTCGGTCAAACGGCCTCTTTGTTGGGTCAAACGGCCCGATGGTTGGGTCAAACGGCCTATTGGTTGGGTCAAACGGCCTGATGGGTTGATCAAACGGCCTGATGGTTGGATCAAACGGCCTGATGGTTGGATCAAATGGCCTGATGGTTGGATCAAACGGCCTGATGGTTGGATCAAACGGCCTGATGGTTGGGTCAAACGGCCTGATGGTTGGGTCAAACGGCCTAATGGTTGGATCAAACGGCCTGATGGTTGAGTCAAACGGCCTGATGGTTGGATCAAACGGCCTGATGGTTGGATCAAACGGCCTGATGGTTGGATCAAACGGCCTGATGGTTGGGTCATACGGCTTCTTAGTTGAGTCAAACGGCCTGATGGTTGGGTCAAACGGCCTGATGGTTGGGTCAAACGGCCTGATGGTTGGGTCAAACGGCCTGATGGTTGGATCAAACGGCCTGATGGTTGGATCAAACGGCCTGATGGTTGGGTCATACGGCTTCTTAGTTGAGTCAAACGGCCTGATGGTTGGGTCAAACGGCCTGATGGTTGGGTCAAACGGCCTGATGGTTGGGTCAAACGGCCTGATGGTTGGATCAAACGGCCTGATGGTTGGGTCAAACGGCCTGTTGGTTGGGTCATGCGGCTTCTTAGTTGAGTCAAACGGCCTGATGGTTGGATCAAATGGCCTGATGGTTGGATCAAACGGCCTGATGGTTGGGTCAAACGGCCTGATGGTTGGATCAAACGGCCTGATGGTTGGGTCAAACGGCCTGATGGTTGGGTCATGCGGCTTCTTAGTTGAGTCAAACGGCCTGATGGTTGGATCAAACGGCCTGATGGTTGGATCAAACGGCCTGATGGTTGGATCAAACGGCCTGATGGTTTGATCAAACGGCCTGATGGTTGGGTCAAACGGCCTGTTGGTTGGGTCATGCGGCTTCTTAGTTGAGTCAAACGGCCTGATGGTTGGATCAAATGGCCTGATGGTTGGATCAAACGGCCTGATGGTTGGGTCAAACGGCCTGATGGTTGGATCAAACGGCCTGATGGTTGGGTCAAACGGCCTGATGGTTGGGTCATGCGGCTTCTTAGTTGAGTCAAACGGCCTGATGGTTGGATCAAACGTCCTGATGGTTGGATCAAACGGCCTGATGGTTGGGTCAAACGGCCTGATGGTTGGGTCATGCGGCTTCTTAGTTGAGTCAAACGGCCTGATGGTTGGATCAAATGGCCTGATGGTTGGATCAAACGGCCTGATGGTTGGGTCAAACGGCCTGATGGTTGGATCAAACGGCCTGATGGTTGGGTCAAACGGCCTGATGGTTGGATCAAACGGCCTGATGGTTGGATCAAACGGCCTGATGGTTGGGTCAAACGGCCTGATGGTTGGGTCAAACGGCCTGATGGTTGGATCAAACGGCCTGATGGTTGGATCAAAAGGCCTGATGGTTGGGTCAAACGGCCTGATGGTTGGATCAAACGGCCTGATGGTTGGGTCAAACGGTCTGGTGGTTGGGTCAAACGGCCTGATGGTTGGGTCAAACGGCCTGATGGTTGGATCAAACAGCCTGATGGTTGGGTCAAACGGCCTGATGGTTGGGTCAAACGGCCTGATGGTTGGGTCAAACGGCCTATTGGTTGGATCAAACGGCCTGATGGTTGGGTCAAACGGCCTGATGGTTGGGTCTAATGGCCTGATGGTTGGGTCAAACGGCCTGATGGTTGGCTCTAATGGCCTGATGGTTGGGTCAAACGGCCTGATGGTTGGCTCTAACGGCCTGATGGTTGGGTCAAACGGCCTGATGGTTGGCTCTAACGGCCTGATGGTTGGGTCAAACGGCCTGATGGATGGGTCAAACGGCCTGTTAGTTGGGTCAAACGGCTTGATGGTTGGGTCAAACGGCCTGATGGTTGGGTCAAACGGCCTCTTGGTTGGATCAAATCCCTTCCAAACAGTTTCAGCTGTTGTTTCGTTCAAATTAAATGCTTTTGTAATAGACCTGTGGCTCTTCGGTGGCTCTCTAATATATACCACCGGCCTCCTCATAGGTTCAGCTGGTCTGTTAGGTTCAAATTGTTTGATGTCATGTTCAATAGGCCGTTTATTCCAATCAAATTGTTTGAAAGGCAATTCGAATGGCCTCTGAGGAGGTTCAACCGAATGATAATTATTTTCATTATCAGCCAAAATGGGCTCACGTAGTCTTTGATCCGTTCCAAAAACTCTAAAATCTGGTTCAGATTGCGTTTCAGTGGGTCTCAGTGTGTGAAATTGGGATTGAAGCAGCTCTGAAGGGGGTTGATCTAGGTTGATCTCGTGTTCAAATGGTCTTTTGTTAGCTTCGAATAGTTGAAAATGAGGCTCAAATGATTCAAAAGCTAATTCGTATGATTGAAGTTTGGGTTCAAATGGTCGTTTGAGTAATTCAAACGAATGAACCAGTGGCTCAAATGGCCTTATAGTATGCTCCTGTGTCTGGACCAGGGGTTCAAATGGCCTTGTTGTGTGATCAAATGTCGGAGTTTTGGATTGAAATGGTGTTTCATTCGTTCCAAGTGTCTGAAATGGTGTTTTAGTTGTTTCAGATGACTGAAATTGAGGTTGAAGTTGTCCGGTAGGCGGCTTCTTTGCATGAATTACTGGTTCAATTGGTGTTTTAGTGGCATTGAATGAGATATAATGGGGTTCTGATAAAGAACCAGGTTCATATGACTGTATTTCGGGAAGAAATGGTTTTTCTATAGATTGGAATGATTGCAATTGGGGTCCGAATTGTCTTATAATAGTTTCAGGTAACTGAGATTGGGGTTCAGATGGTTTTGGAGTAGATTCGTATATCTGATTTAGGGATTCAAACAGTCTTTTTGTAGTTTCGAACGACTGAATCTGAGAATCAAATGGTTGTGTAGTGGGAACAAAAGTCTGAAATGGTCTTTTAGTCAATTGCAATGTGTGATATTGAGGCCGAAAACGTCTTGTAGTAAGTTGATGTGATCTATCAGGAGGAGGGAGGGGAAGATTTCGATGTGGGGAAGGAGGAGGAGGTTGAGGAATAGGAGGAGGAGAAGGAGGCGGAAGAGGAGGTGGAGATGACTGGAAATATGGTTCAAGATGATCTTCTGAAGAAGAATCTGAAGATGACTGTGGCAGGTCCCGTTGAAGCTGAGAAGCAAGTGCTGTAGGAGAGGTTGAAGGAGTTGTGAGCCTCCTTGGCAGGTGTCCAGACGAAGAAGAAGGAGGAAAAGGAGGCAGTGTAGGAGTGAAAGGAAGTTGAGGAGGAGAGAGAACTCGTGGCGGCCGGCGGTAAGAGAGTGGAACATACAAAGAAGTTCGAGGCGAGCTAGGATTGTCCAGGAACTCTCTGGAGACAAGTTCGGGTCTGTAGGATACTGTAGTGGACTCGACGATGCCTCTTGAGCGATCTCTCGAAGGCAAACTCTTGTATTCTATTGAGGGAGGAACAAATGCCTCTCTGATCATCGGAATCTTAAGCCTGGACAGCCTACGAGGACGCCCAGGACCAGCGGAGGCCCTCGAACTAGTCTTTACAGATGGCGAAGTGGGCTTCGTTGCGGCTATGGTGTCTGGAACTTTTTGGTGAGATGATAGAGGCTCGGAAGGTCGAGTTGCCCTCGGAGGGTTAAGAGCGACCTTTGGAGTTGAACTTGAAGAAACCCAGGGAAGTGTTGTGGCTTTAAAGAAAGCCGTTGTTGGGGAAGATGTCGCAGGATATTGCTGTGGGAAGAGAGTTACTGTGGAGACCCTTTTTGGATTGGGTCTTACGGATGGGGTGGTAAGGAAAACCCTCTTGGGATTGGGCTTTGAAGGCGTGACATTGTGGACTGTCAGGGGATACGTTTGTTGGGATTGAGTGTCAATGAAGATCCTCTTTGGATAAGGGCGTGAGGATGAAGAGATTGTCGGGAGCCTAATAGGATAGGACAGTGGGGATAGAGTGATAGCAGAAAGCCCTTTGGGATAGGGCCTTTGAGACTGTACACCAGAGGAGACTCTAATAGGGTAGACTCTTGGGAGAGGGGTGATAACATAGCCAGCTCCAAGGTGAGGCTCTGTGCCTCGGGAGACTCCAGCCTTCGACCCAAGGCCGCTGGACACCACGGAATATTTCCACAGTAGCTGAGGAGTCCTGGTTGTCCTGAGTCTTTTTCCTGGGTCTGTGTGTTCACCTACATCCCCGAGGCTCCGGGATGTGGGAGTACGAGTCCCAAGTGTACCGTAGGAGTCCCGAGGTCTGCTTGTGGGTCTGAATAGATCTGTGGAGATATAATTTAAGAATTTAGTCTTTTTTTCTTTTAATCCGCCGTCTGATTTTTGTTCTGTTTTGTCAAATGCGTTTTTTTCTTCGTTTTCTGTCTGTTTTATATATTCAGTTGCTGCGAGACCTCCATCTCTCATGTTTTCTAAGTCACGGGTGAATTCGGCCATAGAGGGACGTATTGTGTAGAGAGGCGTTGTGAATCTAATGGATTCTTGATTAGTTAAGGGTTTCAGAATCGGTGAGAGTCTTCCACTTTCTGTAATGCTATCTCGATTTTGTCCGTTTTCTTCTTCTGTCAGGTTCTCGGTTCTGTGTCTCTCTCCGAAAGCCACCTCTCTACGGCCTTCCTTTGCAGAGACATACAAATTGTAGGAGTCGCGGTTCCGGTGGCCGTGGTTCGTGAACTTCTGCCGACGGCGCCTCTGTTCCGGCGGCAGCGATGCTCGCGTCCTCCCGATGCCTCTAAAATACCGGAATCCTTGACCAGTGAAAGCTTCCTCAACCCTCTCAGACCTTTCGTCGTGGGGCTCTTCTGATGTCAGACGCCGAAGGAAGAGGTCTGCGTCGGTGTGACGAGCAGAGTCCTGTGACCCAACAGGTTCCTGGTGGAAGCTGGGGCCTGGGTCCTGTTCCTGACGGGGGAACTGTATTGATGTAGCGGGGACGCTGTTCACAGATGTAACGGAGTCCGGATTGGAATTTGTACTCTGAATAACATTGATTGACTCCGAAGCTCTGAGAGCATCCTGATCCAGCTCAAGTGCTTCGGTTGTTATATTATTTAGCTCCGATGATTTGAGTGCTTCCGATATAGACTCAAGTGTCATGAGTGCATCTTGGATAGACTCTGGAGCTTTTCTTATATTATTTAAATTCTTAGTTGTGTTAAAAATATTTAAAATTGCCTCAGGTGATTTGGGACTTTCATGAATTGACGAATCATTACCAAATGAGTTGATGTCCTCTGAAGCTGTCTGATCGACAGATGACGAATCTGGCTGAAGGGATATAGTGAATGATCTCTTGTGTGAAGCTTTCTTGGAAAACACGTCAGAATTCTGACTAAAATACGATGTGTTAAGAGTGTGTAGAATGCGCTCAAGGCCAACCGGAGGGTCTCCCAGGACGAGAGACGGCGTCTCCTTGAGTGTATCCCATGAGCGAATGGCTCCAGAAGTGCCCGATGAAGCCTGAATTACTTCCAGCGACTCTGTCTCACCCTTTCTCTCCTCGCCTTCAGTTGAAATGAACTCAACGTGTCCAGAGCTGTTACCTGACGCTTTCATCATTGTCTGGTCCTCGTCTTGAGTCAGCAGGAGGGGCTCTGTTCTCTCTCCTTTGTCCACAGAGGGTGTGAGTGCTCCTGATGAGGAGGCTGTCGACCAGGGCGACTCCTGGATAAGAGAGAATCCAGAATTTTGATCATCTGTTGACTGGAAGGAAATCTGGTGAGTCTTTTGATTGTTTTCTGAAAGACTTCCCTGGCTATTCTTCTTTGTGGGGTCCTCCTGGCTAGTCTCTGTAGGGTTCTTCTGGCTAGTCTCTGTAGGGTACTTCCGGCTAGTCTCTGTGGGGTCCTTCTGACTAGCCTCTGTGGGGTCTTTCTGGCTAGCCTCTGTGGGGTCTTTGTGGCTAATCGCTGTGGGGTCCTGGTTATTCTCTATGTGACTTTCATGACTATTCTCTGTAGGGTACACACCATCCGCTGTGGGGTCCTCACCATCAGCTGTAAGGGCCTTCCCATCTTCTTTAGATGGTCCTGGGACATTGCGAAGACTGTACGATGACCTTACAGGCTTTTCAAGCTGACAAGATTCATTTCGGGCTTGTTGAGAGCCATCCATAGGATTTATTAGCTCGTGAAATGTAGTGGAATTCCTTTTGGTTACCTGAACACTATCAAGTAATTTCTGAGGATCATTAGGTAATCTGGATCTTTGAGATTCTGGAAGGAATTGCAGTGATTTTATAGGTTCCTTAAGAAGCTTAAGGACCTCTCCTTGCGAGTCGTTAAAGAAGTCTCTAAGAATCTTTGATGGATTTAGCGTAGTGGGTGATCTCGTTAAGAGGTCAACGGAACTCGACACAGTCATCGAGAGTGCTGGAGAAGCATCCGATCCTGAATTGTAACCCTGAACGAGTAGCTTGTCAGACAATGAGGGATTGATGGTGATGACATCTTTATTATGGGCTCCAGGTTCCTTTGTCATGGTGATGCTTGAACCCCTATAATGGGTTCCAGAGCCCTCTGTCATGGTGATGCTTGAACCCCTATAATGGGTTCCAGAGCCCTCTGTCATGGCGATGCTTGAACCCCTATCATGGATTCCAGAGCCCTCTGTCATGGTGGTGCTGGAACCCCTATCATTATTTCCAGAGCCCTCTGTCATGGTGATGCTGGAACCCCTATCATGGGTTCCAGAGCCGTCTGTCATGGTGGTGCTGGAACCCCTACCATGGGTTCCAGAGCCGTCTGTCATGGTGGTGCTGGAACCCCTATCATTATTTCCAGAGCCCTCTGTCATGGTGGTGCTGGAACCCCTATCATGGGTTCCAGAGCCCTCTGTCATGGTGATGCTGGAACCCCTATCATGGGTTCCAGAGCCGTCTGTCATGGTGATGCTGGAACCCCCATGATGGGTTCCAGAGCCGTCTGTCATGGTGGTGCTGGAACCCCTATCATGGGTTCCAGAGCCGTCTGTCATGGTGATGCTGGAACCCCCATGATGGGTTCCAGAGCCGTCTGTCATGGTGGTGCTGGAACCCCTATCATGGGTTCCAGAGCCGTCTGTCATGGTGGTGCTGGAACCCCTATCATGGGTTCCAGAGCCCTCTGTCATGTTGATGCTGAAACCCCCATCGTGGGTTCCAGAGCCGTCTGTCATGGTGGTGCTGAAACCCCTATCATGGGTTCCAGAGCCCTCTGTCATGGTGGTGCTGGATCCCCTATCATGGATTCCAGAGCCCTCTGTCATGGTGGTGCTGGAACCCCTATCATGGGTTCCAGCGCCGTCTGTCATGGTGGTGCTGGAACCCCTATCATGGGTTCCAGAGCCCTCTGTCATGGTGGTGCTGGAACCCCTATCATGGGTTCCAGAGCCCTCTGTCATGGTGGTGCTGGAACCCCTATCATGGGTTCCAGAGCCCTCTGTCATGGTGGTGCTGGAACCCCTATCATGGGTTCCAGAGCCCTCTGTCATGGTGGTGCTGGAACCCCTATAATGGGTTCCAGAGCCCTCTGTCATGGTGGTGCTGGAACCCCTATCATGGGTTCCAGAGCCCTCTGTCATGGTGGTGCTGGAACCCCTTTCATGGGTTCCAGAGCCCTCTGTCATGGTGGTGCTGGAACCCCTATCATGGGTTCCAGAGCCCTCTGTCATGGTGGTGCTGGAACCCCTATCATGGGTTCCAGAGCCCTCTGTCGTGGTGGTGCTGGAACCCCTATCATGGGTTCCAGGTCTTTCTCTTCCTCCAGCCAGTACCATGGAGAGCAAACCTGTAAGTATAATAATAATAATAATAATAATAATAATAATAATAATAATAATAATAATAATAATAATAATAATAATAATAATAATAATAATAATAATAATGAGAAAATCCGTAGGAGCCGTGATGAGGATTCGAACGTATGCAGTGGGTGTACCCAGGCAAATGCTCCAGGGGCTAGACCACGACACGGATAAGGATTGCAACTTTGAGTTCTCCTGAACACTCGAGGGTTTTCTGAGGCTTCTACTGAAGCCGGAATATGCTTCACTATTATTATTATTATTATTATTATTATTATTATTATTATTATTAATAAGACTAACAAATATGACTGCAGCTTAAATTGACAGCTTAAATGACAGTGTAGACTGTCTACACTGTGGTACATGTAGACTGTCTACACTGTACTCACCTAATTGTACTAACCTAATTGTGCTTGCGGGGGTTGAGCTTTGGCTCTTTGGTCCCGCCACTCAACTGTCAATCAACTGTCAATCAACTACTGTGGTACATGTAGAGTGTCTACACTGTGGTACGTGTAGAGTGTCTGCACTGAGGTACGTGGAGTGTCAACACTGTGGTACGTGTAGACTGTCTACACTGTGGCACGTGTAGACTGTCTACACTGTGGTATGTGGAGTGTCAACACTGTGGTACGTGGAGTGTCAACACTGTGGTACGTGTAGAGTGTCTACACTGTGTAACGTGTAGTGTCTACACTGTGGTACGTGTAGAGTGTCTACACTGAGGTATGTGTTCAGTGTCTTCACTGTGGTACGTGTAGTGTCTTCACTGTGGTAAATGTAGAGTGTCTACACTGAGGAACGTGTAGACTGTCTACACTGCGGTACGTGTAGAGTGGCTACACTGTGGTACGTGTAGTGTGTCAACACTGTGGTACGTGTAGAGTGTCTTCATTGTGGTACGTGTAGAGTGTCAACACTGCAGTACGTGTAGAGTGTCAACACTGTGGTACGAGTAGTGTCAACACTGTGGTACGTGTAGAGTGTCAACACTGCAGTACGTGTAGAGTGTCAACACTGTGGTACGAGTAGTGTCAACACTGTGGTACGTGTAGAGTGTCTACACTGTGGTACGTGTAGAGTGTCTTCACTGTGGTACGTGTAGTGTCTACACTGTGGTACGTGTAGAGTGTCTACATTGCGGTACGTGTAGAGTGTCAACACTGTGGTACGTGTAGAGTGTCTACACTGTGGAACGTGTAGACTGCCTACACTGTGGTACGTGTAGAGTGTCTACACTGTGGAACGTGTAGACTGTAGACACTGTGGTACGTGGAGTGTCAAAACTGTGGTACGTGAAGAGTGTCAACACTGAGGTATATGTTGAGTGTCTTCACTGTGGTACGTGTAATGTCTACACTGTGGTAAGTGTAGAGTGTCTACACTGAGGTACGTGTAGACTGCCTACACTGCGGTACGTGTAGAATGTTTACACTGTAGTACGTTTAGTAAATGTACTGTCTACACTGTGGTACGTGTAGAGTGTCTACACTGCTGTACATGTATAGTGTTTACACTGTGGTACGTGTAGAGTGTCAACACTGTGGTACGTGTTGCATGTTAACACTGTTGTACGTGTAGTGTAAACACTGTGGTACGTGTTGCGTGTCAACACTGTGGTACGTGTAGACTGTCTACACTGTGGTACGTGTAGACTGCCTACACTGTAGTAAGTGTAGACTGTCAACACTGTGGCTCGTGTGGACAGTCTATACTGTGGTACGTGTAGACTGTCTACACTGTGGCTCGTGTGGACTGACTACATTGAGGTACTTGTAGACAGTCTATACTGTGGTATGTGTAGACTGTCTACACTGAGGTACGTGTAGACTGTCCATACTGTGGTATATGTAGAATGTCTACACTGAGGTACGTGTAGACTGTCTACACTGTGGCTCGTGTGGACTGTCTATACCGTGGTACGTGTAGACTGTCCATACTGTGGTATATGTAGACTGTCTACACTGTGTTCCTTGTATAGTGTCTACACTGTGGTACTTGTTGAGTGTGTACACTGCGGTACGTGTAAAGTGTCTTCAATGTGGTACGTGTAGATTGTCTACACTGTAGTAAGTGTATAGTGTCTTCACTGTGGTACGTGTAGAGTGTCAACACTGTGGTACGTGTAGAGTGTTTACACTGCAGTACGTGTAGAATATCTTCACTGTGATACGTGTAGAGTGTCAACACTTTGGTACGTGTAGAGTGTCTACACTGCGGTACGTGTAGAGTGTCAAGACGGTGGTACGTGTAGAGTATATACACGGCTGGTACGTGTAGAGTGTCTACACTGGGGTACGTTTAGAGTGTCTTCACTGTGTTACGTGTAGTGTCTACACTGTGGTACGTGTACTGTCTACACTGTGGAACGTGTAGAGTGTCTACACTATGGTACGTGTACTGTCTTCACTGTGGTACGTGTAGAGCGTCTACACTGTGGTACCTGTAGTGTCTACACTGTGGTACCTATACTGTCTACACTGTGGTACCTGTAGTGTCTACACTGTGGTACGTGTAGAGTGTCAACACCGTGGTACGTGCAGAGTGTCAACACTGACGTACGAGTAGACTGTCTACACTGTGGTACGTGTAGAGCGTCTGCACTGAGGTACGAGTAGACTGTCTACACTGTGGTACGTGTAGAGTGTCGACACTGTATTACGCGTAGACTGTCAACACTGTGGCTCGTGTGGACTGTCTATACTGTGGTACATGTAGACTGTCTACACTCAGGTAAGTGTAGACTGTCTACACTGTGACGCGTGTGGACTGTCTATACTGTGGTACGTGTAGACTGTCTAAACTGTGGTACGTGTAGATTGTCTATACTGCGGTACGTGTAGAGCGTCTACACTGTGGAACGTGTAGAGTGTCAACACTGAGGTACGTGTAGAGGGTCTTCACTGTGGTACGTTTAGAGTGTCAACACTGTGGTACGTGTAGAGTGTCTACACTGCGGTACGTGTAGAGTGTCTTCAATGTGGTACGTGTAGAGTGTCTACACTGTGGTACGTGTAGAGTGTCAACACTGTGGTACGTGTAGAATCTCTTCAATGTGGTACGTGTAGACTGTCTACACTGTGGTACGTGTAGAGTGTCTACACTGCGGTACGTGTCGAGTGTCAACACTGTAGTACGTGTAGAGCGTCTTCAATGTGGTACGTGTAGAGTGTCAACACTGTGGTACGTGTAGAGTGTCTTCACTGTAGTACGTGTAGAGTGTCAACACTGTGGTACATGTAGAGTGTTTACACTGCAGTACGTGTAGTGTGTCAACACTGTTGTTCGTGTAGAGTGTCAACACTGTGGTACGTGTAGAGTGTCTACACTGTGGTACGTGTAGAGTGTCTTCACTGTGGTACGTGTAGTGTCTACACTGTGGTACGTGTAGAGTGTCTACATTGCGGTACGTGTAGAGTGTCAACACTGTGGTACGTGTAGTGTCAACACTGGGGTACGTGTAGAGTGTCTACACTGTGGAACGTGTAGACTGCCTACACTGTGGTACGTGTAGAGTGTCTACACTGTGGAACGTGTAGACTGTAGACACTGTGGTACGTGTAGACTGTAGACACTGTGGTACGTGGAGTGTCAAAACTGTGGTACGTGAAGAGTGTCAACACTGAGGTATATGTTGAGTGTCTTCACTGTGGTACGTGTAATGTCTACACTGTGGTAAGTGTAGAGTGTCTACACTGAGGTACGTGTAGACTGCCTACACTGCGGTACGTGTAGAATGTTTACACTGTAGTACGTTTAGTACATGTACTGTCTACACTGTGGTACGTGTAGAGTGTGTACACTGCGGTACATGTATAGTGTTTACACTGTGGTACGTGTAGAGTGTCAACACTGTGGTACGTGTTGCATGTTAACACTGTTGTACGTGTAGTGTAAACACTGTGGTACGTGTTGCGTGTCAACACTGTGGTACGTGTAGACTGTCTACACTGTGGTACGTGTAGACTGCCTACACTGTAGTAAGTGTAGACTGTCAACACTGTGGCTCGTGTGGACAGTCTATACTGTGGTACGTGTAGACTGTCTACTCTGTGGCTCGTGTGGACTGTCTACATTGAGGTACGTGTAGACTGTCTATACTGAGGTATGTGTAGACTGTCTACACTGAGGTACGTGTAGACTGTCCATACTGTGGTATATGTAGAATGTCTACACTGAGGTACGTGTAGACTGTCTACACTGTGGCTCGTGTGGACTGTCTATACCGTGGTACGTGTAGACTGTCTACACTGTGTTACTTGTATAGTGTCTACACTGTGGTACTTGTTGAGTGTGTACACTGCGGTACGTGTAAAGTGTCTTCAATGTGGTACGTGTAGATTGTCTACACTGTAGTAAGTGTATAGTGTCTTCACTGTGGTACGTGTAGAGTGTCAACACTGTGGTACGTGTAGAGTGTTTACACTGCAGTACGTGTAGAATATCTTCACTGTGATACGTGTAGAGTGTCAACACTTTGGTACGTGTAGAGTGTCTACACTGCGGTACGTGTAGAGTGTCAAGACGGTGGTACGTGTAGAGTATATACACGGCTGGTACGTGTAGAGTGTCTACACTGGGGTACGTTTAGAGTGTCTTCACTGTGTTACGTGTACTGTCTACACTGTGGAACGTGTAGAGTGTCTACACTATGGTACGTGTACTGTCTTCACTGTGGTACGTGTAGAGCGTCTACACTGTGGTACCTGTAGTGTCTACACTGTGGTACCTATACTGTCTACACTGTGGTACCTGTAGTGTCTACACTGTGGTACGTGTAGAGTGTCAACACCGTGGTACGTGCAGAGTGTCAACACTGACGTACGAGTAGACTGTCTACACTGTGGTACGTGTAGAGCGTCTGCACTGAGGTACGAGTAGACTGTCTACACTGTGGTACGTGTAGAGTGTCGACACTGTATTACGCGTAGACTGTCAACACTGTGGCTCGTGTGGACTGTCTATACTGTGGTACATATAGACTGTCTACACTCAGGTAAGTGTAGACTGTCTACACTGTGACGCGTGTGGACTGTCTATACTGTGGTACGTGTAGACTGTCTAAACTGTGGTACGTGTAGATTGTCTATACTGCGGGACGTGTAGAGCGTCTACACTGTGGAACGTGTAGAGTGTCAACACTGAGGTACGTGTAGAGGGTCTTCACTGTGGTACGTTTAGAGTGTCAACACTGTGGTACGTGTAGAGTGTCTACACTGCGGTACGTGTAGAGTGTCTTCAATGTGGTACGTGTAGAGTGTCTACACTGTGGTACGTGTAGAGTGTCAACACTGTGGTACGTGTAGAATCTCTTCAATGTGGTACGTGTAGACTGTCTATACTGTGGTACGTGTAGAGTGTCTACACTGCGGTACGTGTCGAGTGTCAACACTGTAGTACGTCTAGAGTGTCTTCAATGTGGTACGTGTAGAGTGTCAACACTGTGGTACGTGTAGAGTGTCTTCACTGTAGTACGTGTAGAGTGTCAACACTGTGGTACATGTAGAGTGTTTACACTGCAGTACGTGTAGTGTGTCAACACTGTTGTTCGTGTAGAGTGTCTTCACTGTAGTACGTGTAGAGTGTCTACACTGCGGTACGTGTAGAGTGTCTACACTGTGGTACGTGTAGAGTGTATACACTGTGGTACGTGTAGTGTCAACACTGTGGTACGTGTAGAATCTCTTCAATGTGGTACGTGTAGAGTGTCTACACTGTGGTACGTGTAGGCTGTCTACACTGTGGTACGTGGAGTGTCAATACTGTGGTACGTGAAGAGTGTCTACACTGTGGTACGTGTAAAGTTTCTACATTTTGATACGTGTAGACTGTCTACATAGTGTACCATGTAGACTGTCTACACTGTGGTACGTGTAGAGTGTCAACACTGTACTTACCTAGTTGTACTCACCTAGTTGTGCTTGCGGGGGTTGAGCACTGGCTCTTTGGTCCCGCCTCTCAACTGTCAATCAACAGGTGTACAGGTTCCTGAGCCTATTGGGCTCTATCATATCTACACTTGAAACTGTCTATGGAGTCAGCCTCCACCACATCACTTCCTAATGCATTCCATTTGTCAACCACTCTGACACTAAAAAAGTTCTTTCTAATATCTCTGTGGCTCATTTGGGCACTCAGTTTCCACTTGTGTCCCCTAGTGAGTGTGCCCCTTGTGTTAAACAGCCAGTCTTTATCAACCCTGTCAATTCCCTACCACTCAGGTACGTGTAGAGTGTCTACACTGTGGAACGGGTATACTGTCTACACTGTGGTACGTGTAGAGTGTCTACACTGTGGTACATGTAGACACTCTATACTGTGGGACGTGTAGAGTGTCTACACTGTTGTACGTGTAGACTGTCTACACAGTGGAAAGTGTAGACTGTCTACACTGTGGTGCGTGTAGAGTGTCAACACTGTGGTACGTGTAGACTGTCTACACTGTGGTACGTGAAGAGCATCAACACTGTGATGCGTGTAGAGTGTCTACACTGAAGTACGTGTAGAGTGTCTACACTGCGGTACGTGTAGAGTGTCTACACTGTGGTACGTGTAAAGTGTCAACACTGTGGTACGTGTAGAGTGTCAACAGAGAGGTACGTGTAGAGTGCCTACAATGAGGTACGAGTAGACTGTCTGCACTGTGTTACGTGTAGACTGTCTACACTGTAGTACGTGAAGACTGTCAACACTGTGGCTCGTGTGGACTGTGTATACTGTGGTACGTGTAGACTGTCTACACTGTGGCTCGTGTGGACTGTCTACATAAAGGAAATGTAGACTTTTTATACTGTGGTATGTGTAGACTGTCTACACTGAGGTACGTGTCGAGTGTCAACAATGTACTCACCTAATTGTACTCACCTAATTGTGCTTGCGGGGGTTGAGCTTTGGCTCTTTGGTCCCGCCTCTCAACTGTCAATCAACTGGTGTACAGATTCCTGAGCCTACTGGGCTCTATCATACCTACATTTGAAACTGTGTATGGAGTCAGCCTCCACCACATCACTTCCTAGTGCATTCCACTTATTAACTACTCTGACACTGAAAAAATTCTTTCTAACGTCTCTGTGGCTCATCTGGGTACTAAGTTTCCACCTGTGTCCCCTTGTTCGTGTCCCACCCGTGCTGAAGAGTTTGTCTTTGTCCACCCTGTCAATTCCCCTGAGAATTTTGTAGGTGGTTATCATGTCTCCCCTTACTCTTCTGTTTTCCAGGGATGTGAGGTTCAGCTCCTTTAGCCTTTCCTCGTAGCTCAATCCTCTCAGTTCCGAGACGAGCCTGGTGGCATACCGCTGAATCTTCTCTAACTTTGTCTTGTGTTTAACTAGGTATGGACTCCAGGCTGGAGCTGCATACTCCAGGATTGGTCTTACATAAGTGGTATACAGGGTTCTGAAAGATTCCTTACACAAGTTTCTGAAGGCAGTTCTTATGTTGGCCAGTCTAGCATATGCCGCTGATGATATTCTTTTGATGTGGGCCTCTGGGGACAGGTTCGGTGTGATATCAACCCCCAGATCCTTCTCTCTATTTGATTCTTGCAGGATTTCCCCTCCCAGATGATACCTTGTGTTCAGCCTCCTGCTCCCTTCGCCTAATTTCATCACCTTACACTTTCCAGAGTTGAACTTCAGCAGCCATTTTCTAGACCATTCCTCCAGTTTATCCAGGTCATCCTGTAGTCTCTGTCTATCTTCATCCGTCTTGATTCTTCTCATAATTTTTGCATCATCAGCAAACATCGAGAGGAATGAGTCTATACCCTCTGGAAGATCGTTCACATATATTAGAAACAGGATGGGTCCAAGTACTGAGCCCTGTGGGACTCCGCTGGTGACATCTCGCCACTCTGATGTCTTCCCCCTCACCGTTACTCGCTGTTTCCTGTTGCTTAAGTACTCCCTTATCCACTGGAGCACCTTCCCTTTTACTCCTGCCTGTTGCTCCAACTTTTTTAACAGCCTTTTATGGGGTACTGTGTCGAAGGCTTTTTGGCAAGCCAGGAAAATGCAGTCGGCCCACCCTTCTCTTTCCTGCCTAATTTTCGTTGCCTGGTCATAAAATTCTATTAACCCTGTGAGGCACGATTTACCATCTCTGAACCCATGTTGGTGGTGCGTTACAAAGTTATTTCCCTCCAGATGCTCTACGAGCCTTTTCCTCACGATCTTCTCCATCACCTTGCATGGTATACAAGTTAAGGAAACTGGCCTGTAATTCAGTGCCTCTTGCCTGTCACCCTTTTTGTATATTGGGACCACGTTAGCTGTCTTCCAACTTTCTGGTAAGTCTCCTGTTTCCAGTGACCTGTTATACACCATAGAGAGTGGCACACTTAGTGCTTCTGCAATGTGGTACGTGTAGAGTGTCTACACTGCGGTACGTGTAGAGTGTCTTCATTGTGGTACTTGTAGACTGTCTACACTCTGGTACGTGTAGAGTGTCTACATTGTTTTACGTGTAGACTGTCTACACAGTGGACCGTGTAGACTGTCTACACTGTGGTGCGTGTAGAGTGTCAACACTGTGGTACGTGTAGAGTGTCTTCACTGTGGTACGTGTAGCGTGTCAACACTGTGGTACGTGCAGAGTGTCAACACTGTGGTACGTGTAGAGTGTCTACACTGTGGTACATGTAGACTCTATACTGTGGGACGTGTAGAGTGTCTACACTGTTGTACGTGTAGACTGTCTACACAGTGGACCGTGTAGACTGTCTACACTGTGGTGCGTGGAGTGTCAACACAGTGGTACGTGTAGAGTGTCTACACTGCAGTACGTGTAGAGTGTCTTCACTGTGGTACGTGTAGTGTCTACACAGTGGTACGTGTAGACTGTCAACACTGTGGTACGTGTAGTGTCAACACTGTGGTACGTGTAGAGTGTCTTCACTGTGGTACGTGTAGAATGTCTTCAATGTGGTACTTGTAGACTGTCTACACTGTGGTACGTGTAGAGAGTCTACATTGTGGTACGTGTAGACTGTCTACACTGTGGTACGTGGAGTTTCAATACTGTGGTACGTGTTGAATGTCTTCACTGTGGCTCGTGTGGACTGTCTATACTGTGGTACGTGTAGACTGTCTAAACTGTGGCTCGTGTGGACTGTCTACATTGAGGAACGTGTAAACTTTGTATACTGTGGTATGTGTAGACTGGCAACACTGAGGTACGTGTAGACTGTCTATACTGTGGTATGTGTAGACTGTCTACACAGAGGTACGTGCAGACTGTCTACACTGTGGCTCGTGTGGACTGTCTATACTATTGTACGTGTAGACTGTCTACACTGTGGTTCTTGCAGAGTGTCTACACTGTGGTTCTTGCAGAGTGTCTACACTGCCGTACTTGAAGAGTATCTTCACTGTGGAACTGTCTTCACTGTGGTACGTGTAGAGTGTCTACACTGCAGTACGTGTATAGTGTCTTCACTGTGGTACGTGTAGAGTGTCAACACTGTGGTACGAGAAGAGTGTCTACACTGTGGAACGTGTAGTGTCAACACTGTGGTACGTCTAGAGTGTCTTCAATGTGGTACGTGTAGATTGTCTTCACTGTGGTACGTGTAGCGTGTCAACACTGTGGTACGTGTAGAGTGTCAACACTGTGGTACGTGTAGAGTGTCAACACTGTGGTACGTGTAGAGTGTCAACACTGTGATACGTGTTGAATGTCTTCACTGTGGTACGTGTAGAGTGTCAACACTGTGGTAGGTGTAGAAGGTCTTCACTGCGGTACGTGTGGAGTGTCAAGACGGTGGCACGTGTAGAGTGTCTACATTGCGGTACGTGTAGAGTGTCTTCACTGTGGTACGTGTAGAGTGTCTAAACTGTGGTACGTGTGCTGTCTACACTGTGGTACATGTAGAGTGTCTACACAGGGTATATGAAGAGTGTTTACACTGCGGTACATGTAGAGTGTCTTCACTTTAGTACGTGTAGAGTGTCAACACTGACGTACGAGTAGAGTGTCTACACTGTGGTACGTGTAGACTGTCAACACTGTGTTTCTTGTGGACAGTCTACATTGAGGTACGTGAAGACTGTCTACACTGAGGTACGTGCAGATTGTCTACACTGTGGCTCGTGTGGACTGTCTATACTGTAGTACGTGTAGACTGTCTACACTGTGGTACGTGTAGACTGTCAACACTGTGGTACGTGTAGAGAGTCTTCACTGTGGTACGTGTAGTGTCAACACTGTGGTACGTGTAGAGGGTCAACACAGAGGTACGTGTAGACTGTCAACACTGTGGTACGTGTAGAGAGTCTTCACTGTGGTACGTGTAGTGTCAACACTGTGGTACGTGTAGAGTGTCTACACTCCGGTATGTGTAGAGTGTCTTCAATGTGGTACGTGCAGTGTCTACACTGTGGTACGTGTAGAGTGCCTACACTGCGGTACGTGATGAGTTTCAACAATGTGGTACGTGTTGCGTGTCAACCCTGTGGTACGGGAAGAGTGCCAACACTGTGGTACGTGTAGTGTCTACACTGTGATACGTGTAGAGTGTCAACACTGTGGTACGTGTAGTGTCTTCACTGTACTCACCTAGTTGTACTCATCTAGTTGTGTTTGCGGGGGTTGAGCTCTGGCTCTTTGGTCCCGCCTCTCAACCGTCAATCAACAGGTGTACAGAATCCTGAGCCAATTGGGCTCTATCATATCTACACTTGAAACTGTGTATGGAGTCAGCCTCCACCACATCACTTCCTAATGCATTCCATTTGTCAACCACTCTGACACTAAAAAAGTTATTTCTAATATCTTTGTGGCTCATTTGGGTACTCAGTCTTTATCTACCCTATCAATTCCCTTCAGAATCTTGAATGTGGTGATCATGTCCCCCCTAACTCTTCTGTCTTCCAGCGAAGACAGGTTTAATTTTCGTAGTCTCTCCTCGTAGCTCATACCTCTCAGCTCGGGTACTAGTCTGGTGGCAAACCTTTGAACCTTTTCCAGTTTAGTCTTATCCTTGACTAGATATGGACTCCATGCTGGGGCTGCATACTCCAGGATTGGCCTGACATATGTGGTATACAAAGTTCTGAATGATTCTTTACACAAGTTTCTGAATGCCGTTCGTATGTTGGCCAGCCTGGCATATGCCGCTGATGTTATCCGCTTGATATGTGCTGCAGGAGACAGGTCTGGCGTGATATCAACCCCCAAGTCTTTTTCCTTCTCTGACTTCTGAAGAATTTCCTCTCCCAGATGATACCTTGTATCTGGCCTCCTGCTCCCTACACCTATCTTCATTACATTACATTTGGTTGGGTTAAACTCTAACAACCATTTGTTCGACCATTCCTTCAGCTTGTCTAGGTCTTCTTGAAGCCTCAAACAGTCTTATTCTGTTTTAATCCTTCTCATAACTTTAGCATCGTCCGTACTACACGTACTGTGGTACGTGTAGAGTATCAACATTGTGGTACGTGTAGACTGTCTACACAGTGGACCGTGTAGACTGTCTACACTGTGGTACGTATAGAGTGTCAACACTGTGGTACGTGTAGACTGTCTACACTGTGGTACGTGGAGTGTCAACACAGTGGTACGTGAAGAGTGTAACAATGTGGTACGTGTAGAGTGTCAACACTGAGATATATATTGAGTGTCTTCACTGTGGTACATATAGTGTCTACACTGTGGTAAGTGTAGAGTGTCTACACTGAAGTTCGTGAAGACTGCCTACACTCTGGTACGTGTAGAATGTTTACACTGTAGTACTTTTAGTACATGTACTGTCTACACTCTGGCACGTGTAGAGTGTCTACACTGCGGTACATGTATTGTGTTTACACTGTGGTACGTGTAGACTGTCTACACTGTGGTACGTGTAGAGTGTCTATATTGTGGTACGTGTCGACTGTCTACACTGTGGTACGTGTAGAGTGTCAACACTATGGTAGTGTAGAGTGTCTACACTGTGGTACGTGTAGACTGTCTACACTGTGGTACGTGTAGAGTGTCTACAATATGGCATGTGAAGGCTGTCTACACTGTAGTACGTGTAGTGTCAACACTGTGGTACGTGTAGAGTGTCTACACTGTGGTACGTGAAGAGCGTCCACACTGTGATGCGTGTGTCTACACTGAAGTACGTGTAGAGTGTCTACACTGCAGTACGTGTAGAGTGTGTACACTGTGGTACGTGTAGAGTGTCAACATTGTGGTACGTGATGCATGTTAACACTGTGGTACGTGTAGTGTAAACACTGTGGTACGTGTTGCATGTCAACACTGTAGTACGTGTAGTGTCAACACTGTGGTACGTGTAGAGTGTCAACACTGTGGTTCATGTTGCGTGTCAACACTGTGGTACGTGTTGCTTGTCAACACTGTGGTATGTGTAGAGTGTCAACACTGTAGTACGTGTAGTGTCTACACTGTGGTACGTGTATAGTGTCAATACTGTGGTACGTGTAGAGTGTCTACACTGTGGTACGTGTAAAGTGTCTACACTGCAGTACGTGTAAAGTGTCTTCACTGTGGTACGTGTAGAGTGTCAACACTGTGGTGTGTGCAGAGTGTCTACAATGCGGTACGTGTAGCGTGTCTTCAATGTGGTACGTGTAGAATGTCAACACTGTGCTACGAGAAGAGTGTGTACACTTTGGAACGTGTAGTGTCAACACTGAGGTACGTGTAGAGTGTCTACAATATGGTACGAGTAGACTGTCTACACTGTGGTACGTGTAGACTATCTACACTGTAGTACGTGTAGACTGTCAACACTGTGGCTCGTGTGGACTGTCTACATTGAGGAACGTGTAAACATTCTATACTGTGGTATGTGTAGACTGTCTACACTGAGGTACGTGTAGACTGTCTATACTGTGGTATGTGTAGACTGTCTACACTGAGGTACGTGTAGACTGTCTACAGTGTGGCTCGTGTGGACTGTCTATACTATGGTACGTGTAGACTGTCTACACTGTGGTACTTGTATAGTGTCTACACTGTAGTACTTGCAGAGTCTCTACACTGCGGTACGTGAAGAGAGTCTACACTGTGGTACGTGTAAAGTATCTTCACTGTGGTACGTGTAGAGTGTCTACACTGCGGTACGTGTAAAGTGTCTTCACTGTGGTACGTGTAGAGTGTCAACACTGCAGTACGTGTATAGTGTCTTCACTGTGGTACGTGTAGAGTGTCAACACTGTGGTACGTGTAGAGTGTCTACACTGCAGTACGTGTAAAGTGTCTTCACTGTGGTACGTGTAGAGTGTCAACACTGTGGTGTGTGCAGAGTGTCTACAATGCGGTACGTGTAGCGTGTCTTCAATGTGGTACGTGTAGAATGTCAACACTGTGGTACGAGAAGAGTGTGTACACTTTGGAACGTGTAGTGTCAACACTGAGGTACGTGTAGAGTGTCTTCACTGTGGTACGTGTATAGTGTCTTCACTGGTGTACGTGTAGCGTGTCAACACTGTGGGACGTGTAGAGTGTCTACACTTTGGCACGTGTAGAGTGTCTACACTGTGGTACGTGTGCTGTCTACACTGTGGTACATGTAGAGTGTCTACACAGGGTACATGAAGAGTGTTTACACTGCGGTACATATAGAGTGTTTTCACTGTTGTACGTGTAGTGTCTACACTGTGGTAAGTGTAAAGTGTCTTAACTGTGGTACGTGTAGAGTGTCTACATTGTGGAACGTGTAGAGTGTCAACACTGTGGTACATGTAGAGTGTCAACACTGAGGTACGTGTAGAGTGTCTACACTGTGATACGTGTAGACTGTCTGCACTGAGGTATGTGTAGACTGTCCACACTGTGGTACGTGTAGACTGTCAACACTGTGGTTCGTGTGGACTGTCTACACTGATGTACGTGTAGACTGTCTACACTGAGGTACGTGCAGACTGTCTACACTGTGGATCGTGTGGACTGTCTATACTGTAGTACGTGTAGACTGTCTACGCGTTGGTATGTGTAGTCTACACTGCGGTACGTGTAGAGTGTCTACACTGTGGTACGTGTAAAGTGTCTTCACTGTGGTACGTGTAGAGTGTCTTCGCTGTGATACGTGTAGAGTTTCTACACTGTGGTACGTGCAGAGTATCAAAACTGTGGTACGTGTAAAGTGTCAACACTGAGGTACGTGTAGAGTGTCTACACTGTGGTACGTGTAGACTGTCTGCACTGTGGTACGTGTAGATTGTCAACACTGTATTACGTGTAGACTGTCAACACTGTGGTACGTGTAGAGTGTCTTCACTGTGGTACGTGTAGTGTCAACAGTGTGGTACGTGTTGCGTGTCATGACTGTAGTACGAGTTGCGTGTCAACACTGTGGTACGTGAAGAGTTCTAACACTGTGGTACGTGTAGTGTCTTCGCTGTGGTACGTGTAGAGTGTCAACACTGAGGTACGTGTAGAATGTCGACACTGTGGTACGTGTATACTGTCTGCACTGAGGTATGTGTAGACTGTCTACACTGTGGTACGTTTAGACAGTCAACACTGTGGCTCGTGAGGAATCTCTATACTGTGGTACGTCTAGACTGTCTGCACATTGGTACGTGTAGAGTGTCTACACTGCAGTACGTGTAGAGTGTCTACACTGTGGTACGTGTAGAGTGTCTTCACTGTGGTACGTGTATAGTGTCTTCACTGTGGTACGTGTAGAGTGTCAACACTTTGGTACGTGTAGAGTGGCTACACTGCAGTACGTGTAGAGTGTCTTCACTGTGGTACGTGTTGAGTGTCAACACTGTGGGACGTGCAGAGTGTCTTCACTGTGGTTCGAGTAGAGTGTCTACACTGCAGTACGTGTAGAGTGTCTACACTGCGGTACGTGTCGAGTGTCAACACTGTGGTACGTGTAGAGTGTCTACACTGTGGTACGTGTTGCGTGTCATCACTGTGGTTCGAGTAGAGTGTCTACACTGTGGTACAAGTACAGTGTCAACACTGTGGTACGTTTAGAGTGTCAACACTGTGGTACGTGTAGAGTGTCTAATCTGTGGTACGTGTAGACTGTCTGCGCTGAGGTACGTGTAGACTGTCTACACTGCGGTACATATAGACTGTCTACACTGTGGTACGTGTAGATTGTCTACATTGTATTACGTGTAGACTGTCAACACTGTGGCTCGTGTGGACTGTCTATACTGTGGTACGTGTAGACTGTCTTCACTGAGGTACGTGTAGACTGTCTACACTGCGGTACGTGTGGACTGTCTACACTGTGTTACGTGTAGAGTGTCTACACTGTGGAACGTGTAGAGTGTGTACACTGCGGTGCATGTAGAGTGTCAACACTGTGGTACGTGTAGAGTGTTTACACTGCAGTACGTGTAGAGTGTCTACAATGCGGTACGTGTCGATTGTCAACACTGTGGTACGTGTAGAGTGTCTACACTGTGGTACGTGTTGCGTGTCATCACTGTGGTTCGAGTAGAGTGTCTACACTGCAGTACGTGTAGAGTGTCTTCACTGTAGTACGTGTAGAGTGTCAACACTGTGGTACGTTTAGAGTGTGTACACTGCAGTACGTATAGAGTGTCAACACTGTGGTACGTGTAGTGTCTACACTGCAGTACTTGTAGAGTGTCTTCACTGTGGTACGTATAGAGTGTCAACACTGTGGTACGTGTAGTGTCTACACTGTGGTACGTGTAGAGTGTCTTCACTGTGGTACGTGTAGAGTGTCTACACTGTGGTACAAGTACAGTGTCAACACTGTGGTACGTTTAGAGTGTCAACACTGAGGTACGTGTAGAGTGTCTAATCTGTGGTACGTGTAGACTGTCTGCGCTGAGGTACGTGTAGACTGTCTACACTGCGGTACATATAGACTGTCTACACTGTGGTACGTGTAGATTGTCTACATTGTATTACGTGTAGACTGTCAACACTGTGGCTCGTGTGGACAGTCTATACTGTGGTACGTGTAGACTGTCTTCACTGAGGTACGTGTAGACTGTCAACACTGCGGTACGTGTGGACTGTGCACACTGTGTTACGTGTAGAGTGTCTACACTGTGGAACGTGTAGAGTGTGTACAATGCGGTACGTGTCGATTGTCAACACTGTGGTACGTGTAGAGTGTCTACACTGTAGTACGTGTAGTGCCTACACTGTGGTACGTGTAGAGTGTCTTCACTTTGGTACGTGTAGAGTGTCTTCCCTGTGGTACGTGTAGAGCGTCTACACTGTGGAACGTGTAGAGTGTGTACACTGCGGTACATGTAGAGTGTCAACACTGTGGTACGTGTAGAGTGTCTACACTGCAGTACGTGTAGAGTGTCTACAATGCGGTACGTGTCGATTGTCAACACTGTGGTACGTGTAGAGTGTCTACACTGTAGTACGTGTAGAGTGTCTTCACTGTGGTACGTGTAGTGTCCACACTGTGGTACGTATTGAGTGACTTCGCTGTGGTACTTGTAGGGTGTCTACACTGTGGTACGTGTAGAGTGTCAACACTGTGGTACGTGTAGTGTTTCTACACTCCGGTACGTGTAGAGTGTCTTCACTGTGATATGTGTAGAGCGTCTACACTGTGGAACGCTTAGAGTTTCTACACTGCGGTACGTGTCGAGTGTCAACACTGTGGTACGTGTAGAGAGTCTACAATGTGCTAAGTGTAGAGTGTCAAAACTGTGGTACGTGAAGAGTGTCTACACTGTGGTTAGTGTAGAGTGTCAACTCTATGGTACGTGTTGCGTGTCAACACTGTTGTACGTGTTGCGTGTCAACACTATGGTACGTGTAGAGTGTCAACCCTGTGGCACGTGTAGTGTCTAGACTGTGGTAGGTGTAGACTGTCTGCGCTGAGGTTCGTGTAGAATGTCTACACTGCGGTACGTGTAGATTTTCTTCACTGTATTACGTGTAGACTGTCAACACTGTGGCTCGTGTGGACTGTCTATACTGTGGTACGCGTAGACTCTCTACACTGTGTTACGTGTAGAGTGTCTACACTGTGGTACGTGTAGAGTGTCTTCACTGTGGTACGTGTAGAGTGTCTTCGCTGTGATACGTGTAGAGTGTCTACAATGTGGTACGTGTAGAGTATCAAAACTGTGGTACGTGTGGCGTGTCAACACTGTGGTACGTGTAGTATCAACACTGGTACGTGTAGAGTATCAACACTGTTGTACGTGTTTCGTGTCAACACTGTGGTACGTGTAGTGTCATTACTGTGGTACGTGTAGAGTGTCAACACTGTGGTACGTTTTGTGTGTCAACACTGTGGTACGTGTTGTGTGTCAGCACTGTGGTACGTGTAGTGTCTACACTGTGGTACGTGTAGAGTGTCAATACAGCGGTACTTTTAGTGTCTACACTGCGGTACGTGTAGAGTGTCTTCACTGTGGTACGTGTAGTGTCCACACTGTGGTACGTATTGAGTGACTTCGCTGTGGTACTTGTAGAGTGTCTACACTGTGGTAGGTGTAGAGTGTCAACACTGTGGTACGTGTAGAGTGTCAACACTGAGGTACGTGTAGAGTGTCTACACTGTGGTAAGTGTAGATTGTCTACACTGTATTACGTGTAGACTGTCAACACTGGGGCTTCTGTAGACTGTCAACACTGGGGCTTCTGTGGACTGTCTATACAGTGGTACGTGTAGACTGTCTACACTGTGACTCGTGTAGACTGTCTACACGTTGGTACGTGTAGAGTGTCTACACTGCGGTACGTGTAGAGTGTCTACACTGTGGTACGTGTAGAGTGTCTTCACTGTGGTACGTGTAGAGTGTCTTCACTGTGGTACGTGTAGAGTGTCTTCCCTGTGGTACGTGTAGAGCGTCTACACTGTGGTACGTGTAGACTGTCTGTGCTGAGGTACGTGTAGTCTGTCTACACTGCGGTAGGTGTAGACTGTCTACACTGTTGTACGTGTAGACTGTCTTCACTGTATTATGTGTAGACTGTCAACACTGTGGCTCGTGTGGACTGTCTATACTGTGGTACATGTAGACTGTCTTCACTGAGGTACGTGTAGACTGTCTACACTGTGACTCGTGTGGACGTCTGTTCTGTGGTACGTATAGAGTGTCTGCGCTGAGGTACGTGTAGACTGTCTACACTGCGGTACGTGTGAACTGTCTACACTGTGTTACGTGTAGAGTGTCTACACTCACTACACTCACTACTACACTAGAGTGTCAACATTGAGGTACGTGTAGAGTGTCTTCACTGTGGTACGTGTAGAATGTCAACACTGTGGTACGTGTAGAGTGTCTACACTGCGGTACATGTAGAGTGTCTTCACTGTGGTACGTGTAGAGTGTCTACACTGCGGTACGTGTCGAGTGTCAACACTGTGGTACGTGTAGAGTGTCTTCACTGTGGTACGTGCAGAGTGTCTTCACTGTGTTACGTGTAGAGCGTCTACACTGTGGAACGTTTAGTGTCAACATTGAGGTACGTGAAGAGTGTCTTCAATGTGGTACGTGTAGAGTGTCAACACTGTGGTACGTGTAGAGAGTCTTCACTGTGGTACGTGTAGTGTCTACACTGTGTGGTACGTGTAGAGTGTCAACACAGTGGTACGTGTAGTGTCTACACTGTGGTACATGTAGAGTGTCTTCACTGTGGTACGTGTAGTGTCAACACAGTGGTACGTGTAGAGTGTCTACACTGCGGTACGTGTAGAGTGTCTTCAATATGGTACGTGTAGAGTGTCTACCCTGTGTTACGTGAAGAGAGTCTTCACTGTGGTACGTGTAGTGTCAACACAGTGGTACGTGTAGAGTGTCTACACTGCGGTACGTGTAGAGTGTCTTCAATATGGTACGTGTAGAGTGTCTACCCTGTGTTACGTGTAGAGTGTCAACACTGTGGTACGTGTTGCGTGTCAACACTGTGGTACGTGTAGTGTCAATACTGTGGTACGTGTAGAGTGTCAACACTAAGGTACGTGTTGCGTATCAACACTGTGGTACGTGTTACGTGTCAACAGTGTAGTACGTGTAGACTGTCTGCGCTGAGGTACGTGTAGAATGTCTACACTGCGGTACGTATGGACTGTCTACACTCTGGTACGTGTAGAGTGTCTTCACTGTGGTACGTGTAGAGTGTCTTCACTGTGGTACGTGTAGAGTGTCTACACTGTGGTACGTGTAGAGTGTCTACACTGAGGTACTTGTAGAGTGTCTTCACTGTGGAACGTGTAGAGTGTCAACATTGAGGTACGTGTAGAGTGTCTTCACTGTGGTACGTGTAGAGTGTCAACACTGTGGTACGTGTAGTGTTTCTACACTGCGGTACGTGTAGAGTGTCTTCACTGTGATACGTGTAGAGTGTCAACATTGAGGTACGTGTAGAGTGTCTTCACTGTGGTACGTGTAGAGTGTCAACACTGTGGAACGTTTAGAGTTTCTACACTGCGGTACGTGTCGATTGTCAACACTGTGGTACGTGTAGAGTGTCAACACTGCGGTACGTGTAGAGTGTCTACACTGCGGTACGTGTCGAGTGTCAACACTGTGGTACGTATAGAGTGTCCACACTGCTGTACGTGTAGAGTGTCTACACTGTGGTTAGTGTAGAGTGTCAACTCTATGGTACGTGTTGCGTGTCAACCCTGTGGCACGTGTAGTGTCTAGACTGTGGTAGGTGTAGACTGTCTGCGCTGAGGTTCGTGTAGACTATCTACACTGTGGTGCATGTAGAGTTTCTACACTGTGGTACGTGTAGAGTATCAAAACTGTGGTACGTGTAAAGGGTCAACACTGAGGTACGTGTAGAGTGTCTACACTGTGGTACGTGTAGACTGTCTGCACTGTGGTACGTGTAGATTTTCAACACTGTATTACGTGTAGGCTGTCAACACTGCGGTACGTGTAGAGTATCAACCCTGTGGCACGTGTAGTGTCTAGACTGTGGTAGGTGTAGACTGTCTGCGCTGAGGTTCGTGTAGAATGTCTACACTGCGGTACGTGTAGATTTTCTTCACTGTATTACGTGTAGACTGTCAACACTGTGGCTCGTGTGGACTGTCTATACTGTGGTACGCGTAGACTCTCTACACTGTGTTACGTGTAGAGTGTCTACACTGTGGTACGTGTAGAGTGTCTTCACTGTGGTACGTGTAGAGTGTCTTCGCTGTGATACGTGTAGAGTGTCTACAATGTGGTACGTGTAGAGTATCAAAACTGTGGTACGTGTGGCGTGTCAACACTGTGGTACGTGTAGTATCAACACTGGTACGTGTAGAGTATCAACACTGTTGTACGTGTTTCGTGTCAACACTGTGGTACGTGTAGTGTCATTTCTGTGGTACGTGTAGAGTGTCAACACTGTGGTACGTTTTGTGTGTCAACACTGTGGTACGTGTTGTGTGTCAGCACTGTGGTACGTGTAGTGTCTACACTGTGGTACGTGTAGAGTGTCAATACAGCGGTACTTTTAGTGTCTACACTGCGGTACGTGTAGAGTGTCTTCACTGTGGTACGTGTAGTGTCCACACTGTGGTACGTATTGAGTGACTTCGCTGTGGTACTTGTAGAGTGTCTACACTGTGGTAGGTGTAGAGTGTCTACACTGTGGTAGGTGTAGAGTGTCAACACTGTGGTACGTGTAGAGTGTCAACACTGAGGTACGTGTAGAGTGTCTACACTGTGGTAAGTGTAGATTGTCTACACTGTATTACGTGTAGACTGTCAACACTGGGGCTTCTGTAGACTGTCAACACTGGGGCTTCTGTGGACTGTCTATACAGTGGTACGTGTAGACTGTCTACACTGTGACTCGTGTAGACTGTCTACACGTTGGTACGTGTAGAGTGTCTACACTGCGGTACGTGTAGAGTGTCTACACTGTGGTACGTGTAGAGTGTCTTCACTGTGGTACGTGTAGAGTGTCTTCACTGTGGTACGTGTAGAGTGTCTTCCCTGTGGTACGTGTAGAGCGTCTACACTGTGGTACGTGTAGACTGTCTGTGCTGAGGTACGTGTAGTCTGTCTACACTGCGGTAGGTGTAGACTGTCTACACTGTTGTACGTGTAGACTGTCTTCACTGTATTACGTGTAGACTGTCAACACTGTGGCTCGTGTGGACTGTCTATACTGTGGTACATGTAGACTGTCTTCACTGAGGTACGTGTAGACTGTCTACACTGTGACTCGTGTGGACGTCTGTTCTGTGGTACGTATAGAGTGTCTGCGCTGAGGTACGTGTAGACTGTCTACACTGCGGTACGTGTGAACTGTCTACACTGTGTTACGTGTAGAGTGTCTACATTCACTACACTCACTACTACACTAGAGTGTCAACATTGAGGTACGTGTAGAGTGTCTTCACTGTGGTACGTGTAGAATGTCTTCACTGTGGTACGTGTAGAGTGTCTTCACTGCGGTACGTGTCGAGTGTCAACACTGTGGTACGTGTAGAGTGTCTTCACTGTGGTACGTGCAGAGTGTCTTCACTGTGTTACGTGTAGAGCGTCTACACTGTGGAACGTTTAGTGTCAACATTGAGGTACGTGAAGAGTGTCTTCAATGTGGTACGTGTAGAGTGTCAACACTGTGGAACGTGTAGAGAGTCTTCACTGTGGTACGTGTAGTGTCTACACTGTGTGGTACGTGTAGAGTGTCAACACAGTGGTACGTGTAGTGTCTACACTGTGGTACATGTAGAGTGTCTTCACTGTGGTACGTGTAGTGTCAACACAGTGGTACGTGTAGAGTGTCTACACTGCGGTACGTGTAGAGTGTCTTCAATATGGTACGTGTAGAGTGTCTACCCTGTGTTACGTGAAGAGAGTCTTCACTGTGGTACGTGTAGTGTCAACACAGTGGTACGTGTAGAGTGTCTACACTGCGGTACGTGTAGAGTGTCTTCAATATGGTACGTGTAGAGTGTCTACCCTGTGTTACGTGTAGAGTGTCAACACTGTGGTACGTGTTGCGTGTCAACACTGTGGTACGTGTAGTGTCAATACTGTGGTACGTGTAGAGTGTCAACACTAAGGTACGTGTTGCGTATCAACACTGTGGTACGTGTTACGTGTCAACAGTGTAGTACGTGTAGACTGTCTGCGCTGAGGTACGTGTAGAATGTCTACACTGCGGTACGTATGGACTGTCTACACTCTGGTACGTGTAGAGTGTCTTCACTGTGGTACGTGTAGAGTGTCTTCACTGTGGTACGTGTAGAGTGTCTACACTGTGGTACGTGTAGAGTGTCTACACTGAGGTACTTGTAGAGTGTCTTCACTGTGGAACGTGTAGAGTGTCAACATTGAGGTACGTGTAGAGTGTCTTCACTGTGGTACGTGTAGAGTGTCAACACTGTGGTACGTGTAGTGTTTCTACACTGCGGTACGTGTAGAGTGTCTTCACTGTGATACGTGTAGAGTGTCAACATTGAGGTACGTGTAGAGTGTCTTCACTGTGGTACGTGTAGAGTGTCAACACTGTGGAACGTTTAGAGTTTCTACACTGCGGTACGTGTCGATTGTCAACACTGTGGTACGTGTAGAGTGTCAACACTGCGGTACGTGTAGAGTGTCTACACTGCGGTACGTGTCGAGTGTCAACACTGTGGTACGTATAGAGTGTCCACACTGCTGTACGTGTAGAGTGTCTACACTGTGGTTAGTGTAGAGTGTCAACTCTATGGTACGTGTTGCGTGTCAACACTGTGGTACGTGTTGCGTGTCAACCCTGTGGCACGTGTAGTGTCTAGACTGTGGTAGGTGTAGACTGTCTGCGCTGAGGTTCGTGTAGACTATCTACACTGTGGTGCATGTAGAGTTTCTACACTGTGGTACGTGTAGAGTATCAAAACTGTGGTACGTGTAAAGGGTCAACACTGAGGTACGTGTAGAGTGTCTACACTGTGGTACGTGTAGACTGTCTGCACTGTGGTACGTGTAGATTTTCAACACTGTATTACGTGTAGGCTGTCAACACTGCGGTACGTGTAGAGTATCAACCCTGTGGCACGTGTAGTGTCTAGACTGTGGTAGGTGTAGACTGTCTGCGCTGAGGTTCGTGTAGAATGTCTACACTGCGGTACGTGTAGATTTTCTTCACTGTATTACGTGTAGACTGTCAACACTGTGGCTCGTGTGGACTGTCTATACTGTGGTACGTGTAGACGCTCTACACTGTGTTACGTGTAGAGTGTCTACACTGCGGTACATGTAGAGTGTCTACACTGTGGTACGTGTAGAGTGTCTTCACTGTGGTACGTGTAGAGTGTTTTCACTTTGGTACGTGTAGAGCGTCTACACTGTGGTACGTGTAGAGTGTCTACACTGCGGTACATGTAGAGTATCTTCACTGTGGTACGTGTAGAGTGTCTACACTGCGGTACGTGTAGAGTGTCTACACTGCGGCGCGTGTCGAATGTCAACACTGTAGCACGTGTAGTGTCTACACTGTAGTACGTGTAGAGTGTCTACACTGCGGTACGTGTCGATTGTCAACACTGTGGTACGTGTAGAGTGTCGTCACTGTGGTACGTGTAGAGTGTCTTCACTGTGGTACGTGCAGAGTATCTTCCCTGTGGTACTTCTAGTATCTACACTGTGGTACATGTAGAGTGTCTACACTGCGGTACGTGTCGAGTTTCAACACTGTGGTACGTGTAGAGTGTCTACACTGCGGTACGTGTAGAGTGTCTACACTGCGGTACGTGTCGAATGTCAACACTGTGGCACATGTAGAGTGTCTACACTGCGGTACGTGTCCATTGTCAACACTGTGGTACGTGTAGAGTGTCGTCACTGTTGTACGTGCAGAGTGTTTTCACTGTGGTATGTGTTGACCGTCTACACTGTGGTACGTGTAGAGTGTCTTTACTGTTGTACGTGTAGAGTGTTTTCACTGTGGTACGTGTAGAGCGTCTACACTGTGGTACGTGTTGGATGTCTACACTGCGGTACATGTAGAGTGTCTTCACTGTGGTACGTGTAGAGTGTCTACACTAAGGTACTTGTAGAGTGTCTTCACTGTGGAACGTGTAGAGTGTCAACATTGAGGTACGTGTAGAGTGTCTTCACTGTGGTACGTGTAGAGTGTCAACACTGTGGTACGTGTAGTGTTTCTACACTGCGGTACGTGTAGAGTGTCTTCACTGTGATACGTGTAGAGTGTCTTCACTGTGGAACGTTTAGAGTTTCTACACTGCGGTACGTGTCAACTGTCAACACTGTGGTACGTGTAGAGTGTCTACACTGCGGTACGTTTAGAGTGTCTACACTGCGGTACGTGTCGAGTGTCAACACTGTGGTACGTATAGAGTGTCCACACTGCTGTACGTGTAGAGTGTCTACACTGTGGTTAGTGTAGAGTGTCAACTCTAGGGTACGTGTTGCGTGTCAACCCTGTGGCACGTGTAGTGTCTAGACTGTGGTAGGTGTAGACAGTCTGCGCTGAGGTTCGTGTAGACTATCTACACTGTGGTGCATGTAGAGTGTATTCACTGTGGTACGTGTAGAGTGTCTTCGCTGTGATACGTGTAGAGTTTCTACACTGTGGTACGTGTAGAGTATCAAAACTGTGGTACGTGTAAAGGGGCAACACTGAGGTACGTGTAGAGTGTCTACACTGTGGTACGTGTAGACTGTCTGCACTGTGGTACGTGTAGATTTTCAACACTGTATTACGTGTAGGCTGTCAACACTGCGGTACGTGTAGAGTATCAACCCTGTGTCACGTGTAGTGTCTAGACTGTGGTAGGTGTAGACTGTCTGCGCTGAGGTTCGTGTAGAATGTCTACACTGCGGTACGTGTAGATTTTTATCACTGTATTACGTGTAGACTGTCAACACTGTGGCTCGTGTGGACTGTCTATACTGTGGTACGTGTAGACGCTCTACACTGTGTTACGTGTAGAGTGTCTACACTGCGGTACATGTAGAGTGTCTACACTGTGGTACGTGTAGAGTGTCTTCACTGTGGTACGTGTAGAGTGTTTTCGCTTTGGTACGTGTAGAGCGTCTACACTGTGGTACGTGTAGAGTGTCTACACTGCGGTACATGTAGAGTGTCTTCACTGTGGTACGTGTAGAGTGTCTACACTGCGGTACGTGTAGAGTGTCTACACTGCGGCGCGTGTCGAATGTCAACACTGTGGCACGTGTAGTGTCTACACTGCGGTACGTGTAGAGTGTCTACACTGCGGTACGTGTCGATTGTCAACACTGTGGTACGTGTAGTGTCGTCACTGTGGTACGTGTAGAGTGTCTTCACTGTGGTACGTGCAGAGTGTCTTCCCTGTGGTACGTCTAGTATCTACACTGTGGTACATGTAGAGTGTCTACACTGCGGTACGTGTCGAGTTTCAACACTGTGGTACGTGTAGAGTGTCTACACTGCGGTACGTGTAGAGTGTCTACACTGCGGTACGTGTCGAATGTCAACACTGTGGCACATGTAGAGTGTCTACACTGCGGTACGTGTCCATTGTCAACACTGTGGTACGTGTAGAGTGTCGTCACTGTGGCACGTGCAGAGTATTTTCACTGTGGTACTTCTAGTGTCTACACTGTGGTACGTGTAGTGTCTACACTGCGGTACGTGTAGAGTGTCAACAATGTGGTACGTGTAGAGTGTCGTCACTGTGGTATGTGTTGACCGTCTACACTGTGGTACGTGTAGAGTGTCTTCACTGTGGTACGTGCAGAGTGTCTTCCCTGTGGTACTTCTAGTGTCTACACTGTGGTACGTGTAGTGTCTACACTGCGGTACGTGTAGAGTGTCAACAATGTGGTACGTGTTGCGTGTCAACACTCTGGTACGTGTAGTATCAACACTGTGGTACGTGTAGAGTATCAACACTGTGGTACGTGTTTCGTGTCAACACTGTGGTACGTGTAGTGTCATTACTGTGGTACGTGTAGAGTGTCTACACTGTGGTACGTGTAGAGTGTCTTCACTGTTGTACGTGTAGAGTGTTTTCACTGTGGTACGTGTTGAGCGTCTACACTGTGGTACGTGTTGGATGTCTACACTGCGGTACATGTAGAGTGTCTTCACTGTGGTACGTGTAGAGTGTCTACACCGCGGTACGTGTCGAGTTTCAACACTGTGGTACGTGTAGAGTGTCTACACTGCGGTACGTGTAGAGTGTCTACACTGCGGTACGTGTCGAATGTCAACACTGTGGCACGTGTAGAGTGTCTACGTGTCTACACTGCAGTACGTGAAGAGTGTCTACACTGCGGTACGTGTCGATTGTCAATACTGTGGTACGTGTAGAGTGTCGTCACTGTGGTACGTGTAGACCGTCTACACTGTGGTACGTTTAGAGTGTCTTCACTGTGGTACGTGCAGAGTGTCTTCCCTGTGGTACGTCTAGTGTCTACACTGTGGTACGTGTAGAGTGTCTACACTGCGGTACGTGTAGAGTGTCAACACTGTGGTACGTGTTGCTTGTCAACACTGTGGTACGTGTAGTATCAACACTGGTACGTGTAGAGTATCAACACTGTGGTACGTGTTTCGTGTCAACGCTGTGGTACGTGTAGTGTCATTACTGTGGTACGTGTAGAGTGTCAACACTGTGGTACGTGTTGCGTGTCAACACTGTGGTACGTGTTGCGTGTCAGCACTGTGGTACGTGTAGTGTCTACACTGTGGTACGTGTAGAGTGTCAACACTGTGGTACGTTTAGTGTCTACACTGCGGTACGTGTAGAGTGTCTTCACTGTGGTACGTGTTGTGTCCACTCTGTGGTACGTATTGACTGTCTACACGTTGGTACGTGTAGAGTGTCTACACTGCGGTACGTGTAGAGTGTCTACACTGTGGTACGTGTAGAGTGTCTTCACTTTGGTACGTGTAGAGTGTCTTCACTGTGGTACGAGTAGAGCGTCTACACTGTGGTACGTGTAGACTGTCTGCGCTGAGGTACGTGTAGTCTGTCTACACTGCGGTAGGTGTAGACTGTCTACACTGTTGTACGTGTAGACTGTCTACACTTTGACTCGTGTGGACTGTCTATACTGTGGTACGTGTAGACTGTCTACACTGTGTTACGTGTAGAGTGTCTTCACTGTGGTACGTGTAGAGTGTCAACACTGTGGTACGTGTAGAGTGTCTTGACTGTGGTACGTGCAGAGTGTCTTCACTGTGGTACGTGTAGAGCGTCTACACTGTGGAACGTGTAGTTTCTACACTGCTGTACGTGTCGAATGTCAACACTGTGGCACGTGTAGAGTGTCTACACTGCAGTACGTGTCGATTGTCATCACTGTGGTACGTGTAGAATGTCTTCACTGTGGTACGTGTAGAATGTCTTCACTGTGGTACGTGTAGTTTCTACACTGTGGTACGTATAGAGTGTCTTTGCTGTGGTACATGTAGAGTGTCTACACTGTGGTAAGTGTAGAGTGTCAACATTGTGGTACGTGTAGAGTGTCAACACTGTCGTACGTGTAGAGTGTATTCACTGTGGTACGTGTAGTGTCAACACTATGGTACGTGTAGAGTGTCTACACTGCGGTACGTGTAGAGTGTCTTCAATGTGGTGGGTGTAGAGTGTCTTCGCTGTGGTACGTGTAGTGTCTTCACTGTTGTACGTGTAGTGTCTACACTGTGGTACGTGTAGAGTGTCTTCACTTTGGTACTTTTAGTGTCTACACTGTGGTACGTGTAGAGTGTCTTCACTGTGGTACGTGTAGAGTGTCTACACTGTGGTACGTGCAGAGTGTCAGCACTGTGGTACGTTTAGAGTGTCAACACTGAGGTACGTGTAGAGTGTCTAATCTGTGGTACGTGTAGACTGTCTGCGCTGAGGTACGTGTAGACTGTCTACACTGTGGTACGTGTAGATTGTCTACATTGTATTACGTGTAGACTTTCAACACTGTGGCTCGTGTGGACTGTCTATACTGTGGTACGTGTAGACTGTCTTCACTGAGGTACGTGTAGACTGTCTACACTGTGACTCGTGTGGACGTCCGTTCTGTGGTACGTGTAGAGTGTCTGCGCTGAGGTACGTGTAGACTGTCTACACTGCGGTACGTGTGAACTGTCTACACTGTGTTACGTGTAGAGTGTCTACACTCACTACACTCACTACTACACTAGAGTGTCAACATTGAGGTACGTGTAGAGTGTCTACAATGCGGTACGTGTCGATTGTCTACACTGTGGTACGTGTCGATTGTCAACACTGTGGTACGTGTAGAGTGTCTTCACTCTGGTACGTGAAAAGTGTCTTCAATGTGGTACGTGTAGAGTGTCTTCACTGTGGTACGTGTAGAGAGTCTTCACTGTGGTACGTGTAGTGTCTACACTGTGTGGTACGTGTAGAGTGTCAACACTGTGGTACGTGTAGTGTCTACACTGTGGTACGTGTAGAGTGTCAACACTGCGGTACATATAGAGTGTCTTCAATATGGTACGTGTAGAGTGTCTACCCTGTGTTACGTGTAGAGTGTCTTCACTGTGGTACGTCTAGTGTCTACACTTTGGTACGTGTAGAGTGTCTACACTGCAATACGTGTAGAGTGTCTTCACTGTGGTACGTGTAGAATGTCAACATTGTGGTACGTGTAGAGTGTCTTCACTGTGGTACGTGTAGACTTTCTACACTGTGGTACGTGTAGACTGTCTACACTGAGGTACGTGTAGACTGTCTAGCTTGTGGTACGTGTAGACTGTCTACATTGTGGTACGTGTAGAGTGTCTACACTGCGGTACGTGTAGAGTGTCTTCACTGTGGTACGTGTAGAGTGTCTTCACTGTGGTACGTGTAGAGTGTCAACACTGTGGTACGTGTTGAGTGTCTTTACTGTGGTACGTGTAGTCTGTCTTTACTGTGGTACGTGTAGAGTGTCTACACTGTGGTACGTGTAGAGTGTCTGCACTGTGGTACAAGTAGTGTCAACACTGATGCACGTGTACAGTGTCTACACTGTTGTACGTGTAGAGTGTCAACACTGAGGTACGTGTAGAGTGTATACACTGTTGTAAATGTAGAATGTCAACACTGTAGTACGTGAAAAGTTTCTACACTGAGGTATGCGTACAGTGTTTACACTGAGGTACGTGTACAGTGTCTAACCTGAGGTACGTGTACAGTGTCTACACTGAGGTACGTGTACAATGTCTACACTGAGGTACGTGTACAGTGTCTACACTGAGGTACGTGTACAGTGTTTACACTGAGGTACGTGTACATTGTCTACACTGAGGTACGTGTACAGTTTCTACACTGAGGTACGTGAACAGTGTCTACACTGAGGTACATTTTCAATTCTTACACTGATAGACGTGTACAGTGTCTAAACTGAGTTACGTGTACAGTGTCTACACTGAGGTACGTGTAGAGTATTTACACCGAGGTACGTGAACAGTGTTTACACTGAGGTACGTGTACAGTGTCTAAACTGAGGTACGTGTACAGTGTTTACACCGATGTACGTGTACATTGTCTACACTGAGGTACGTGTAGAGTGTTTACACTGAGGTACGTGTACAGTGTCTAAACTGAGGTACGTGTAGAGTGTTTACACCGATGTACGTGTACAGTGTTTACACTGAGGTACGTGTACAGTGTCTACACTGAGGTACGTGTAGAGTGTTTACACCGAGGTACGTGTACAATGTCTACACTGAGGTACGTGTAGAGTGTTTACACCGAGGTACGTGTACAGTGTCTACACTGAGGTACATGTAGAGTGTTTACACCGATGTACGTGTACAATGTCTACACTGAGGTACGTGTAGAGTGTTTACACTGAGGTACGTGTAGAGTGTTTACACCGAGGTACGTGTACAATGTCTACACTGAGGTACGTGTAGAGTGTTTACACTGAGGTATGTGTATAGTGTTTACACCGAGGTACGTGTACAATGTCTACACTGAGGTACGTGTAGAGTGTTTACACTGAGGTATGTGTATAGTGTTTACACCGAGGTACGTGTAGAGTGTTTACACTGAGGTATGTGTATAGTGTTTACACCGAGGTACGTGTAGAGTGTTTACACTGAGGTATGTGTATAGTGTTTACACCGAGGTACGTGTAGAGTGTATTCACTGTGTTTGTGTAAAGTGTAGAACTTTAGGCTGTCTAATGTTCGAATCCTTCAGTGGGAAAGCTCTGGGGTTTGTGAGCACTGACCTCTATATATATGTAGAGCTCAGAGTACACTGAGCTCTGTACTCTGTGCTCTGGAGGAACAATGACCCTTTTAACTATATCGTAATAACTCACAGAACACGAGGAAGTAGTGCATCGCTGCTTGAAGTGCAGCTCCTGGTCTCCGCCTCTTCATTGTCCTGCAACAAGATAAAGGACTCAATATGCAGATGAATGAGCAACAGTGAACATTTGTTAGAAAATATGTGGTGTTGTGTGCAATGTTGCCACCGTTGCATTGGTGACCCTTGGCTTGTTGGGTGGTGACAGCCACTAGAGGTTTCTGAATTATTTAGGTTCTAGGTTCATCGAGTGATGATAAGACCAAAGAGCTGCCAGACACCTAAACAAAGGGACATGTTCAGCATTGTATTCCATCGCTTTCAACACTGCTCACCTCTATTCATCCTCTCAGTCTTTCACGCTACTCAACACTGCTCACCTCTATTCATCCTCTCAGTCTTTCACGCTACTCAACACTGCTCACCTCTATTCATCCTCTCAGTCTTTCACGCTACTCAACACTGCTCGCCTCTATCTAAGCACCAACAGGAACTATCTGGTCCTCGTCTCTCTATTGCTACTTTTAATTTTATTTATTTATATATTTATTTATTTATTTATTTATTTATTTATATATATACTAGAAGGTATATTAGGTTTAACAGAGTACATAGCATTAATGTTTTTACATTCTTGTGAAGCCACTGCCACGCCTGGGGTGTCGGGCAGGTCCTTAATTTAATCTAACACATAATATTAAGTACGTAATTTGTAGCAAAATTTAAAAATGTTAACAGGTACATTGTGCGAAATTTTGAAGGCAATTTGTAGGTACATTATAGTAAAATTTGTCTTATCGACAGGTCCTTAGCCTGCCCCTGGCCTTCCTCGTTGATACCAGCCTGCCCCTGGCCTTCCTCGTTGATACCAGCCTGCCCCTGGCCTTCCTCGTTGATACCAGCCGGCCCCTGGCCTTCCTCGTTGACACCAGCCGGCCCCTGGCCATCCTCGTTGATACCAGCCTGCCCCTGGCCTTCCTCGTTGATACCAGCCTGCCCCTGGCCTTCCTCGTTGACACCAGCCGGCCCCTTGGCCTTCCTCGTTGACACCAGCCGGCCCCCTGGCCTTCCTCGTTGACACCAGCCTGCCCCTGGCCTTCCTCGTTGACACCAGCCTGCCCCTGGCCTTCCTCATTGACACCAGCCTGCCCCTGGCTTTCCTCGTTGACACCAGCCGGCCCCTTGGCCGTCCTCGTTGACACCAGCCTGCCCCTGGCCTTCCTCATTGACACCAGCCGGCCCCTTGGCCTTCCTCGTTGACACCAGCCGGCCCCTTGGCCTTCCTCGTTGACACCAGCCGCCATCCTGGCCTTCCTCATTGACACCAGCCGGCCCCTTGGCCTTCCTCGTTGACACCAGCCGGCCCCCTGGCCTTCCTCGTTGACACCAGCCGGCCACTGGCCTTCCTCGTTGACACCAGCCGGCCCCTGGCCTTCCTCGTTGACACCAGCCGGCCCCTGGCCTTCCTCGTTGACACCAGCCGGCCCCTGGCCTTCCTCGTTGACACCAGCCTGCCCCTGGCCTTCCTCGTTGACACCAGCCGGCCCCTTGCCTTCCTCGTTGACACCAGCCGGCCCCCTGGCCTTCCTCGTTGACACCAGCCGGCCCCTGGCCTTCCTCGTTGACACCAGCCGGCCCCCTGGCCTTCCTCGTTGACACCAGCAGGCCCTTGGCCTTCCTCGTTGACACCAGCCGCCCCCCTGGCCTTCCTCGTTGACACCAGCCGGCCCCTGGCCTTCTTCGTTGACACCAGCCGGCCCCATGCCTTCTTCGTTGACACCAGCCGGCCCCTGGCCTTCCTCGTTGACACCAGCCGGCCCCTGGCATTCTTCGTTGACACCAGCCGGCCCCTGGCCTTCCTCGTTGACACCAGCCGGCCCCTGGCCTTCCTCGTTGACACCAGCCGGCCCCTGGCCTTCCTCATTGACACCAGCCGCCCCCCTGGCCTTCCTCATTGACACCAGCCGGCCCCTGGCCTTCCTCGTTGACACCAGCCGGCCCCTGGCCTTCCTCGTTGACACCAGCCGGCCACTGGCCTTCCTCGTTGACACCAGCCGGCCCCCTGGCCTTCCTCGTTGACACCAGCCGGCCCCTGACCTTTCTCGTTGACACCAGCCGGCCCCCTGGCCTTCCTCGTTGACACCAGCCGGCCCCTGGCCTTCCTCGTTGACACCAGCCGGCCCCTGGCCTTCCTCATTGACACCAGCCGCCCCCCTGGCCTTCCTCGTTGACACCAGCCGGCCCCTGGCCTTCCTCGTTGACACCAGCCGGCCCATGGCCTTCCTCGTTGACACCAGCCGGCCCCTGGCCTTCCTCGTTGACACCAGCCGGCCCCTGGCCTTCCTCGTTGACACCAGCCGGCCCCTGGCCTTCCTCGTTGACACCAGCCTGCCCCTGGCCTTCCTCGTTGACACCAGCCGGCCCCTGGCATTCTTCGTTGACACCAGCCGGCCCCTGGCCTTCCTCGTTGACACCAGCCGGCCCCTGGCCTTCCTCGTTGACACCAGCCGGCCCCTGGCCTTCCTCATTGACACCAGCCGCCCCTCTGGCCTTCCTCATTGACACCAGCCGGCCCCTGGCCTTCCTCGTTGACACCAGCCGGCCCCTGGCCTTCCTCGTTGACACCAGCCGGCCACTGGCCTTCCTCGTTGACACCAGCCGGCCCCCTGGCCTTCCTCGTTGACACCAGCCGGCCCCTGGCCTTTCTCGTTGACACCAGCCGGCCCCCTGGCCTTCCTCGTTGACACCAGCCGGCCCCTGGCCTTCCTCGTTGACACCAGCCGGCCCCTGGCCTTCCTCATTGACACCAGCCGCCCCCCTGGCCTTCCTCGTTGACACCAGCCGGCCCCTGGCCTTCCTCGTTGACACCAGCCGGCCCCTGGCCTTCCTCGTTGACACCAGCCGGCCCCTGGCCTTCCTCGTTGACACCAGCCGGCCCCTGGCCTTCCTCGTTGACACCAGCCTGCCCCTGGCCTTCCTCGTTGACACCAGCCGGCCCCTGGCCTTCCTCATTGACACCAGCCGCCCCTCTGGCCTTCCTCATTGACACCAGCCGGCCCCTGGCCTTCCTCGTTGACACCAGCCGGCCCCTGGCCTTCCTCGTTGACACCAGCCGGCCACTGGCCTTCCTCGTTGACACCAGCCGGCCCCCTGGCCTTCCTCGTTGACACCAGCCGGCCCCTGGCCTTTCTCGTTGACACCAGCCGGCCCCCTGGCCTTCCTCGTTGACACCAGCCGGCCCCTGGCCTTCCTCGTTGACACCAGCCGGCCCCTGGCCTTCCTCATTGACACCAGCCGCCCCCCTGGCCTTCCTCGTTGACACCAGCCGGCCCCTGGCCTTCCTCGTTGACACCAGCCGGCCCCTGGCCTTCCTCGTTGACACCAGCCGGCCCCTGGCCTTCCTCGTTGACACCAGCCGGCCCCTGGCCTTCCTCGTTGACACCAGCCTGCCCCTGGCCTTCCTCGTTGACACCAGCCGGCCCCTGGCCTTCCTCGTTGACACCAGCCGGCCCCCTGGCCTTCCTCGTTGACACCAGCCGGCCCCTGGCCTTCCTCGTTGACACCAGCCGGCCCCCTGGCTTTCCTCGTTGACACCAGCCGGCCCCTGGCCTTCCTCGTTGACACCAGCCGCCCCCCTGGCCTTCCTCGTTGACACCAGCCGGCCCCTGGCCTTCTTCGTTGACACCAGACGCCCCCATGCCTTCTTCGTTGACACCAGCCGGCCCCTGGCCTTCTTCGGTGACACCAGCCGGCCCCTGGCCTTCTTCGTTGACACCAGCCGGCCCCTGGCCTTCCTCGTTGACACCAGCCGGCCCCTGGCCTTCCTCGTTGACACCAGCCGGCCCCTGGCCTTCCTCGTTGACACCAGCCTGCCCCTGGCCTTCCTCGTTGACACCAGCCGGCCCCTGGTCTTCCTCGTTGACACCAGCCTGCCCCCTGGCCTTCTTCGTTGACACCAGCCGGCCCCTAGCCTTCCTCGTTGACACCAGCCGGCTCCTGGCCTTTCTCGTTGACACCAGCCGGCCCCTGGCCATCTTCGGTGACACCAGCCGGCCCCTGGCCTTCTTCGTTGACACCAGCCGGCCCCTGGCCTTCCTCGTTGACACCAGCCGGCCCCTGGCCTTCCTCGTTGACACCAGCCGGCCCCTGGCCTTCCTCGTTGACACCAGCCTGCCCCTGGCCTTCCTCGTTGACACCAGCCGGCCCCTGGCCTTCCTCGTTGACACCAGCCGGCCCCCTGGCTTTCCTCGTTGACACCAGCCGGCCCCTGGCCTTCCTCGTTGACACCAGCCGCCCCCTGGCCTTCCTCGTTGACACCAGCCGGCCCCTGGCCTTCTTCGTTGACACCAGACGGCCCCATGCCTTCTTCGTTGACACCAGCCGGCCCCTGGCCTTCTTCGGTGACACCAGCCGGCCCCTGGCCTTCTTCGTTGACACCAGCCGGCCCCTGGCCTTCCTCGTTGACACCAGCCGGCCCCTGGCCTTCCTCGTTGACACCAGCCTGCCCCTGGCCTTCCTCGTTGACACCAGCCGGCCCCTGGTCTTCCTCGTTGACACCACCCTGCCCCCTGGCCTTCTTCGTTGACACCAGCCGGCCCCTAGCCTTCCTCGTTGACACCAGCCGGCCCCTGGCCTTTCTCGTTGACACCAGCCGGCCCCTGGTCTTCGTCGTTGACACCAGGCGGCCCCTGGCCTTCCTCGTTGACACCAGCCGGCCCCTGGCCTTCCTCGTTGACACCAGCCGGCGCCCTGGCCTTCCTCGTTGACACCAGCCGGCCCCTGGCCTTCTTCGGTGACACCAGCCTGCCCCTGGCCTTCCTCGTTGACACCAGCCTGCCCCTGGCCTTCCTCGTTGACACCAGCCGGCCCCTGGTCTTCCTCGTTGACACCAGCCGGCCCCTGGTCTTCCTCGTTGACACCAGCCGGCCCCCTGGCCTTCCTCGTTGACACCAGCCTGCCCCTGGCGTTCCTCGTTGACACCAGCCGGCCCCCTGGCCTTCCTCGTTGACACCAGCCGGCCCCTGGTCTTCCTCGTTGACACCAGCCAGCCCCCTGGCCTTCCTCGTTGACACCAGCCGGCCCCTGGCCTTCTTCGTTGACACCAGCCGGCCCCTGGCCTTCCTCGTTGACACCAGCCGGCCCCTGGCCTTCCTCGTTGACACCAGCCTGCCCCTGGCCTTCTTCGTTGACACCAGCCGGCCCCTGGTCTTCCTCGTTGACACCAGCCTGCCCCCTGGCCTTCCTCGTTGACACCAGCCGGCCCCTGGCCTTCCTCGTTGACACCAGCCGGCCCCTGGCCTTCCTCGTTGACACCAGCCGGCCCCTGGCCTTCCTCGTTGACACCAGCCTGCCCCTGGCCTTCCTCGTTGACACCAGCCGGCCCCTGGTCTTCCTCGTTGACA